>NC_047110.1:26135844-26468532 GCF_902500255.1 Thalassophryne amazonica | reverse complement strand
TTCGATCCCTCAGGCGGCACTGCATTGGGGCATTGGGGTTGTATATTTGGATTAACCATGGAATTGATCTTCTGGTTTCTGAATCCTATTGACACCATTTTTTCAACAAGGAAATCAGAGGTGGGGAACCTGCGTGCCCAAATGGAACCCTCCCTGCGGGCTATGTTCTCGACACCTGGGAGAAGTGGCATGTTGCGTGCTTGGTACCACACTCTGTGGAGGACGTCGAAGATTTATTTATATTTGGTTTTATTGTGGGAGGGCTGGTACTTATTTGTTTAAGTGCTGCAATGACCTACCGGAGAAGTGGCAAAATGGCTGCTGCCAGAACTGCAACCCCTCACCTGTCCATCATGGTTAATGAGTTGGGCAAGGCGATACATTCTCAGACTGTGTTAACCCTTGAACTCAGACGTAAGTTGGATAACATCTCAGAGCAAATGTATGCCTTGCAAAGGTAGATGTTGGAGACCAGGGAATACTCATAAACTGGATTGGTCAGTCAGAGGAGCTGCAAATGTGTTTCTCTGCTCAAACCTAAACATGGCAGGCTTATCAGCCTGCAAAGGTCAAAATGCCCTGCTGTTTTCCTCCAGAAGAATTTCTACAGCCTTGGTAAACCACTCGGCTGCCGTCTTATCTTCTGCCCTCCCCTACAGTCTGATGTTGTCAAGTCAACTCCAGACATTATGAAACTAATAGAAACTCATCTGACTGATACAAACTCATCTCATCTGCACACGTGATGTATGCCCCCCTCTCTTCCTCAGGAGGCTCAGATCTTTCAATGTCTAGATAAATATGTTGCAAATGTTTATCATTCGGTGGTCCCCAGCATCATCTTCTAACCTGTTGTGTCAGCTGCTTCTAACCTTTGCCTTCAGCAGCTGACACAAACAGACTGAACAAGCTCATCAGGAGAGCTGGCTCTGCCCTGGGGGTTGAGCTGGAGTCTGTGGTGGAGGTGTCAGAGAGAAGATGATGCTGAGGAATCTGCTCAGCATTCCTGGACAACACCTCCCACCTCCTGCATGCTGCAATGACATCCTGTCAGAGCACCCTCAGTCGTACACTGAGACAACCAAGGTGCACCACAGAATGCCACAGGAGGTATCTCCTACCTGTGGCAGTCAGACTGTATAATTTTTTCCTCCTTCAGTTTTGTTTGTTTGCATGGGCAGACAGCAAAGACATACACTCACCTCTCTTTAACTTGAACATTTTCTTCAGTGGTTTGTCTTAGCTTGTGCCTGAGGTCATCCCTCTCTCCCTCCAGGATCCTGTTCTCCTGCAGGATGGCCTGCTTTTCCCCGGACACTCGATCCAGCTTCAGCTTGGTTTCAAAGTAGCTCTTCTCAGTTTGTGCCAATAAAAGCTGCAGATCAGTGTGCTGCAAAAAGTTATGCAAATTAGTGTCCCACATCATAAAGTGAATTCACGCCAAGGATAAGGGTACGAGTATATCCTGATGGAGCATTGTTAATTCATGGAAAATTGATTGGATGACAAACTCTGCCACAGAAAAGTTGTCTACAGGAGTCTATTTCAGGAAGCAGATTTCTGAGCCTAACCCTGAACTCTTGAGCTGATGAACCCTGAGGTGTGAAACTCCAAGATTTCACTTCCAGAACAGCTGATACAAGTTAATTCAATCAGCTCTGAGTATGTTCACTCAGAGTTACATGCATGGAGATACTCTAAAAAGCCATTATGAAAGGAGTCCTGATACTACGATTCATCAAGGCAACCAGTTCAGAAAAAGGTTGTTTCATCCCTATTTCACACAATGGCGTTCTATTCGCCCATGATCCAATAAAGTGCAAAAATGGGATCAAACGGCTTAATCTGGTTCGCCTCCTAACAGGCTGGCTTATAAAGTGCAGATCTGGCAACCTACTTGAGAACAAAAGAAAGGACAGAACCACAACAAACGCTGCTTTGGCTTAAAAGTTTTACCCTGACGAAGCTTTACTTAATAGGTAGATGTTCAAAGACGTTAAACGTTTAAAGACATTCAAACATGATTGAAGCTGTTCGAACACCCAAAAATTACCATGCACTACCGACAATTGTGAATCTGGATGAAATTTTTGATTAGTTTGACCCCCATTTCAAAACTTGTGCCAGTGATGCCCGTAACTATTACGTATACCAAGTTTCTTCAAGACTGACAAAGATGGATCAAAATGTTACTATGATGCTTCAAAATGTGCCCTGATTTGCTATTTGGGATTAAATGGGAAGGAACCTCATTGGACTTTGGAGTTCTAATATGAGTTTAATCTTTTTTCAGCTACAGGGGCAAACAAGAGAAAGTTTGTGTGGGAGAGAATTGCTGCCAAAATCAATGGGTAAGCTTGAATTCAAAAGTCGGTTCATGCAACACTGAACCATAAACTAAGTATGTGCCAGGATTTGGGTCTCACTCCGGTCGTTCATTTGGAAGCCGGAGTGTGACAAAGCATTCCCAGTCCAAAACAATGCTTTACTGCAGCCCCCGTGTTACTCTTTCCTAACCCCACTTGACAGTTCATGGTGGAAGTGGACGCTTCGGACATTGATATTGGGGTGGAGCTATCACAGATTCACCCCACTGATAAAAGACTGCACCCTTGTGCCTTCCTATCTAAGACATTGTCCACGGCAGAACGTAATTATGATACTGGTGACCGGGAACTGTTGTTGTTTAAGGTGGCCTTGGATGAGAGGCACCACTGGTTGGAGGTAGCATGACTGCTGTTCCATGTGTGGGCGGATCACAAAAATCTAGAATACCTGCTCTCCGCGAAACGGTTAAATGGTAGACAGGCCCGGTGGGTGATTTTCTTCAGTCACTTTCATTTCGTCTTGTCGTATTGCCCGGGGTCTAAAAATGGCAAGCCTTATCTCAACAAGGGGATCCCGCAAGTGGTCCCTCCAGCCCCATGACTATTCTGCCAGCCTCTTGTTTTGTGTCAGCCATCACGTGGGACATAGAGTCCAGGTTAAAAGCAGCTAGCGAAAATACATGATAGCCATTTCTCCTGCCATCTGGGGATAAAGAAAACTGTGTTCATTGTTCAACAAGGGTTTTGGCGGCCATGTATGCTGAATGACATCACCAGTTATGTAAATGCCTGCCAGGTTGGCGTGATGCACAAGTGTTCCATAAAATGTCCTTCGGGTATGCTTCTTCTGCTTCCTATCCCCTAGGGTCTGTGGTCACATATTTCTGTGGCTTTTGTAACAGGTCTTCCTCCCTCTAGAGGAAATACTGTGGTACTGACTGTTGTTGATAGGTTGTCCAAGATGGCTCATTTTATTGCCCTGCCTAAGCACCCATCATCCAAGGAGATGGCCGAGGTTAACTCATTTGTTTAAATTACATGGTTTTCTCTAAGACATTGTCTCAGATCACAAACTACAATTCATCTCTCAGTTCTGGAAGGAGTTCTGCCGGTTACTCTGGGCCACCACAAGCCTCACTTCTGGGTACCATCCACAGGCCAATGGACAATCCGAGCAGGTCAACCAGGAGCTGGAGAAGGAACTGCGGATTCTGGCATCTCAGCACCCAGCATCCTGGACTTTGCAGTTAAGTTGGATCGAGTTAGATCATAACAGGGATGACCCAGAAGCTCGCTCCCAGGTTTCTTGGTCCATTCTCAGTGTCCAAGATCCTTAACCCAGTTTCTGTATCCATCTCCCAAGGGTCTTGCGGATTCACCCCTCTTTCCATGTCAGCCATATCAACCCTGCGCAGTCCAGCCATAGACAGGATGGGACAAATCTTTGCTATATTTTACAGGTTGAAGAAAGCAATCTTCGTAATATCTCTAATGTCGAGGTCAAAGGACGACGTAGGATCAAAAATTACCCCAAGGTTCCTCACTTTGTCACTGTGATGTATGACACATGAGCCTAGGATAAGCGTTAGCTGATCAAATTGATGCTGGGCCTAAGATGGACCCCTGTGGAACCCCAAATTTCATGTCACTAAGGTTAGAGGTAGTGTTATTGTACTAAACACAGTGAGAACGACTGGTCAGATATGACGTCAACCATGCAAGGGCACTCCCAGTAATCCCAAAATGATTCTCCAGCATATCGAGTAGAATATGATGATCCACAGTATCACATGCAGCACTAAGATCTAACAGCACCAGAACTGTAATGGTGTCTGAATCCACTGCAAGCAGAAGATCATTCACCACTTTTGGGGGAGTTATCTCTGTGGAATGATATTTTCTCAAAGCAAACTGCAGTGGCTCAAAAAGATTATTATCAGTAAGGTGATCCAAGAGCTGCCGTGAAACCACTTTTTCCAGAATTTTAGAGCAAAATGATAGATTTGATATTGGCCAATAGTTTTTCAATACACTAGGGTCAAGATTAGATTTCTTAAGCAATGGTTTAATCACTGCAGATTTGAAACATTTATGAACAGATCCAGAAGTTAATGAGAGATTAATAATTTCCAGCACAGTCAGCCCAAGAATAGGCCATTGAGCGAGCTTCTGGGTCATCCCTGCAGGGGTAGGTTCCGTATGGAGAGCCATACCTTCTTACCTGTAGACAGGTGCGGGGGTCCTCTTATGATTGGCTGCAGTCTTGTAAGCCACAGAAAAATAGAGCAAAGTTTGTCTCGCCCACTCCCAGGTATGTCTACCCCATAGTATAAGTGTCAGTGCTGAAGGACCTGGAGAATTTAAGTCTGAGGTAGAGAATAATGGTGGTTGACAGCCATACACAACATGGAAGGGGGAGTATCCGGATGAAGACGGCAGACTGTTATGATCTAACTCAATCCAACTTAAACTATAAACAGTTTTGTTGGTATA
The DNA here is from genome assembly GCF_902500255.1 of Thalassophryne amazonica. NCBI lineage: Eukaryota > Metazoa > Chordata > Actinopteri > Batrachoidiformes > Batrachoididae > Thalassophryne > Thalassophryne amazonica. The sequence continues at coordinate 26,463,712 of NC_047110.1, read as the reverse complement.
GGATCAAATAAGCAGGCTGTGCTTTTTTTTTTTTAGACGTTACGAGTTTCGTCAGCACACTTAGTGAAATACAGTACAATCAAATTCTGTAAATCGAGGTAATACCTCAGTAATGCACCGACCTCAATAGCAGAGTGTATTGGCTGGGTTAAGGCATGCTGGGATGTGTTTAACCTAATATCATCTATTTTCTTCTTGAAGTAATCCAAGAAATCTTGTACTGTAAAAGGAAAGCGACTTAAAGGTGATTGTCCATGAATAAGTGTTGCCACCGTGTAGAACAAGAACTTTAAGGTATGCTTGTTTATGTTGCTGAAATCAGAGTAATAGCTCCGCTGGCGCTTTGTAGCCAGTAGTGCATGCTTATAGTCTAAGATCGTATCACACCACGCAAGGTGGAATACTTCTAATTTTGAACTACACCATTTCCGTTCTAGACCTCTAGCCTTATGCTTGAGGTCACACAAGTAATCATTGAACCGAGGTGACTGTATTTTTTTGGGGGGGGAGGGGGGGCAGTCATGTCAAGTGTAGTTTTGAGCGCTGAGTTTAAACTATTTACAAGACTGTCTACTGATTGGGCATTTTCAAAATGTGAACCTAATGCCGCGTTCACACCGGTCGCGATCAGACACCACAAATTCATGGGGGGCACGTGGCGACGGACACGCCACCATCGCCCGGTGTGTCGCTCTGCTTTTGCTGCGAAAATTCGCCCCAGTGCGTCATCAAATAGGATGAGCTTCCATTCTTCTTGCCGGCTCCGGTTGTCAGTAAAGTCAACATGACGGACCTTGATCACATGGAGCGAGTTGTTGTGGAAAGCTGACAAACGTCATGAGATGTTCCCAATTTGGGGAGTATCATTATTTGCTGCAGGAGCTGTGTCTGGATGACGGCCGCTTTCAGCGGTCCTTCCGCCTCTGCTGGACCCAGTTTGAGGACCTCCTGTACCGTTCACGCGCGCACATGTAAACAATAAAAAAAAAAAAAAAAGGAGCTCTGCTCCCCCTGCTGTGGGGCTGCTCCTCGCTCTTCCCCAAAAAACTCTGTCATAATTGTGTTTAGAAACCAGTCACCATTTGCTTTATTATACATATGTGTAGTTCATTAATAAAATAATCTCCACAGACGATTCGCTCGCGCATGCACGTGAAAAAAAAAAAAAAGAAACTCTGCTCCTCCTCCTGCGGAGCTGCTGCTCACTCTTCCCCAAAAAACTCTGTCATAATTGTGTTTAGAAACCAGTCACCATTTGTTTTATTACACATCTGTGTAGTTAATAAGTAAAATAATCTCCACGGATGATTCGCGCGCGCGCACATAGACTAAAAAAAAGAGAAAGAAATTCCGCTCCCGCTGCTGCAGGGCTGCTGCTTGCTCCAAAAACTCTGTCATAATTGTGAAATAAGGGACAAAAGAGACATAAGTCCTGCTCACAGGCTGGCTACCAGAGACAGGACATGTTCACATCTTCAGTCAAACTCCAGACATCTCCACGTCACTACATATTCAGTCCCTGATTGGTCATTGCGGTGCAACAAGACAAAAAAGTTCAGATTTTTCAACTTGGGGAGGAGGGCAACGCGACGTGACATGACACAATATTGAGCCACAAACACGCCAATTGCTCAAAATCGGTTCACTCACGTTGCTTCATTCATGTCCATCGCGTCGCGCTGTGTGACTTGGTGCCAAAACGTGTTGTTCCATAGGGATTACATGGCAACCTGTCGCTGCTGTCGCTCGCGTCGCGCCCCTTGTGAACGCGGCATAAGATATCAGGCAGTCTAGCTTCAAGTTCAGTCGTAGTTGAGGAGTTGATGCATCGCCACAGTGATAAATAAGGTTGTTGTTCCACTAAACACGGCAGCGAAAATGTAAATCTAATAAGTGAGTGATCAGAGACCACTGATGCAAGAGGTGTGATGTCAATATTTGTGACAGCAATACCACGTGTGAGAACCAAAACTAAATGTGTACACGGATGACCAGGCCTCATTTAAGGGGAGGACAGCTGTAGGTTTAAGCCAGGTTTCACATATATCTAAGTGATGATCCATAATTAGATCATTAATCAGCAATGATTTTGAGGACAATGATCTTTAGTTAATGAGACCCAGGCTTTTCTCGTCCTGCTTGCCTCTCAGTGTTTTTATGACCACCTGCTTTTTTTTGGACAACACCTCTGCCTGGTGAACTTGTTACTGTTGATTATTCTGGACTCCCTTTTTGTTTACCAAACCCTGCTTGTTTTACCAGTAAACCTTTTTGAACAATTCCACTCTGTGTCTGAGCCTAGTACTTGTGTCCAGCCATTTCATGTAACAAAGCTTGATAGTATGTGCAAGTGCATGTAGAGACCCTGTGCTGACTGCAACCTATGAAATTCCTTGATATGGCAATACATTCTCATACCCAACTCATCTCATATTGATATTTGGTCATAACAAGGGATGCACAATCCTGAATCATCCAAAAGGTGTCAGTGTTCACCAGCTGGCAGCACAGCACCATGTCTTCCTTTTCCCCAACAATGTTCAAAACATGGGTGGGTCAAGGGTTTTGAAATATTTTTTTGAATTTGATATTGCTAATTTGCAATTTGATTTGAGAGCATGTTAATGGTGTGTAATATAGGAAGTGTAAGATGATATAGGACATGTAAGACTAGAGAATGTTGTTTATGTAAAAGATAGAATGTGATGTAAAATGCTTATACTTGATTACTGGGGTCTCAAAATCCAGATTATGGCTATGCAAATTAATCCTTCAACATCGCTTCGGTATACAAGGAAAAAAATACACCATGGCTGACAGCAGCTTCAGCCTTGGTAAGAGATGAGGATCATCTGAATCATCTGAATATTATCTGAATCATCAGAATATTAGAGGAAACACTGATGCAGGTGTTGCTTGACAGAAGCTTCAACAAAAGCTGGGAGCATTTGAAGGTTGTTTGTTTGTTTAATAAATCATATTGTATTTGGTGATGGAGTCTTGTTTTTCAACAGGCAAAAATAATTTTTCTCTTCCAACATCACGATGATGATGTAGTGTTACCTCCCAGTCTGCCAATGAGTTGTTGGTCAGACCAAGACGGTGCCCTATCTGCTACAAAGTCGACAAACGTGTTTGGATTCAGTCCCTCTTTGTGGTGGAGGGACTGGACACTTGAGACTATGCCTGAGTTGCCTTTCTTTCTGGAATGGAAAACCCAGAGTTCCCCTCATCTCAGGGTTAACAAACTCAGAAGAAGAGATAATGTAGGCCAGAGGCCCATTAGTTGGTGCTTATCTCTAAATTCTGTAGCACGAAGCAGATGAAAGTCTATAACTCCCCCTGGACAGGTTGACATTCTGACACATGTTACTTTTACAGTCAAGAGCGATACCCATTTATAACTGGGTGGACTGAGACAATATAGATGAAGTGTCTTATGCTGGTACACTCAAAAATATACATAGCCCCAACTCAAATAAAACATACCCATGCAAGATAATGTAATTTAATTTATTTGGGATTACATATATTTATTAGATGGAATCCAATCCAATGAGGCAGTTTTTTTGAGTGTCTCATACAACAAATGACTCATTGGATGAACTCAGTTCAATTATGGGCAGGATTTCCATGTAATAAATACAGTATATGTAGTCCCAACTAAATTAAATTAAATTATCTTGCATGGATGCACTTTATTTGAGGTGGGGCTACATATATTTATTAGATGGCAATCCTGCTCATAACTGAATTGAATTCATCCAATGCATCATTTTTTGGAGCGGTGGAATGCATCCAATTTCATTGTACTGTTTGTCAGCTATAACAATTACAACTTTTTTTTAAAATTACCTCGACCAATGAGGCCAGACATCACTGCACACTCAAAAAACTAATGCACTGGATGAACTCAATTCAATTATGAGCAACATTTCCATCTAATAAATATATGTAGCCCCAACTCAAATAAAGTGCACCCATGCAAGATCATTTAATTTAATTTAGTTGGGACTATATATACTTATTAGATGGAAAACCTGCCCATACTTGAATTGAGTTCAACCAATGAGTCATTTGTTTGAGTGATCTAATAAATATGTGTAGCCCCAACTCAAATAAAGCACATCCATGCAAGATCATTTAATTTAATTTAGGTGGGGCTATATATACTTATCAGATGGAAAACCTGCCCATAATTGAATTGAGTTCATCCAATGAGTCATTTGTTTGAGTGATCTAATAAATATATGTAGCCCCAACTCAAATAAAGCACATCCATGCAAGATAATTTAATTTAGTTGGGACTATATATACTTATTAGATGGAAAACCTGTCCATAATTTAATTGAGTTCATCCAATGAGTCATTTGTTTGAATGATCTAATAATATGTAGCCCCAACTTAAATAAAACACATCCATGCAAGATAATATAATGTAATTTAGTTGGGACTACATATATTTATTAGATGGAAATCCTACTCATAATTGAATTGAGTTCATCCAATGAGGCATTTTTGAGTGTATTTTTGGATAGATGTTAAAAAGATTATTTTGTATTAATTAGAGTTAAATAATGTTTATTGTATGAAAAACCTATCTACTGCTAATGGAAGATAAACTGGCAAGTCAGTGTGTATTCATTTGGCCTATGATTGACACTAAGTGGTAAATTCTGAGATAATTATAAATAGAATGTCACGTCTCTGACAAAGAAACAATGGAGGGTGTCCGTTACATGCTGTGCTGTGGTTACACTAACCACTGTGTCTGATTACCCAACAGCATGGTTTATGTGTTGGTGTGTATGTCAGCTGAGTGTACAGTATCTGAGTGCCTCTTTTTTCAGCTGCTGTAGTTCTTCATTGAGCCGACTCCTGTCAGCTTCAGCCACCTCCTTATCCCTCTGACACCTGAGGGCCCGGGCCTCTGCTAAGGCTGTGCTTTTCTCGGCCTCTCCCCGGGTCACCGCTGCCTCATCCGCTGCCCGTGAACACAGCGATGCCCTCTGCTGGCTTTGAAACAGCTTCTGCTTCAGCTGGTGGGGTCACAGAGAGAACGGACGTGGTGAGGGAATGGTTGTTTTGTTGTAACATGAAGAGTAACAATGAGCTGCTTTGTCATCTGGGCCAACTACCTTTCCACTCTTCATCCCCTTCATAGCTGTTCTCAGTTCATCCTCACTAATCCGTTACACTGCCTGATTCGCTGTCTGCACATCATCCAACCTTCTGTCACTGTCATTTTCTTCATTCATCAGGTTCTTATCGTACCCGCTCCACCTTCTCAACACACTCTCCTCGGTTGTCAGCAGGTTACTGACTGCATCCTTTATCACCCTAACCTGCTGCACATCCTTCTGCCCTTTGATCACCATGCGTTCATCTTTGGGTACACTCTCTACCACTGCATTTAAGTCACTCCGGAAATCTTTTCTCCATCTTGCAACTGACTTGTGTGGCATATGCACTGATAACAGTCCAGGCTTGTGAGAATTGTGCATTTTTGCATATTTATGCATCTTTAAATTTTTGCCAAAGTGTTTTGCGTGAGGTATGAATTAGACTGTTTTGAAGACTCACATTAAATGTCGTAAAAAAAAAAAAAATCATCTTACGACAATCATATGCTTATACAGCACTACCATGAATGGGCGGGAATTGCCATAAAGTGGTCAAACTTTAAAAAAAAAAAAAAACTTACTTTGTAATTTTGCCAAACTGCAGCCAAACAAAATTAGCCCAAATCTGCAGAAAGACAATAAAAAGGGATGAAAGTGGTGATTTGGATGCCAGAGACATTGACAGAGAAGCAGGCATCAGGTACCCATGGGGTTGGATGTTTGTAAGATCCAGGTAAGTTGCTCTCTGCTTCTTTCTTCAGTAATTTATTGTTTAAAGGACATGTCACACGTTATTTAATGTGCCGTTTAGCAATACATCAAAGTATTCATGTTTGTAAGTCTATCTGTACACATGCGGTAATAATTAGTGGTTGCTGATGTATTTTATTGATAATTATTAGTGATGGAGAAACCAAAGCATTTTGAACAACTGAATCAATATGAAGCAATTGTGTTGAAATGGTTCAGTCTTTCAAAGCATTTGATACAATTAAATATGGCGACATCTGCTGGCTAATCTTTAACATAGCACTTGCATGGATCAACAAAGGGCAAGATGTCAAGAAACAGTGAGGCACTCCTATGTATGTTTAATAATAAAGGTTCTATGTGCATCTTGAAATTTTTGGCTATATTTTCACTTTAAGACATTAATAATATACTTGTGTTATAATGTGATTGTGCCATCATAAAATACCGCATGTAATAGAGCTTTAAATTGTGAAATGTTTGTGCAACTAGAGACTGTTATGACCATAGTTGTACAAAATGGATTTGGGGGCTTCAAAGGTTTTTATTTAAAAACAAGATCATTTCAGCAGTGTTAAGCTATAGTCTGTCCCGCTTCTTCATTACTACCTCACCAGTTTTAGAGAAGACTCTCTCACACGGCCACAGCAGTTGCTGCCATATAAAGACAGATTTTGTCCAGCTTGTAAAGAGTTGGATAAACAGCTGTCTCCATCTTTCCTATCTCTAGAAGAAACAAAAGCATGAATCAGGGTCTCAGCATCAGCCATAGACAGGATGGGGCGGATCCTCGCTATATTTCGCAGATGGAAAAAAGCAGTCCTAGTAGCATCCCTGATGTGGAGGTCAAACGACAACGTGGGATCAAAAATTACCCCAAGGTTCCTCATTTTGTCCGTATGATGTATGACAATACGAACCCAGGGCGAGCGCCAGCTGGTCAAACTGATGTTGATGTCTTGCTGGACCAAGAACCATCATTTCAGTCTTATCAAAGTTTAAAAGTAGGAAGTTACTAGACATCCTTCTCACTGATAGAAGACAGTCCTCCAGGGATTTTATGGGAGTGAGATTTCCTGCAGTTTTCAGCATGTACAACTGAGTATCATCAGTGTAACAATGAAAGGCAATCCCAAAACACCGCAGTATATGCCCAAGGGGTGCTACATACAGGGAGAAAAGCAAGGTCCCTGTGGAACCTAAAATCTCATGTCACCAAGGTCAGAGGTAGTTCCATTATACAAGACACATTGAGAACGATTAATGCCCTTGGCTTTGGATAGCATAACCACAAAGACTGCTTGGAAGAAAATGTCCTAGAGATCAGAATGCTCTGAGACACACTGCATGAGAATTACGTCTTGGACAGTCACTGCAGAAAGAACAAAGGTAAGTAAGTACCAGCAAACCAAGCAACTAGTCCAGAAAAGGATATGCAAGATGAAAACACCTTGTGGGAGAAAAAAATAAAAATCAAAAGAGCTGCAAGCTGCAGCTGATGCCCACAACATGAAAACCTTCCACGAAGGCCTTAGAGCTGAATATAGACCCACAAACACAGGTGCCAGCTCTGTGCAAACGGCAGATGAAACAAACCTCCTGAAAGACAACAACGACATCCTGTCGCATTGGGCAGAAAATTTCAACGTGCTCCTCCACAGGGAATCTATCATTTCTGATGAGGCCATTGCAGCTCTCCTGCAGCTAACAGTAAAGCATACGTTAAGTACAGAAAGCCCTGAAGCAGACAAACCACCAGCAGCACATGGTATTCAGGCTAATATCTACAAATATGGAGGAGATGTGTTGGAAGGTAGACTTTACATCCTATTCCATTTAATCAAGAAGGAAGGCCAGGTCCCCCAAGACTTTGGAGACACATAAAGTGTCCACATATATATATATATATATATATATATATATATACATAAAAGAGGAAGGGAGACGAGTCATGCTGCGACAACGACCGAAGAATCACCCGTATCACATTGACTAGACTCACCAACCATGTATTGACACCATCATCCCAGAGGACCAGTGTGGCTTCTGGTCAGGCAGGGGAACATGTGACATGGTGCTTGCTATTCATCAGTTACAAGAGAATGTTGGGAGCAGAATAAAGTGCTCCACCTGGTCTTCACAGATGTGACAAAAACATTTGACTCCATAAACAGGAATGGTCTGTGGGAGGTTTTCCACAAATTTGGCCACCCATCATCATTTCATGGTGGCATGCAGTCCAAAGTATAGGAAAATCCTGACATCTCTGATCCATTTCCGGTGAAAAATAGGCTGCATCCTGCCACCCCCCTCCCCCCCCTTTCAAACTTCTTTCCTGCTAAGTTGCTTGATGCTTACAAGGACTGTGAGACAGGGGTGTCTACATCCAATTTCACACAGAGGGTAAGCTCGTCAATGTAAGGAGGTTCCAGGCCAGGTCCACGATGTTCGATGTTCTTTGATCATGCAAGTGTCTGGCTGAGAGTAGTGATCATGCTAGTTTGATAGTTTGTTCCAAGACACATTTAGTGCCTTGGAAGTGTTCATGTGTCAACCCCTAACTTGCACGCACAAAACCGTGTAGGACAGTAAACTTCTCAAACTTGTTGTAAATGGTGCGTGGTTTTGTGCAAGTGCACAAATAAAATTTAGAAATGTTCAAAAGCTCCATTATGCATTAATTCCACAAACTTCACATGAACATTGCACAAACAATTAAAAAAACTTCATGTGAGTACGAGTGATTACGTCAGAGTGCAGTTCATCTGATTGATTTTAATGAGATGTTAAATCTATCATAAACAGACTTTTACAGCTACTCATAAGAAGTAATGAACATGCAACTGTTTTGCCAAATCATTACAATATAAACATTACAAATAATTATCTTTTAGTCGGTTCCAAATACATTCTCCACTTCATGAAGCGCATGTGAGAGAGAGACAGAGAGATAAAGAGAGAGAGAGAGAGAGAGAAACCGCAGCTGGAACAAGCAATTAGAGGTGTTTTCGACAGCCAAACTCTCAGAGGAAATGATTAAACCACTACGATACAATTATTTTACATAGGCAGTGTCCAGTGCACAAAGCACGGGACACTGCGCTTTGTGAGCTGCACACAGCTGTGCGCGGGACACTGCCATCCAGCTGGGAACACAGCGGATGGGAATGTCACAACAAAGTGCATGCAAGTAAGCGGATCAACATCGTGTAAGTGTCAAGGCACCTTTACCATTCACCGATGACTGTCCACTTGCTACACACACACAAGGATATACAGTTCATAACGGACAAATTTGCTGCTTACTGCAAGCAGTTCAAACTGACCATCTCAGCAAAACTGAGTCTATGTACCAAGCAGCACCATTGCAGCCCCCAGGTATTACATCACCTCCCACCGTCAAGACTGACAACATAGACATTAAGTATGTTGACCAGTTCTGTTACTTGGACAGCACAAACTGCATACATAGATGCAGAAGTAGCGCAGTGCAAGGTTTAGGCAGACTCATAAACAGACTTTGTAATGACAAGGGCATTAAGCTTAGCACCAAAGAGGTCACCTACAGAGCCATCGTCCTGAGCACCTTACTCTACTGCTGCTAATCCTGGACAACTTACCATTGCCACATCCTGCTGAGCAGTTTCACCAAAGATCCCTGAGGAAAATCATGAATATAAAGTGACAAGGCAATGTTTCCAACCAAGAGGTCATGGAGAGATGTGGACTGCCCAACATTGGGTGGGTGATAGTGTAGTTTGCATGAAGGACTCTCGAATGCCCAAGATGTGCTATATGGTCAGCTGAAAGAGGGCCAGTGTACACCTGGAAGACCGTGCCAATGGTTCAAAGACAACTTCAAAGTGAATCTAAAAGCCTGTGATGTTGACATTGCTGTCGGGGAAGTACTACATGCCCTTGATCACCCACACTGGAGACATCTTTGCTCTACTGGCATCAAACATAAGGGAACACTGACTATCAGAGGTGGGAGTAAGTCACCATCAAGTCACTCTCAAGTCATGAATCGTCAAGTCTCAAGTCATAGTGAGAGCCAAGTGTTTGACAGCTGACTTAAGACTTGCCTTGGGACTTGCAGATTGATGACTTGAGAATGGCTTGACAGTGACTTTGTCCCACTTCTACTGACTATCAAGAACAAATGAGAGTGGTCCAAGCAGGATGCACCTTCAGGAGAAGTCTTCTTGTTCAACATCTGCAGGAAACCTTGTGCCTCAAGAGTCAGCCTCTGTTCTCATATCAGGACTCATAACCGTTAGCCTGTTCTCTACTCATCTGTCAGCTAGACAGGAGACACATTATCATGTCTACCTTTCTCATTTCCATCATATCAGCCAACTCTCTCTCCATTTAATAGTCATACTGCCAACATTCAAAGTCATCACTCAATTTTTTTGAGCCCTGCCTTCTGCAGACAGATTTATCATACATTACTACACTGTTTGTATTCATTAATGATTTGTGTGAATGTAGTCCAAGACACATTTAGTGACTTGGAAATGTTCATGTATCAACCCCTGACTTTGCCATTACCTATGCAACGTGTTTAATTTATATCATACTGTAGAGATTTCTTTTGGTTTGAGTTTAAAATTGTCATATGGCAAGGAGGCGTGAGAGAGGATGGATACAGTTGCAGACTCTCAGACGGTAGTGTAGGAATAATCGAAAGGCTTTATCAGGTAAACGGGCAGAGGTATGGTACCACCCCAATTCCAATGAAGTTCAGACATTGTGTAAGATGTAAATAAAAACAGAATACAATGATCTGTAAATCCTCTTCAACCTATATTCAATTGAATACACCATAAAGACAAGATATTTAATGTTCAAACTGATAAACTTTGTTGTTTTTGTGCCAATATTTGCTCATTTTGAAATGAATGCCTGCAACACGTTTCAAAAAAGTTGGGACGGGGCAACAAAAGACTGGGAAAATTGATGAATGCTCAAAGAACACCTAATTGGAAACAGATATGTCATGATTGGGTATAAAAAGAGCATCCCCAAAAAGCTCAGCCATTCACAAGCAAAGATGGGGCGAGGATCACCACTTTGTGAACAACTGCATGAAAAAATAGTCCATCAGTTTAAGAACAATGTTTCTCAATGTTCAATTGCAAGGAATTTAGGGATTCCATCATCTACAGTCCATAATGTAATCAGAAGATTCAGAGAATCTGGAGAACTTTCTACACGTAAGCGGTAAGGCCAAAAATTAACATTGACTGCCTGTGACCTTCAGTCCCTCAGGTGGCACTGCATTAAAAACAGACATCATTGTGCAAAGGATCTTACCGCGTGAGCTCAGGAACACTTCAGAAAACCATTGTCAGTTAACACAGTTTGTCACTACATCTACAAGTGCAAGTTAAAACTCTACCATGCTTCCGGGATGACGTCACCCTGAGAGGATCGAAACTTAAGAGCTCCCAGTGAAACTTTCCTAATATTGTACTTTTAATGACATTAATACTGCCACATTATCAAAACTAAGCCACTGGCAACTCGATAAGATGTCCTCCAAAAAGGTGACCGCGGAAAATGTTGATAAGAAGACCTCCAAGGGTGCTTTGCAACTTTGGAGTCAAGCTAACACCAAAGCTAAAGCTAACCCAACAGCTAATGCTAGCAGTGCACGTGGTACAGAGACTCCCCCGGCTGTCCCTACAGCTGAGCAGAGCTGCCCGTTTGACTTGTCCCAGCTAACAGCTAATATCAAAGAGACGGTTGTTGAAGAGATGATGAATGTTATCACGGGCAAACTGGACACAATCCAAGCTACTCTCGATAACAGTACTGTTGTGTGGGCTGCTGAAGAGGAGGTACTGCTGGCCCACCACCACAAGATGGTGCCCTGCTTGAAGTGCGGGCTTCCAGCTGTCACTCATCCACTACACATCACCACCACCATAAAGGCCGGACTGCAACTCCACCTCCCTGCCGAGAAATCAGCTACCAATCAGGTAATTTCTCTGCTAAGCTTAACTGTGACTAATAGTCTGATCTCATTTGCAGCCGTTTTCCTGTGACGTGTTCCGTATCTGTTGAATTGGCGTTTGGTGTGGACTGCGACGGCTTCGCCTCACACCCCAAACCAGATAAGTGGTTTCATAGGAGATGTACGAGTGTGTGATTGGAGGTGGAGGTTCTCCCTCCTAACTAAACACTGACTGTGGGATTACTGAGTGTGCGAACTCACACTCATCAGTACTGTCTCTGTTCTCTGCCAGCAGTACCGGGTCTGACTGCTGAAGACAGTGGCCACCTGGGGCGCAGGGCTTGGCGGCTCCGGTGTTCTTCAGATCCGTTGGTGGTGGAAGCTGTGTGGGATCCGGCTCTTCTCTCGCCAGACGTCTTCTATCGTCGAGCCTGCCCACACGTCACCTTGTGTATAATTGACATTCCACCATATTGTTATTGTCTGTACTTCGTTGTGCGATTCACAACATTAAATTGTTACTTTTTGGCTTATCCATTGTCCGTTCATTAACGCCCCCTGTTGTGGGTCCGTGTCACGACACTTTCACAACAAGTACAAGGCGCTTGGATGAGGCAGAATCACGCATATCTGTCGTGGAAGACACTATCGCTGACATGGAGGTCAGGCTGCTGCGTGTAGAGAGCAGGCTCGAGGAGCTCACAAATCGGATGGATAATCAGGAATTGAGAAGCCGTACAGACAATCTCCGAATCTTCGGAGTGAGTGAGGGGACTGAGGGGAAAGATGCGCTCTCCTTTTTTGAAACCTGGCTCCCTGCACTTTTAAAAATGGAAACTAAAAAGGGAAGAATCCGATTGGACCGCTGCCACAGAAGTACCGGGTCACCGAGACCAGGCGCACCGAGAGCAGTCATAATGAAGCTGCATTACTCCACAGATAAGATGAAGGTGCTCAGTCTCAGCAAGGGGAAGGAGCTAATCTATGAGGGAGCAAGGATAACCATTCTCCAAGACTTCCCACAACAAATCAGACAACAGAGGCAAAGTTTCAACGCAGCGTGCCAGATGTTGATTGACAAGAAAGTCAGATTCAGGATGCTCTACCCTGCGACTCTGCGCTTCTCTCATAACGGTAAAGTGCTCTCATTTGACTGTCCAGAAGAAGCCTCAAGGGAAATAGCAGCGATGGATGTCATGTGAGTAATACAACAGTAGAGCCAGTGGCCAATTTTGTTATTATTGATATTATATTGACATTATTGAAAAAATAAGTGGCTAATCTTATTTTATGGTTATCATTATTTTTTATTATTTTAAACTGAAAGTTTTATGGGGGTGTGTGAGTGCTAATGTTGATGGGATCGTGTTTCTTCAGCGTGCGCTCACAGCAAGTTTTGTATCCTCCCAGTCCTGCGGAGCCTGAACTGTTGTTGAGGACTGTTCTACCTCTGTGTGTGTTACTGGGCTTGTTTACAAAGATTAACAGAAGAAACGTGAATATACAGCCCAAAGTGTTTTTGTTGTTCTTGTTCGTCTTGTGTTTTGATTTTTTGAGCAGATCTGAGCACTTCATGTTTATCCAAACTTTTTTTTTTTTTATCTACTTTGCCTATCTAGCACAATATACTAAACTATGGTGATTTGGAATGAGTGTTACAAAGTATATTTCATTGAACATTAAAGGGATAAATAATGCCATTAAACGAAAGAAACTGCTAACCTGGTTTAAGAAGGAGAATGCAAATATAGCTCTACTTCAAGAAACGCACCTTACAGACATAGAGCACCAACAACTTAAAAGGGAATGGGTGGGACAGGTGTACTATTCATCATTTTCATCAAATAAAAGAGGGGTGGCAATATTGATTAATAAAAACACCCCATTCACCATGACAAAATGCCTCAAAGATGATCAGGGGAGACATGTATTCATCATTGGAACATTATATGGATAAACTATCCTTATTGGCTGTATTTATGCACTAAATGTTTATCTCAGAGAATCCATCCATCCATCCATTTTCTTCCGCTTTATCCAGAGTCGGGTCGCGGGGGCAGCAGCTCAAGCAAAGCCGCCCAGACCTCCCGATCCACACACACCTCCCCCAGCTCTTCCGGGCGGACCCCAAGGTGTTCCCAAGCCAGCCGAGAGATGTAGTCCCTCCAGCGTGTCCTGGGTCTTCCCCGGGGCCTCCTCCCAATGGGACGTGCCCGGAACACCTCTCCAGCGAAGCATCCAGGGGGCATCCGGAAAAGATGCCCGAGCCACCTCACCTGATTCCTTTCGATGTGGAGGAGCAGAGAATTTTACTCAAAACTCATAGCAGAATTGTCCACTAACCTTACCACATTCAGTATCATTGCAGGAGATCGAAATTGTCCCTTGGACCCAGAGACGGACCAGAAGCCACCTTCTAAAAATTTATTTTCCAAAATGAGAGAAGCTACCAAAGGGCTGTTATCAGATCTGCAGTTGATTGATGTATGGAGAGTCCTTCACCCAGGTGACAAAGATTACATGTTTTATTCAAACCCTCATCAAAGCTTCTCCCAAACTGACTATTTTTTAATATCGAGATTGGTACTGGACAGAGTATGCTCATGTGATATTGGCACATGACTATTGTCTGATCATGCAGATGTCCAAATGGTTGTATTACCCCCACAAACTCTTCCGACAGCACATAATTGCCGATTGAACCCTTCACTTTAAATAATCCAAAATTTGTGTCTTTCATCAAATAACAAACTGACCTCTTTCTCTCAAGTAATGATAATGAGGATACTAATCCATCAACACTCTGAGAAACTTTAAAAGCCTTTTTACGTGGAACTATCATTTCTTATAGTTCTGCAAGAAAAAAAGAAGCTTTGAAACAACAACTAAACTTATAAAAAGAATTGACAGCTCTTGAAAATCAACTCAAGCTAAATTTTTCATTGTCTCTGCTTAAATCAAATCAAATCAAATCAATTTTATTTAAATAGCGCCAAAATCACAACAAACAGTTGCCCCAAGGCGCTTTATATTGTAAGGCAAAAGCCATACAATAATTACAGAAAAACCCCAACGGTCAAAACGACCCCCTGTGAGCAAGCACTTGGCGACATTGGGAAGGAAAAACTCCCTTTTAACAGGAAGAAACCTCCAGCAGAACCAGGCTCAGGGAGGGGCAGTCTTCTGCTGGGACTGGTTGGGGCTGAGGGGAGAGAATCAGGAAAAAGACATGCTGTGGAAGAGAGCAGAGATCAATCACTAATGATTAAATGCAGAGTGGTGCATACAGAGCAAAAAGAGAAAGAAACACTCAGTGCATCATGGGAACCCCCCAGCAGTCTAAGTCTATAGCAGCATAACTAAGGGATGGTTCAGGGTCACCTGATCCAGCCCTAACTATAAGCTTTAGCAAAAAGGAAAGTTTTAAGCCTAATCTTAAAAGTAGAGAGGGTGTCTGTCTCCCTGATTTGAATTGGGAGCTGGTTCCACATGAGAGGAGCCTGAAAGCTGAAGGCTCTGCCTCCCATTCTACTCTTACAAACCCTAGGAACTACAAGTAAGCCTGCAGTCTGAGAGTGAAGCGTTCTATTGGGGTGATATGGTACTATGAGGTCCCTAAGATAAGATGGGACCTGATTATTCAAAACCTTATAAGTAAGAAGAAGAATTTTAAATTCTATTCTAGAATTAACAGGAAGCCAATGAAGAGAGGCCAATATGGGTGAGATATGCTCTCTCCTTCTAGTCCCCATCAGTACTCTAGCTGCAGCATTTTGAATTAACTGAAGGCTTTTCAGGGAACTTTTAGGACAACCTGATAATAATGAATTACAATAGTCCAGCCTAGAGGAAATAAATGCATGAATAGCATCACTCTGAGACAAAACCTTTCTAATTTTAGAGATATTGCGCAAATGCAAAAAAGCAGTCCTACATATTTGCTTAATATGCGCATTGAAGGACATATTCTGATCAAAAATGACTCCAAGATTTCTCACAGTATTACTAGAGGTCAGGGTAATGCCATCCAGAGTAAGGATCTGGTTAGACACCATGTTTCTAAGATTTGTGGGGCCAAGTACAATAACTTCAGTTTTATCTGAATTTAAAAGCAGGAAATTAGAGGTCATCCATGTCTTTATGTCTGTAAGACATTCCTGCAGTTTAACTAATTGGTGTGTGTCCTCTGGCTTCATGGATAGATAAAGCTGGGTATCATCTGCGTAACAATGAAAATGTAAGCAATGCTTTCTAATAATACTGCCTAAGGGAAGCATGTATAAAGTGAATAAAATTGGTCCTAGCACAGAACCATGTGGAACTCCATAATTAACCTGTCTGTGAAGAAGACTCCCCATTTACATGAACAAATTATAATCTATTAGATAAATATGATTCAAACCACCGCAGCGCAGTGCCTTAATGCCTAATACCTATGGCATGCTCTAATCTCTGTAATAAAATTTTATGGCCAACAGTATGAAAAGCAGCACTGAGGTCTAACAGGACAAGCACAGAGATGAGTCCACTGTCTGAGGCCATAAGAAGATCATTTGTAACCTTCACTAATGCTGTTTCTGTACTATGATGAATTCTAAAACCTGACTGAAACTCTTCAAATAGACCATTCCTCTGCAGATGATCAGTTAGCTGTTTTACAACTACCCTTTCAAGGATTTTTGATAGAAAAGGAAGGCTGGAGATTGGCCTATAATTAGCTAAGATAGCTGGGTCAAGTGATGGCTTTTTAAGTAATGGTTTAATTACTGCCACCTTAAAAGCCTGTGGTACATAGCCAACTAATAAAGATAGATTGATCATATTTAAGATCAAAGCATTAATTAATGGTAGGGCTTCCTTGAGCAGCCTGGTAGGAATGGGGTCTAATAGACATGTTGATGGTTTGGAGGAAGTAACTAATGAAAATAACTCAGACAGAACAATCGGAGAGAAAGAGTCTAACCAAATACCAGCATTACTGAAAGCAGCCAAAGATAATGATATGTCTTTGGGATGGTTATGAGTAATTTTTGTCTAATAGTTAAAATTTTATTAGCAAAGAAAGTCATGTTGTTCTTATTTTCTTCAATTAGTGATGAGTAGTAAGATGTCCTAGCTTTACGGAGGGCTTTTTTTTATAGAGCAACAGACTCTTTTTCCAGGCTAAGTGAAGATCTTCTAAATTAGTGAGACGCCATTTCCTCTCCAACTTACGGGTTATCTGCTTTAAGCTGTGAGTTTGTGAGTTATACCATGGAGTCAGGCACTTCTGATTTAAGGCTCTCTTTTTCAGAGGAGCTACAGCATCCAAAGTTGTGCTCAATGAGGAGATGACGAGATAATCTATCTCACTCACAGAGTTTAGGTAGCTACTCTGCACTGTGTTGGTATATGGCATTGGAGAACATAACAAAGAAGGAATCATATCCTTAAACCTAGTTACAGCGCTTTCTGAAAGACTTCTAGTGTAATGAAACTTATTCCCCACTGCTGGGTAGTCCATTAAAGTAAATGTAAATGTTATTAAGAAATGATCAGACAGAAGGGGGTTTTCAGGGAATACTGTTAAGTCTTCAATTTCCATACCATAAGTCAGAACAAGATCTAAAGTATGGTTAAAGTGGTGGGTGGACTCATTTACATTTTGAGCGAAGCCAATTGAGTCTAATAATAGATTAAATGCAGTGTTGAGGCTGTCATTCTCAGCATCTATGTGGATGTTAAAATCGCCCACTATAATTATCTTATCTGAGCTAAGCACTAAGTCAGACAAAAGGTCTGAAAATTCACAGAGAAACTCACAGTAACGACCAGGTGAACGAGAGATAACAACAAATAAAACTGGTTTTTGGGACTTCCAATTTGGATGGACAAGACTAAGAGTCAAGCTTTCAAATGAATTAAAGCTCTGTCTGGGTTTTTGATTAATTAATAAGCTGGAGTGGAAGATTGCTGCTAATCCACCCCCTCGGCCTGTGCTACGAGCACTCTGACAGTTAGTGTGACTCGGTGGTGTTGACTCATTTAAACTAACATATTCATCCTGCTGTAACCAGGTTTCTGTAAGGCAGAAGCTACTTGTTCATCCTTAAATCAGTTATTGACTCAGAAGACGGAGGCTACTGTTTTCTATGCTAGGCATAGATTGTTCGAGATGGGTGATAAGCCTGGAAAAGTGCTAGCACGATTGGCGGCTGGCAGACAGGACACCTATGCGATATCCTCTTTAAAAGATGACAAGGGTAAAAATTATTACGAAAGTGATAAGTTGGTTAATTTAATGGAGGACTATTATAGAAAGCTGTATACTTCCGAATCATCTGTTCCTCCTCACACTATAAATGAATTTCTTTGTAAACTTAATCTACCAACCTTATCACAGGATGACCAGGAAATTACTGGGGGAACCAATAACAAAGGAAGAGGTTACTTTTGCAATTAAAAGCTTGCAGAGTGGAAAAACTGGAGGACCAGATGGTTATGGACCAATTGTTTCAGGAGCAATTAACTGAGCCGCTCTTAAAAATGTATGTGCTTATTGGCTCTCTCCCACCCACCTTGTACTCCGCAAATATCTCCCTAATTCACAAAAAAGGTAAACCAACTGATCAATGCAACTCTTATCGCCCCATTAGTCTGATTAATGTTGACAGTAAAATATTTTCTAAAGTAATGTCAAAAAGATTAGAAAACTATCTTCCAATACTTATTAAGCCTGATCAAACGGGTTTCATTAAAAACTGATTATCTCAGACTAATATGCGTAAACTTCTCAGCGTTATTGAACATTCTATTACAAACCAAAAACAGGGTCTGGTAGTATCACTCAATGCGTAGAAAGCATTCGACCGCGTCAAGTGGACTTGTTTGCTGTATTGGAAAAGTTTGGGTTGGGAGAAGGTTTTACTAATATGATTAAGTTGCTGTATCATTCTCCTAGAGCTAGTGTTATAGTAAACGGTATTAGGTCACAAGAATTTCTATTGGGGAGATCTACAAGACAGGGAGACCCGATTTCTCCACAAATTTTCGCTTTGGCAATTGAACCATTGGCTGAGGCCATTCGAAATGAGAGAAGTATATTAGGTTACCAAATAAAAGGGATTGAATATAAAATCGTACTATATGCAGACGATGATTTGCTTTTTGTCACTGAACCTGAGATATCCATACCAACTGTGATGTCTGTTTTACAACATTTTGGCTCTTTGTCGGGCTATAAAGTAAATATGGCTAAATCTATTACCATGCCTTTAGGAAATCAAACTATGATGCAGAACTTCCTGTTTGCCTGGTCCATTTCTGGGTTCAAATATTTAGGGATGCAGGTCTCACTTAATATCAAACGTATTTTCAAAAGTAATGTTGATGGTGTTCATAACAACATAAAAAAGATCTCATTAGATGGATGGATCTTCCAATATCCTGGATGGGTAGAATTCATTTAATTAAGATGAATGTCTTACCACGCCTTCTTTTCCCACTACAAATGCTCCCAATACTCCTTACCAGGAAACTTAATAAAGAAATAAAGCGAGATCTGTCACATTTTATTTGGAAAGGGAAGAAGGCCAGATTGAGTTTTAAAACTTTACAACTTCCTAGAGAAGAAGAGGGACTTGCTCTTCCCAACATTTTACATTATCAAGGGCGTAGGTTTCTCAGCTTTGGTAGGGACAATACCACCCCCCCCGGCCCCCCTGCCCACCACCACCACCCCCTAACCCACTCATACCATTAGACGCACAAGTACAGCATAATACATAACATATGATGACATAATGCTGAATAATTTAACACTTTATTTACAATATTAAGCGTGTAGGCAAACAAACAAATAGCTTAAATAACAAAATTGCACCCAAAATCACGAATCTATTCGATAGGCCTACACCTGAGAGAACAAGACAACAAAAAAATACTTGTGGAGCTAACAAAAAAAAAAAAAAAGTTTTTGCAACCAAGATGTATAATCTATTCTCTTCATCAATAATGCAGTTGTAGTTATCTGGCAACCTAATAAAAAAAAAAAAGGGATTTCCAATGATATATATGGTGTATTACGGTAAACGAAGCCTGTGATGTCATAACGCAGAGGAAAAACACAAAAGTTTCACACTAATGCGCCGCTGATTCTCATTACCGTAAGTTCTCATGTAAGCCCTCACTCTGAAAAATTTAACAGTGACAGCAAGCCAAGAACCCGTGCTTTCCAACAGCATGCTATATGTTGCATATATATAATTGCTAATCAGTCCCACACTTCAGATCCTCTTGCTTGCCTCTACTGGTGGTTGGCTCTCACTGCGGTATTGTATCACTTCCTGTTCCGGAGCACAGCGGTGTTTTTCTGTATCTGTTAGCTGTTTAATCTGCGCAGTTAGATTGATCTAGTTATCTAGATTACGATTTGTTTCCCAGTGTAATCTTTACGTGCCTTAATTAAAGCACTCCTTCTGCTGAATCACCTCTAAACTATTTACACATTATTCACTTTGCGTGTTTTTAGGAATCCGCTAGGTTAGCGTAGCTACTAGCTCTTAGCCGATTTAGCATGGCGGCTTCTCCTGTCTCTCCCGCACTTTTCTGCTCTGGGTGTGAAATGTTTAGTTATTCCTCGGCCTCCTTTAGCAGTAACGGTACTTGTAATAAGTGTAACTTATTCGTAGCTTTGGAGGCCAGGCTGGGCGAATTGAAGACTCGGCTCCGCACCGTGGAAAATTCTACAGCTAGCCAGGCCCCTGTAGTCGGTGCGGACCAAGGTAGCTTAGCCGCCGTTAGTTCCCCCCTGGCAGATCCCGAGCAGCCGGGAAAGCAGGCCGACTGGGTGACTGTGAGGAGGAAGCGTAGCCCTAAACAGAAGCCCCGTGTACACCGCCAACCCGTTCACATCTCTAACCGTTTTTCCCCACTCGACGACACACACGCCGAGGATCAAACTCTGGTTATTGGCAACTCTGTTTTGAGAAATGTGAAGTTAGTGACACCAGCAACCATAGTCAATTGTCTTCCGGGGGCCAGAGCAGGCGACATTGAAGGAAATTTGAAACTGCTGGCTAAGGCTAAGCGTAAATTTGGTAAAATTGTAATTCACGTCGGCAGTAATGACACTCGGTTACGCCAATCGGAGGTCACTAAAATTAACATTAAATCGGTGTGTAACTTTGCAAAAACAATGTCGGACTCTGTAGTTTTCTCTGGGCCCCTCCCCAATCGGACCGGGAGTGACATGTTTAGCCGCATGTTCTCCTTGAATTGCTGGCTGTCTGAGTGGTGTCCAAAAATGAGGTGGGCTTCATAGATAATTGGCAAAGCTTCTGGGGAAAACCTGGTCTTGTTAGGAGAGACGGCATCCATCCCACTTTGGATGGAGCAGCTCTCATTTCTAGAAATCTGGCCAATTTTCTTAAATCCTCCAAACTGTGACTATCCAGGGTTGGGACCAGGAAGCAGAGTTGTAGTCTTACACACCTCTCTGCAGCTTCTCTCCCCCTGCCATCCCCTCATTACCCCATCCCCGTAGAGACGGTGCCTGCTCCCAGACTACCAATAACCAGCAAAAATCTATTTAAGCATAAAAATTCAAAAAGAAAAAATAATATAGCACCTTCAACTGCACCACAGACTAAAACAGTTAAATGTGGTCTATTAAACATTAGGTCTCTCTCTTCTAAGTCCCTGTTGGTAAATGATATAATAATTGATCAACATATTGATTTATTCTGCCTAACAGAAACCTGGTTACAGCAGGATGAATATGTTAGTTGAAATGAGTCAACACCCCCGAGTCATACTAACTGCCAGAATGCTCGTAGCACGGGCCGGGGCGGAGGATTAGCAGCAATCTTCCATTCCAGCTTATTAATTAATCAAAAACCCAGACAGAGCTTTAATTCATTTGAAAGCTTGTCTCTTAGTCTTGTCCATCCAAATTGGAAGTCCCAAAAACCAGTTTTATTTGTTATTATCTATCGTCCACCTGGTCGTTACTGTGAGTTTCTCTGTGAATTTTCAGACCTTTTGTCTGACTTAGTGCTTAGCTCAGATAAGATAATTATAGTGGGCGATTTTAACATCCACACAGATGCTGAGAATGACAGCCTCAACACTGCATTTAATCTATTATTAGACTCTATTGGCTTTGCTCAAAAAGTAAATGAGTCCACCCACCACTTTAATCATATCTTAGATCTTGTTCTGACTTATGGTATGGAAATAGAAGACTTAACAGTATTCCCTGAAAACTCCCTTCTGTCTGATCATTTCTTAATAACATTTACATTTACTCTGATGGACTACCCAGCAGTGGGGAATAAGTTTCATTACACTAGAAGTCTTTCAGAAAGTGCTGTAACTAGGTTTAAGGATATGATTCCTTCTTTATGTTCTCTAATGCCATATACCAACACAGTGCAGAGTAGCTACCTAAACTCTGTAAGGGAGATAGAGTATCTCGTCAATAGTTTTACATCCTCATTGAAGACAACTTTGGATGCTGTAGCTCCTCTGAAAAAGAGAGCTTTAAATCAGAAGTGTCTGACTCCGTGGTATAACTCACAAACTCGTAGCTTAAAGCAGATAACCCATAAGTTGGAGAGGAAATGGCGTCTCACTAATTTAGAAGATCTTCACTTAGCCTGGAAAAAGAGTCTGTTGCTCTATAAAAAAGCCCTCCGTAAAGCTAGGACATCTTTCTACTCATCACTAATTGAAGAAAATAAGAACAACCCCAGGTTTCTTTTCAGCACTGTAGCCAGGCTGACAAAGAGTCAGAGCTCTATTGAGCTGAATATTCCATTAACTTTAACTAGTAATGACTTCATGACTTTCTTTGCTATCAAAATTTTAACTATTAGAGAAAAAATTACTCATAACCATCCCAAAGACATATCGTTATCTTTGGCTGCTTTCAGTGATGCCGGTATTTGGTTAGACTCTTTCTCTCCGATTGTTCTGTCTGAGTTATTTTCATTAGTTACTTCATCCAAACCATCAACATGTTTATTAGACCCCATTCCTACCAGGCTGCTCAAGGAAGCCCTACCATTATTTAATGCTTCGATCTTAAATATGATCAATCTATCTTTGTTAGTTGGCTATGTACCACAGGCTTTTAAGGTGGCAGTAATTAAACCATTACTTAAAAAGCCATCACTTGACCCAGCTATCTTAGCTAATTATAGGCCAATCTCCAACCTTCCTTTTCTCTCAAAAATTCTTGAAAGGGTAGTTGTAAAACAGCTAACTGATCATCTGCAGAGGAATGGTCTATTTGAAGAGTTTCAGTCAGGTTTTAGAATTCATCATAGTACAGAAACAGCATTAGTGAAGGTTACAAATGATCTTCTTATGGCCTCGGACAGTGGACTCATCTCTGTGCTTGTTCTGTTAGACCTCAGTGCTGCTTTTGATACTGTTGACCATAAAATTTTATTACAGAGATTAGAGCATGCCATAGGTATTAAAGGCACTGCGCTGCGGTGGTTTGAATCATATTTGTCTAATAGATTACAATTTGTTCATGTAAATGGGGAATCTTCTTCACAGACTAAAGTTAATTATGGAGTTCCACAAGGTTCTGTGCTAAGACCAATTTTATTCACTTTATACATGCTTCCCTTAGGCAGTATTATTAGACGGTATTGCTTACATTTTCATTGTTACGCAGATGATACCCAGCTTTATCTATCCATGAAGCCAGAGGACACACACCAATTAGCTAAACTGCAGGATTGTCTTACAGACATAAAGACATGGATGACCTCTAATTTCCTGCTTTTAAACTCAGATAAATCTGAAGTTATTGTACTTGGCCCCACAAATCTTAGAAACATGGTGTCTAACCAGATCCTTACTCTGGATGGCATTACCCTGACCTCTAGTAATACTGTGAGAAATCTTGGAGTCATTTTTGATCAGGATATGTCATTCAAAGCGCATATTAAACAAATATGTAGGACTGCTTTTTTGCATTTACGCAATATCTCTAAAATCAGAAAGGTCTTGTCTCAGAGTGATGCTGAAAAACTAATTCATGCATTTATTTCCTCTAGGCTGGACTATTGGAATTCATTATTATCAGGTTGTCCTAAAAGTTCCCTAAAAAGCCTTCAGTTAATTCAAAATGCTGCAGCTAGAGTACTGACGGGGACTAGAAGGAGAGAGCATATCTCACCCATATTGGCCTCTCTTCATTGGCTTCCTGTTAATTCTAGAATAGAATTTAAAATTCTTCTTCTTACTTATAAGGTTTTGAATAATCAGGTCCCATCTTATCTTAGGGACCTCGTAGTACCATATCACCCCAATAGAGCGCTTCGCTCTCAGACTGCAGGCTTACTTGTAGTTCCTAGGGTTTGTAAGAGTAGAATGGGAGGCAGAGCCTTCAGCTTTCAGGCTCCTCTCCTGTGGAACCAGCTCCCAATTCAGATCAGGGAGACAGACACCCTCTCTACTTTTAAGATTAGGCTTAAAACTTTCCTTTTTGCTAAAGCTTATAGTTAGGGCTGGATCAGGTGACCCTAAACCATCCCTTAGTTATGCTGCTATAGACGTAGACTGCTGGGGGGTTCCCATGATGCACTGTTTCTTTCTCTTTTTGCTCTGTATGCACCACTCTGCATTTAATCATTAGTGATCGATGTCTGCTCCCCTCCACAGCATCATCGTCTTTTTCCTGGTTCTCTCCCTCAGCCCCAACCAGTCCCAGCAGAAGACTGCCCCTCCCTGAGCCTGGTTCTGCTGGAGGGTTCTTCCTGTTAAAAGGGAGTTTTTCCTTCCCACTGTAGCCAAGTGCTTGCTCACAGGGGGTCGTTTTGACCGTTGGGGTTTTACATAATTATTGTATGGCCTTGCCTTACAATATAAAGCGCCTTGGGGCAACTGTTTGTTGTGATTTGGCGCTATATAAAAAATGTGATTGATTGATTGATATATTACGGTAAAGTGCGTTCGGTGACTTTTGAAACGAGGCAAAAGTATGAAAAAGAGCGCAAAACTGACAAAAAAAAAGTACAGAGACAGACAGCAAACATAAATGTAGTAATTTCTGAGGAAAAGGCAGGATGTTAGTGTCATTTGTGAAGGTGTGTGTGTGGGTGTGCAGTTTATTTTAAGTGTGGCGCACAGCATTGTTCGCAAGCCCTCCCCCCCGCCCTTCTTGTTTTTCTGCACCGGAGCAGTGTTGCCAGATATGAAATATGAAAGTATCGTACCAAAACCTCAAAATTATCGTATTTTGGGAGAAATGATCGTACACAAACAAAACACATACAACGTAGCTATTTTAGTGTTTTGTTTTGTGTTTTTTTTAATTTCCAAAGAATTTTATGTCACATTTTTAAACAGTAATTATAGTAATGGGGAAACTAGAACGCACTACTAGAAAGATTTTTTTTTCTGTGAAGGGACACAAACGTGTTAATTACCAGACTAGAAAGAGTCGAATTCAACCTCGAGGTCGCTGTCGTCATCCGATGCCATGGCCACTTGTGCAGATTTTGTTGAACACAGAAAAATGTTGACAACTCCATAAGGAACTTGAACTTTTTTTTATTTTTCTTGTATATCTCTTTGCTCTTGTGTTTTGTTCGTTTGTTGTTGCATTTGTTCAAATAAAGTTTAAAAAAAAAAAAAGATGTTGGTTGGGAATCTTCCTGTCCTGTCCTGCAGAGATTGGATGGGAACTCATTACTTTGTATGGGGAGGGGGCGGGCTTTCAAATGACTTTGTCCCGGTCGCCCAAAGCCAGCAGCAGCCCTGTGTGTGGTGTGTCTTTGATGCCGCCTGAGTGCAACGCCTGCAAAATGATTCTTGGGTGTCAGAGAGAGATGCGTGTTTGGGCAACAACTGAAATTATCGTACATTTTGGATTTTTTCCCATTATTGATCGTACAGAGGGCAAAACTATCGTACAAATACGATAATTATCGTACATCTGGCAACACTGCACCGGAGCCACCCATCCTCTGCGCTCCGGGACCTCCCACTTTACAAATGAAGCACTGCCTGCCACGAGATGCACTTTGTTTACGTCCATGTGAGAAGAACGTGAGCCAATGAAATTGCAACATGGGTAACCCTGTCACTCTGGCACGTCGAAAACACAAAACATGACGACTAAAATTATAGTATCGAGTTCGCAAAAAAATAGTGAATGATTTTGTTATATAAACAAAAATGCTAAATATTGGTAGGGACTATTTTGCCATCCCAAAATAATGGTTGTGACTTGTCCCTATGGTCCATATGCAAACCTACATTATACAACCCCTGGCAAAAATTATGGAATCACCGGCCTCGGAGGATGTTCATCCAGTTGTTTAATTTTGTAGAAAAGCAGATCACACACATGACACAAAACTAAAGTAATTTCAAATGGCAACTTTCTGGCTTTAAGAAACACTATAAGAAATCAAGAAAAAAGATTGTGGCAGTCAGTAACGGTTACTTTTTTAGACCAAGCACAGGAAAAAAATATGGAATCACTCAATTCTGAGGAAAAAATTATGGAATCACCCTGTAAATTTTCATTCCCAAAACTAACACCTGCATCATATCAGATCTGCTCATTAGTCTGCATCTAAAAAGGAGTGATCACACCTTGGAGAGCTGTTGCACCAAGTGGACTGACATGAATCATGGCTCCAACATGAGAGATGTCAGTTGAAACAAAGGAGAGGATTATCAAACTCTTAAAAGAGAGTAAATCATCACGCAATGTTGCAAAAGATGTTGGTTGTTCACAGTCAGCTGTGTCTAAACTCAGGACCAAATACAAAAAACATGGGAAGGTTGTTAAAGGCAAACATACTGGTAGACCAAGGAAGACATCAAAGCATCAAGACAGAAAACTTAAAGCAATATGTCTCAAAAATCCAAAAATGCACAACAAAACAAATGAGGAACGAATGGGAGGAAACTGGAGTCAACGTCTATGACTGAACGGTAAGAAACCGCCTAAAGGAAATGGGATTTACATACAGAAAAGCTAAACAAAAGCCATCATTAACACCTAAACAGAATAAACAAGGTTACAATGGGCTAAGGAAAAGCAATCGTGGACTGTGGATGACTGGATGAAAGTGATATTCAGTGATGAATCTCATATCTGCATTGGGCAAGGTGATGATGCTGGAACTTTTGTTTGGTGCCGTTCCAATGAGATTTATAAAGATGATTGCCTGAAGAGAACATCTAAATTTCCACAGTCATTGATGATATGGGGCTGCATGTCAGGTAAAGGCACTGGGGAGATGGCTGTCATTACATCATCAATAAATGCACAAGTTTACGTTGATATTTTGGACAATTGAAAGGATGTTTGGGGATGATGAAATAATTTTTCAAGATGATAATGCATCTTGCCATAGAGCAAAAACTGAAAACGTTCCTTGCAAAAAGACACATAGGATCAATGTCATGGCATAGGGTCAGTGTCAACGAGCAGATCTGATTTGATGCAGGTTTTAGTTTGGGGGATGGAAATTTACAGGGTGATTCCATAATTTATTCCTCAGAATTGAGTGATTCCATATTTTTTTCCCTCTGCTTGGTCTAAAAAGTAACCGTTACTGACTTTCACAATCTTTTTTTCTTGATTTCTTATAGTGTTTCTTAAAGCCAGAAAGTTGCCATTTGAAATGACTTTAGTTTTGTGTGATGTCTGTGATCTGCTTTTTTCCACAAAATTAAACAACTGAATGAACATCCTCCGAGGCCGGTGATTCCATAATTTTTGCCAGGGGTTGTAATTGGTCCTGTCACAGTAAAATACTACATGGGTGGTTTAATGCACACCTTAAGGGGGGGAGAGAGTCCTCCTGTGTCTTGGGTGTGTGCACCATTTATATTGCTGAATGAACTTATGCATAAAAAGAGTAAAAACACTAATGCATTAGTGCACAATACCATAAAAGTCTGGAGGAATTTAAACAATTATGCTGCAGATAGTCTTAATCTGAGTTATCTAACACCATTTATTAACAATAGAAATTTTACCCCTGGCACCAACAGCCCAGTTTTTCAAAAGTGGTATAACAGGGGAATAAAAGTTGTTGGGGATCTATTTGAAGATAATTTAATTATGTCATTCACACAGATCCAGAACAAATATGGAATAACATAGGGAATTTTTTTGCCTATTTGCACATTTGATGTTACTCATGGGGTAATGCAGCTGGGTCCCATTGAGAGAATTATTATGGATTTGAACACAAAGAAAAGTTTCATTAAGCAAATGTATTCAAGATTACAGAAATATAATCAACATAATATTGACAAACTGACAAAGGTTTGGGAAGAAGAACTCCAATGTCACTATGATGAACATGCTTGGAAAGATTGTATCCGGTCTGTCCACTCTTTATTCCTTACGAACAAATTTAAAGAAATTCAATTCAAAATTTTGCATAGACAACACAGAACACCAATTTTTTTTAGTAGGATTGACTCTAAAAGATCACCTCTATGTATTAAATGTCAGAAAAATGACGGGACCTATCTGCATTGCCTCTGGACCTGCCCAAAGATTTCCAAATTCTGGTCTTGTATTGCTAAGGAAATAAATTGTATTTTGAAAAGTAAGGTGTGTAAGGATCCGGGTCAGTTCTTCTTGGGGCTTCCACCTTTAAAGGGAAAAAACAAATCTAAATTGTTGAGTAAATTACTATTTTTGGCACAAAAATGTATACTTTTTAATTGGATAAATGATAAACCACCAACTGTCACACAGTGGTATAAAGAAATCTTTACAATTCTACCCATGGAACTAAAAGGTAATGATGACCTCTTTCTTGATGTATGGGGGCCCCTGCTTGAATACTTACCTGCAGATCTGAATGGCATTATACAAAGAGGCTCAGGCTCACTGCAGTGGCGTGCCTTAAGCTTAACTCAACCGACTGATTAGTGAAGTGATGTACAGTACTGTATGCTTGTGCAATTTGGTAAAACAGTATTTTGTGCTCAGACTGCTGTGTTAATTTTTTGTATGTAAATCTTAAAATCTGAATAAAATATTAAAAAAAAAAACTCTACCATGCAAAGCGAAAGCCATACATCAACAACATCCAGAAATGCCGCCACCTTCCCTGGGCCCGAGCTCATTTGAAATGGACAGACGGAAAGTGGAAAAGTGTGCTGTGGTCTGATGAGTCCACATTAAAAAATTGTTTTTGGAAATTATGGACATTGTGTCCTCCAGACAAAAAAGGAAAAAGACCATCCAGCTTGTTACCAGCGCAAAGTTCAAAAGCCATCATATGTGATGGTATGGGGGTGTGTTAGTGCCCATGGCATGGGCAACTTATGCATCTGTGATGGCACCATCAATGCTGAAAGGTACATCCAGGTTTTGGAGCAACACATGCTGCCATCCAAGCAACATCTTTTTCAGGGGCGTCCCTGCTTATTTCAGCAAGACAATGCCAAGACACATTCTGCACGTGTTACAACAGCGTGGCTTCGTAGTAAAAGAGTGCGGGTACTAGACTGGCCTGCCTGCAGTCCAGACCTGTCACCTACTGAAAATGTGTGCCGCATTATGAGGTGCAAAATACGACAACGGAGACCACGAACTGTTGAACAACTGAAGTCGTACATCAAGCAAGAATGGGAAAGAATTCCACCTACAAAGCTTCAACAATTAGTGTCCTCAGTTCCCAAACGCTTATTGAGTGTTGTTAGAAGGAAAGGTGATGTAACACAGTGGTAAACATACCACTGTCCCAGCTTTTTTGAAATGTGCTGCAGGCATCCATTTCAAAATGAGTTTATCAGTTTGAACATTAAATATCTTGTCTTTGTGGTGTATTCAACTGAATATAGGTTGAAGAGGATTTGCAAATCATTGTATTCTGTTTTTATTTACATTTTTCACAACATCCCAACTTCATTGGAATTGGGGTTGTACACAGATAAAACAGTCAGTGAGGCAGAGGCAACAGGCATGTGTTAAGCAGAGGCATGGTCAAAAAACAAGCACAGTTCAAAGCACGGAGAAACTGAGTACAATGGGCTGAGACTAAAGCAGAATCCAAAAACAGAGCAAGGTGAAACATGGTTAGGCAAAAACAGGCCTATGACAAAAAGGCTGGAATGAAGATGCAAGGAAAAATGAACTGGCAGTGACAGACTAAACACACAAGGCTTAAATACATGAAGGGTAATTATGGCATGGTGAGGCACAGGTGCAGGGAATGTTCAGGAAAGGGGCATGAATGAATGAGACAAAAATGAGGAAAGAATGATGCAGAAGATGAGACTTCAGTGACAGACAGGAGCAGAGGAAAGAAAAATCCGTGACAGAGACAAAACCAAACAGTGATCAAAATAACATACCAAAATGCAGATAAGCAAGGTCAAAAGAACCACCCACACAAAAGGAACAAAGAATAAACAAGAAAGACAAAGGTAAGAATTGAAAAGAGATCAACAAGAAAATTAAAGCTGGACCAGAAACTAGAAAGGAACTCAACACGTGGCTAAAGCATAACAAACAGATAATACAACCAGTGACTAAACTACAATAAACAGGAAATCAAAGACCGGGGCCAAATCGTAGATCAGTGTATGGGAAAGCGGACACAGACAGGGAACAAACCCTGACCTAGGCCCTGACCAGGGGAACCAGGGGCAGAACATGACAAAAGTGGCTCATTTTTGAAATTTTAAGACAGGGAAGCCTGATTTTTTTTTTCTTTTTTTTCAAAATGAGAGAAAGAAATTAAAATGTGTAAAAGCACAAGGGAGTGTAGACCATGACCAGACCTATCCTCTCTATGGCGGATGCAGAAATTTTGATTTACGCCTTTGTGGCTTCCAGAATTAACTGTTGGAGTTTTTTATTTTCTCAATTGCCACATAAGAGTATAAGATCTCTACAAATGGTACAAAACACTGCTGCCAGAGTTTTGACGAAAAGTAGGAGGTTCTGACTTGTTGTCACTGGCTCCCTATAACTCTAAGAGCAGATTTCAAGGATGTGTTGCTGATGTGGTATAAGGCTCTAAATGCTCATGTACCCAATCTCTTGCTGAACTTGTTATGCTTTGTGGGCCTCCTCATACCCTGCTGTTGCTGGGTGCGGACTTGCTCTATGTCCCAAGGGTTAAAAAGAAGTCAGCAGGTTTTCAGCTTCCTTTAATAAGTTTGCTTTTCCAAATTGTTTTTATGGTTTTAATTGCTTTTATTCTGTGACATGTGGATCTTTGTTTAATATTGTTTAATATTGGAGCTTGTTCAGCACTTTGATTTTTTTTTTTTTTCACTTAAACTGCTTTATAAATAAATGTATTATTATTATTATGAAAACAATACCACCTTATTGTTTGGTCCTTTGGAGGTTACATATATTGCCTACAAAAGGTATTCATAATTAGTAATATAAACTTGTATTTCAGTGTACAGAACGTGCAGGGTGTGCGTCAGCTCTCTGATGCCTTTCATTGTGTTTTTCAAGTTATATGTAACTTAATATGGACTTGTTTCTTTTGATTCCAAAGCCTAGGTCTTTGGTGCCACCAAAACCACTGTTGCTTATTATAATGGGCTGAATATCTATCGAGATTAAGAAGTGTCTGTGTGAGTATGAGTACGTGGCTCGCATATCTCTCTGTCATATTGGCCTCAGCTTTCAGATATGGCTTGCGCATGGCACGATGATGTGCATCCTTTATTATGAAAATTTCAGGAATTTTCTTCAAAACCTTTATTTTCAAACCTTTATTTTGTTTAACATTGTAACATTAGTACTTCCAAGATGGCGTCGCTTGCTGATGTTACTGGTAGCAAAGTTAAACAACATCAGATAATTCATGTTGCTTGCACTATTTCACAATAAAATGTTTAATGTTTACTTTTACTGTGAAACGCATGCTGTCAGTGTTCCTTGCAACTGAGTTTAACTTGACAATACTGAGGAGACGTTAGCTAAAATCCATTTTTGCTAAGTCTGAGTCTCTTCCAATAGCCTGTTTAATGGGAATCCTTTTATTTTCATATAATTGATAATAAACTGTTTTTTTAAAGCAATATGAAGTACTATATTCACATAATAATATAATATAACATAAATACACCTCTTTGTACATCCCACCTTCAAACACAGCCTCATATGACTATTCATGAGAAATCTACTTAAACTCCCAATTTTCTACAGAAATACGTACAAACTTCCTCAGGCACTGCACAAGTATTTCATTAAAATGTGACATTTTCTAGTTCATTATAGCCAAATTCTAACAAATAAGATGATCATATGAACATATATCACTATCTAAAGAAATTAAATGATCACGTACTTTGAGTTTTTTGTTTGTGATGCAAATGTTATTAATTGCAACCATATTAAAGTCCAGCAATACTGCTTAAAAACCTGCATAAACTCTGCGCGTACCTCTTTGACTTGAGCCTGCAGATCCTGGTTGAGGTTCCTGAGGTTCCTCATGGTCAGCTCACTCTCTGTGCGCATCATGATCCTCTCCATGTGGATCTCATTGGATAAGTACTTGTTTTCTTTCTTCAGGTCCTCGCATTCCTGAGGCAGTGTTACATTATCAGTGGCGTGATATGGAACAAAATCCATGAATTTTTGTTCCAAAGGACACATACTCATTAATTAAAAGACACAAAAGCTGTGCTTGATAAATTTTCTGTTAAAGTAAAACATTACAACAGTATTTATTGTTTTATTCTTCTTCCATTTTAGTTTTGGCAGTTCTTATATCTGTACTCACCTTCCTCTTTCTGACCAGCTCTCCTTGCAGATGATTAATCTGGAGGAAGGTGCCGTTAGAGCCGAGAGCACTGACCGGTCTGACTGCTCGGACGGGCCGCCGTGAGATCCTGGAGTGACCCTTGACATCTTCCATTGGACCATTGCTGAACCTGGTCCCTCTGTTAACGTTACTGCTGCTCATAGACAAAGATTTATACAGGCTGCTGTCCAACGACGATTTTCCAGCTGTCTGCAGGTCTGTGTGGGATGTGGCTCGCAGCGCCATTTAAAAAGCACAAAATGGCTCCAGTTGCGTCAAAACGTCATGTCGTTGGAGTTATGATAATGCCGTGAGGTCAAACTGTGTTCAGAACGTCTGTCTGCGATGTGAATGAAGATCTCGGGTTCACCAGGTGGATCCTATCACCATCTGACCATCATTCATTTTTCATTGGGTAACACGATACAACACACCTGTGTGGACCAGAGGAAAGGAGTTTGTGTGTTTTAGTGTGAGGACACTTTCAGTACAGGTTAGAGTCTGGGAAAGAGTCAAAAGTGCAAATGAGATGATGAAAACTGGATGAGCACCTGATAAAGTTTATTCCTCCACCAGAGCCTTTTGATCCTTTTTAATTTAAATTAAGCCCCAGAACAAATTCCAATCTTTAGTCTGCTGTAGTGGACTACAGCTGTCCAAAAATATATTCCTGTCCATCACATCTGGATCATGATCAACATCTACATCAAAGTAGACTTGGGCTGCCATGTTTAGTTGATGTAATCCAGTGTTTTCCAATTGTGGTCCTCGAGACCCAACGTATACCGCACATTGCCCTGGACAGGTCTCCACTCTCATTCACACCAACAATTTAAAGTTTCCAATTCACCTAACCCGCATGTCTTTGGAAATGGGAGAAAGCAAGAGCACACGGATGAAAGTCAGGCAAACACAGGTACTGTGAGTGCTGTCAGGAGCAGGAGCAGAAGATCTGACCATTTCCCAGTGAATGTGGGTGTTCTGGCCGGTACACTGGTCAGTGCTTGCTTGGACTGGGTGCTGGGTAGGGTTGAGGAAACCAGCGACAATTGTTTTGTAAGCCTGGGTTTACTGACCTTTTTCATTATTCATTCATTTTCTGCTGCTTATCCGAGTCTGGGTCATGGTGGCAGTAGACCAAGCAGCTCCCACACTTATCCTATCCTTGGCCAAGTCCCAAGCCATCTGGGAGATATAATCACTCTGTGTCCTGGGTCTTTTCTGAGTCTTCCTCCTATTTGGATGTCCCTGGAAGTCCTCCGTAAGGAGGCAACCAGGGGCCATCCTCACCAGATGTTCAAACCACCTCAGCTGGCTCCTTTCGATATGAAGAAACAGTGGTTCTACTCCATGTCCTTCCCGTGTATTCAAGCATCTCACCCTGTCCCAGAGTAAAAGTTCAGGAACTCAATGGAAGAATCTCATTTTCTGCCGCTTAGTATATCTGCAACCTTTTGGTCATTACCTAAAGCTCATGGCCACAGGTGAGGACAGGAGTGTAAATCAACTGGTTAATTGAGAGTCTTGCCTTCTGGCTCAGCTCTTTCTTCACCACCATGGTTCCGTACACTGTCCGTAAAATATCAGATACAGCTCCAATCCATCCATTGGGGCTGCATCTTGTTCATGATGTTCACAG
The DNA here is from genome assembly GCF_902500255.1 of Thalassophryne amazonica. NCBI lineage: Eukaryota > Metazoa > Chordata > Actinopteri > Batrachoidiformes > Batrachoididae > Thalassophryne > Thalassophryne amazonica. The sequence goes on along the minus strand of NC_047110.1, from coordinate 26,429,482 downwards.
ACAGGATTTCAAGATGCAGTCAGGGACTGGAGGGTACCCAGTTTGATGACATCTACATTGCTTCTCTGCTTTTTTGTGGATGATGTGGTTCTGTTGGCTGCATCAGACAATGACCTCCAATGTGCACTGAGTAGAGTTGAGGCTGAGTGTGAAGCAACCGGGATGAGTAGCAGCACCTCCATATCTGAGACAGCAACCATCAGGAAGAGCCTTCATCCCATTCCTAGCCAAAGACTGAGGGAGCTTTCGGTCTTTCTCCAGGGAATGACCCCACACATGAACTCCTTGGTAGGATACTCTGAGGATGTGCTACTTCAATGCAATGTCTGTTGTAGAATATCATCCAGAGATTTGGATTTTCTGATAAACATGCTTTTATAAAAGTGATAGGATGTCTGAGGAGTGGAGACGAAGTGTGCTGGTTCCTATTTTTAAGAACAAGGGTGATGTGCAGAGCTGCAGTAATTGCAGAGGCATAAAGTTGATCAGCCACAGTATGAAGTTATGGGAAAGAGTAGTAGAAGCTAGGCTTAGAAAACAGTTGAAGATCTGTGTCCATCAATATGTTGTCATGCTAAGAAAGAGCACTACAGATGCAATGTTTGGTCTGAGAACATTGATGTAGAAGTATAGAGAAGGTCAGAAGGAGTTACATTGTGTGTTTGTGGATTTAGAGAAAGCTTTTGACAGGGTGCCAAGAGAAGAGTTGTAGTATTGTATGAGGAATCATACCTCAATGACCATTACCCAAACATAAACCATGACCCTTTTGACTCCTGTCTATTGAGCTGATAGAGGAGGATTACTCCCGCAACAGGTGTGCCACATTGAGCAGATTGTCTGATGAAGGGCTGGTGCCTGAAACGTCACATTTGTTTTTTGTTAAATGCAGCCTCTTTTTGTGTTGGAGCGCTGTGGCTGTGCAGATCATTTTGGTTTTTCTTTTTGGTATTTTTTTTGGTCCTGCACGCCTTTTTATGTGTTTTGGATGTGCGTGTCTTTGTTGTAGTATTCATAACCCAACATCAACCATGACCGTAACACAAACATAATCCATGACCATAACCCAACATCAACCATGACCATAACCCAACATCAACCATGACCATAACTCAAACATAAACCATGACCATAACTCAAACATAAACCATGACCATACCCCATCATAAACCATGACCATAACCCAAACATAAACCATGACCATAACCCATCATAAACCATGACCATAACGCATCATAAACCATGACCATAACCCAAACATAAACCATGACCATAACCCATCATAAACCATGACCATAACACATCATAAACCATGACCATACCCCAAACATAAACCATGACCATAACCCATCATAAACCATGACCATAACCCTAACATAAATCATGACAATACCCCATCATAAACCATGACCATAACCCAAACATAAACCATGACCATAACCCATCATAAACCATGACCATACCCCATCATAAACCATGACCATAACACATCATAAACCATGACCATACCCCATCATAAACCATGACCATAACCCATCATAAACCATGACCATACCCCTAGATCAACCATGACCATAACACATCATAAACCATGACCATACCCCATCATAAACCATGACCATAACACATCATAAACCATGACCATACCCCATCATAAACCATGACCATACCCCTAGATCAACCATGACCATAACACATCATAAACCATGACCATAACCCAAACATAAACCATGACCATACCCCTAGATCAACCATGACCATAACCCATCATAAACCATGACCATAACCCATCATAAACCATGACCATACCCCATCATAAACCATGACCATAACCCATCATAAACCATGACCATAACCCAAACATAAACCATGACCATAACCCATCATAAACCATAACCATAACACATCATAAACCATGACCATACCCCAAACATAAACCATGACCATAACCCATCATAAACCATAACCATAACCCAAACATAAATCATGACCATACCCCATCATAAACCATGACCATAACCCAAACATAAACCATGACAATAACCCATCATAAACCATGACCATACCCCATCATAAACCATGACCATAACACATCATAAACCATGACCATAACACATCATAAACCATGACCATAACCCAAACATAAACCATGACCATAACCCATCATAAACCATGACCATAACCCATCATAAACCATGACCATAACCCAAACATAAACCATGACCATAACCCATCATAAACCATGACCATAACACATCATAAACCATGACCATACCCCAAACATAAACCATGACCATAACCCATCATAAACCATGACCATAACCCAAACATAAATCATGACCATACCCCATCATAAACCATGACCATAACCCAAACATAAACCATGACAATAACCCATCATAAACCATGACCATACCCCATCATAAACCATGACCATAACACATCATAAACCATGACCATACCCCATCATAAACCATGACCATAACACATCATAAACCATGACCATACCCCATCATAAACCATGACGATACCCCTAGATCAACCATGACCATAACACATCATAAACCATGACCATAACACATCATAAACCATGACCATACCCCATCATAAACCATGACCATACCCCTAGATCAACCATGACCATAACACATCATAAACCATGACCATAACACATCATAAACCATCACCATAACCCAAACATAAACCATGACCATACCCCTAGATCAACCATGACCATAACCCATCATAAACCATGACCATACCCCATCATAAACCATGACCATAACACATCATAAACCATGACCATACCCCATCATAAACCATGACCATAACCCATCATAAACCATGACCATAACCCAAACATAAACCATGACCATACCCCTAGATCAACCATGACCATAACACATCATAAACCATGACCATACCCCATCATAAACCATGACCATAACACATCATAAACCATGACGATACCCCTAGATCAACCATGACCATAACACATCATAAACCATGACCATAACACATCATAAACCATGACCATACCCCATCATAAACCATGACCATACCCCTAGATCAACCATGACCATAACACATCATAAACCATGACCATAACACATCATAAACCATCACCATAACCCAAACATAAACCATGACCATACCCCTAGATCAACCATGACCATAACCCATCATAAACCATGACCATAACACATCATAAACCATGACCATACCCCATCATAAACCATGACCATACCCCTAGATCAACCATGACCATAACACATCATAAACCATGACCATAACACATCATAAACCATCACCATAACCCAAACATAAACCATGACCATACCCCTAGATCAACCATGACCATAACCCATCATAAACCATGACCATAACCCAAACATAAACCATGACCATAACCCAAACATAAACCATGACCATAACCCATCATAAACCATGACCATAACCCAAACATAAACCATGACCATAACCCAAACATAAACCATGACCATAACCCATCATAAACCATGACCATAACCCAAACATAAACCATGACCATAACCCATCATAAACCATGACCATAACCCAAACATAAACCATGACCATAACCCAAACATAAACCATGACCATAACCCATCATAAACCATGACCATAACCCAAACATAAACCATGACCATAACCCATCATAAACCATGACCATAACCCATCATAAACCATGACCATAACCCAAACATAAACCATGACCATACCCCATCATAAACCATGACCATAACCCATCATAAACCATGACCATAACCCAAACATAAACCATGACCATACCCCTAGATCAACCATGACCATAACCCAAACATAAACCATGACCATAACCCAAACATAAACCATGACCATAACCCAAACATAGGTGAATGTTACATGATGATACAAAAGTCAAGTAGATAGTTCAAACCTTGCTGTGAAAAACTGACACCAACCGAAAGTCACCATGTGACAGGTTGGGAGTGAGGTGTCGACATTGCCAGTGTATGTAAACATCTGACCACAAATGACTGCCTGTGACTGTCCGTTAAGGCATCATGCCACTGAGTGAACATATGCATAGAGAAATTTACAATTTGTACTTTTCATCAATACATTTGATCATGAATGTCTTTCCAAATTTTTTTTTTTAAATTAAGAGTGCAATAGTACAAGTGAGCCAATATTATGGAGCTGGGAGGAAAAAGTCAAAGGGACAGAAAAGAAAGGAACCATGTTGAGGAAGCTGTTTTTCCTGCTGACCTGACAGAAAAAAAGACCAAAAAAAAAAAAAAAAACTTGCAGAAGACAGATGAGGGCAAAGCAGCAAAAAATAAATGAGTAAAAAAATAACCACATAAAATGAGAAATTAAAATCTTTTGAAAACACAAAAAAAAAAAAAAAACATTATGAACCAGATCATTAATAACTGACTATGATCATTGTTTTGTCTGTATTTTCTTGAAAAAGGGACATGAAGGAATTTGAATGAACTGCATTGTGTGACCTTTTCATGCCCCCTTTGGATGTTATCTGAAAATGGGGGAACCAGCAGATTTGACCTCAGTGCACTGTTTCCTTTCCTCGTCTACATACTCTTGTTATCACGCTGTCTTTCCTTCATTTGCTTTTCTCCTTCAGTCACTACAGTTACATTTCATACAAACCATGGCCAGATTTTGGTTTGTTACAGAAGTCTTTTTTCCTCTGTCTGCAACCGTCTTTTTACTGGCGTTTGATTCCAGCCAAACTAAAGGTCAGTCATGTTTTTCTCTTGTTCAATGGAGATCCATATTTAGATCAAATACTCAGAAGGTCATCAATTCTAATTTCCTCCACCAGGTTGTAGTAGGTCACATGGTAGAAATATTGGTGATTAGAGGTTTTCATTAAGTTTCAATGATTTGACTGTAAACAGTTTATTTTTAATGTCAACTTCTAATAGACTGTTGGTCTTTGGCTCTTTAGTTTTCACAACTTTGTTTTGATTTATAATTACATTACAGTTATTTGTAATAAATTAATTTGACTTGAACTTTCACAAAATATGTTTTTTTAAGTTCTCTATGGCTTTGATCTTTAAAAGCCATTATTTTAGGATTAAGACAATACTTTTAAAATTATCTACACATATTGTTCATTTCTGTTGCTCAAATAAAAATACATTTTGATTAGAGCACATGAAATTATTACCTCTACTTGTGCTTAGGAAATCACTAGTTTCTGTCTGTCTGACCACATAATAAGTGGAAAAAGTAGAGGATGGAGTTTGACTGAATTTTGTGGATATGGTTCTTGGGTGAGGCGAGACTTAATTCAATTTTTAAGCAGACCAAAATGGATTCAAAATTCTTTTAGCTATTTGTTTTCCTTGTATCTTTTTCCTGGTTCTTCAAGAAGCTCCAGTTCCTGTGATTCATTTATTACTAATATTTATTATCATTATAGGACCTGAAAGAGACGTATGCTAGGGTGGGACAACTAATGAAAATCTTTCATCGACTAGTCGGGTACCATTAGTCATCGAATAATTGGCGACTCCAGCCCACTGGAGTAAGCGGGTATAGAAAATGGATGAATAAATGAATGCATCTAATTTATCATACTATAATTGGGGGTTTTATCTATGATGGCTATATATATTCTGTAAAAACATTTTGATTGTAACATATACAAAGTGACTCAGTTCTTAAATCAAACTACACTTTGAAAATTTCTTCAGAACTGTCTCACCCTGTACTGCCTACTTTTTTTTTTGTCACCCCACTGGTGTAACCACCAGTCTCCTCCGCACCTGCAAACACCTCAATTTCTGTTTCAGAAAAGTTGCTTCCTCTCAGTTGTGATGATAAGTAAAGGCTTAATTTATATGCTTAAATATTCCTGATTTTATATATTCATTATATATTAAATATTCATGATTTTAAATATTCACCTAGTATAGACTAGTAGAGTTCTACCTTAGAATTTGAATGTATTATAGAAGACATACCTTATTGAATTTTCATGAAGTGTTTTGCATTGACTATTTATGGTTAAATGTAGGCATGTGGAGGGTGAAATATGAGGCTGAGCCACATGAGCAGCATTGCAGAGTGTGATTCATGAAGCGAACATTGCTTGCCAGTGTGTGTATGCATGGTTTTATATAACTGATATTTTTTTTTTTTTTTTTTTTTTTGTGCACACCATTTTCAGCTTTTTTACATATGTATGCTCTCAGTATGAGTCCTATGCAGTGTTTTATAAATCTGACCCCTAGTCAGAATTATTGGGGCCCTTTAAATTTAAATTCACAACTTAAACTATGTTCAGAAATAAATGCAAATTAACCAATTTTACATGTTAAGATTATTTAGTAAAATGTCCAATCTTATTAGACAACAGCAAAAAAATAAAATAAAATAAAATAAATGTAGTGAACAGTGGCAGCGCTAAGGGGGGGCTTGGGGGGCTTAAGCTCCCCCAATAATGAGCCAAGCTCCCCTCAGCCCCCCCAATAATTCTGCCAGTAATGTGAATAGCGACTGACATATTTGTGGATCTCAGCTGCAGTTTTGTGCTTGGGCTACATTGTATACAAACTTCATAAAGAATCACCTTTTTGTATATTGTTTACAACTAAGTTTCTCAGGCTATATCTTTTACTTACTTTTATCAAATGGTTATGACCTCGGTGTTAAATTGGCAATAAATCTTTGATATAGATGCTTTGTGTAAGGTTGATTCCTTGCATTGTCTTAAGCACCATTTCAATGAATTCAGTTTGTATACTTATGTGCAAGTTTACTGAACTTGCAATCATTCTGAGTGATGTGTGTGTGCATTGATACCACATTTTAGAGGAGAATGGGTGACTAAAACATATACCTTGGTATTTATAAAGCAATTTACTATATGTTGTTTATTTCAACATTTTGTGGAGCCCCTCCTACTTTTATCCCAGCACCCCCTCAGCTCCCCCAACAAAAATTTCCTGGCGCCGCCACTGGTAGTGAAATTAAAAATGCAAAATAAAACATACAAGTGAAACAATTATTAGCACCCTTGAGGCCTGCTGTAAAAAAAAAAAAAAAAAAAAAAAAAAAAATATATATATATATATATATATATATATATATATATATATATATATATATATATATATATATATATATATATATATACACTCAACAAAAATATAAACGCAACACTTTTGGTTTTGCTCCCATTTTGTATGAGATGAACTCAAAGATCTAAAACTTTTTCCACATACACAATATCACCATTTCCCTCAAATATTGTTCACAAACCAGTCGAAATCTGTGATAGTGAGCACTTCTCCTTTGCTGAGATAATCCATCCCACCTCACAGGTGTGCCATATCAAGATGCTGATTAGACACCATGATTAGTGCACAGGTGTGCCTTAGACTGTCCACAGATTTACCATATTTACAGATTTACCATATACTACTATACTACTATTTATAGGCACTTTTATTAACAGGATGCTAACACAGTTATACATCCTGATGGAAAACGTGCACCTTCTATTTGTGGTCTGGTTTTGTGTATGAGGTTATTTTTTAAATGTGCCAATAAAGAGTACCGGTATATGTTATACTGCATTTGAAAAAAGAAACTAATAACATGCATTGTATTGAATTCCACAAATCAATGTGATGTTGTCATGTAATACTCTTTCATTTTTTTTTTTTTTTTTTTGAATTTCTGCGGAATTACAGCAGTGCCTGGAACTGAAAGTGTTTCTGGAGTCTTCCTAATTACTGAAGGGGGAAACTACACCTTCAACTTCACCACTGCAAAAGCCGCCTGCCTGTTTCGGAATGTCACCATAGCAACCAGGGTCCAGATGCTGGAAGCCCTACAGCATGGACTGGAGACGTGCAAGTAAGCTGAATTAATTTAATAAAAATAAATAAATAAAGGTTGAAGGAGTTTTGCTGTGGAAAATACAAACCCAAGTCAGATAATGTTGGAAAATGTGGGAAGTTTGGGGGGGGGGATGACACTGTAATGATTCTGATATTTACATTGCTTTTTTTTAATTGCAGGCATTATGAACCCAACATATTTCATGTATTGTGTGGTTAATTTCATTTCATGTGTTCATATACGTATGTCCATTTCAGGACTTCAGGCTTGTAACACATTCTTAAAAAAAAAGCTGAGATGGCCAATTTAGAGTTAGTAATGAGTAATGAGTAATAAAAAACAAAATAAATAATTGTGTTGTTTCAAATAGGTGATTTCAACGGGTGGCTGCAATTATGATTTGGACGCAGAAAAGGCTGAGCTTTTGAAGGCAAAGATGGACAGAGGATCTCCAGTTTGCCAACAATTGTGCAACAAAATGTTTATCAGCAATGTTCCTCATACAAAGATGGGAAAGGATTTGCAACTTTCTGTCTCTAAAGTGCATAATATCATTATACAATCCAAAGAAAATGTAGCAATGTCATTGCATAAAGGGCAAGGGTTCAAACTGAAGCCGATCACACAGATGGCACTGCATCAATAACTGTCATTTATCAATAACTGATATATATGAGTGTTGTTAGAAGGAAAGTTGATGTAACAAAGTGGTAAACATACCACTGTCCCAGCTTTTTTGAAACAGGTTGCAGGCATCTATTTCAAAATGAGCAAATATTTGCATAAAACAATAAAGTTTATCAGTGTGAACATTAAATATCTTGTCTTTGTGGTGTATTCAATTGAATATAGGTTGAAGAGGATTTGCAAATCATTGTATTCTGTTTTTATTTACATTTTACACAACGTCCCAACTTCACTGGAATTGGGGTTGTAAAACTGATAAAAACACTGCAGAGACAAGCTGTTTTTTCACTTAAAATGAAAAACAAAATTTATTTTGATAGAAAAAGCACAATTTTAGTTTGAGCTTTTTAACAAGATTGTCAATATGAGGCTTAAATGTGAGAGAGTCATCAAATAAGATGCCATTGTATTTGTACACATTAACCACCTCTATGACATTTCCCTTTAAAGTAGACACTGTGAACGGAGCTTGAGGGTGTTTCTTGATGTTTGAAAACAGCATCAGTTTTGTCTTGTCAGCATTAAGGAGCATTTTTAGCTGCAGAGGTTTGACCTGGACCACATTAAAAGCTTTCTGCAGAGAATCAACAGCTTTAACAAGGGTTTATCCAAAACAATAAATTATTGTATTATCAGCATAAAAATGCATATTAGCATCTGAAATGTTTTGGCCTAGTTAATTAATGTACATAAGGAACAAGAAAGGACCTAATATTGAGCCCTGTGCCACCCCCTTGTGGACATTTAAAAATTCTGAACACATCATCATATTTTTTTTAAACAATATCTTTATTGACTTTTGAATATAAAAAATTAACCACAAAAACAGTCAAACAAACAAAAAAATAACCCAAAAACGAACAGGAACTAAACATTGTACACACAGACTTGTTAGCAATTACAACCCCTGGCAATAATTATGGAATAACCGGCCTCGAAGGATGTTCATTCAGTTGTTTAATTTTGTAGAAAAAAAGCAGATCACAGACATAACACAAAACTAAAATCATTTCAAATGGCAACTTTCTGACTTTAAGAAACACTATAAGAAATCTGGAAAAATAATTGTGGCAGTCAGTAACGGTAACTTTTTTAGACCAAGCAGAGGGAAAAAAATATGGACTCACTCAATTCTGAGGAATAAATTATGGAATCACCCTGTAAATTTTCATCCCCAAAACTAACACCTGCATCAAATCAGATCTGCTCGTTAGTCTGCATCTAAAAAGGAGTGATCACACCTTGGAGAGCTGTTGCAGCAAGTGGACTGACATGAATCATGGCTCCAACATGAGAGATGTCAATTGAAACAAAGGAGAGGATTATCAAACTCTTAAAAGAGGGTAAATCATCACGCAATGTTGCAAAAGATGTTGGTTGTTCACAGTCAGCTGTGTCTAAACTCTGGACCAAATACAAACAACATGGGAAGGTTGTTAAAGGCAAACATACTGGTACACCAAGGAAGACATCAAAGCGTCAAGACAGAAAACTTAAAGTAATATGTCTCAAAAATCAAAAATGCACAACAAAACAAATGAGGAATGAATGGGAGGAAACTGGAGTCAACGTCTGTGACCGAACTGTAAGAAACCGCCTAACGGAAATGGGATTTACATACAGAAAAGCTAAACGAAAGCCATCATTAACACCTAAACAGAAAAAAACAAGGTTACAATGGGCTAAGGAAAAGCAATCGTGGACTGTGGATGACTGGATGAAAATCATATTCAGTGATGAATCTAGAATCTGCATTGGGCAAGGTGATGATGCTGGAACTTTTGTTTGGTGCCGTTCCAATGAGATTTATAAAGAGAACATGTAAATGTCCACAGTCATTGATGATATGGGGCTGCATGTCAGGTAAAGGCACTGGGGAGATGGCTGTCATTACATCATCAATAAATGCACAAGTTTACGTTGATATTTTGGACACTTTTCTTATCCCATCAATTGATAGGATGTTTGGGGATGATGAAATCATTTTTCAAGATGATAATGCATCTTGCCATAGAGCAAAAACTGTGAAAACATTCCTTGCAAAAAGACACATAGGGTCAATGTCATGGCCTGCAAATAGTCCGGATCTTAATCCAATTGAAAATCTTTGGTGGAAGTTGAAGAAAATGGTCCATGACAAGGCTCCAATCTGCAAAGCTGATCTGGCAACAGCAATCAGAGAAAGTTGGAACCAGATTGATGAAGAGTACTGTTTGTCACTCATTAAGTCCATGCCTCAGAGACTGTAAGCTGTTATAAAAGCCAGAGGTGGTGCAACAAAATACTAGTGATGTATTGGAGCATTCTTTTGTTTTTCATGATTCCATAATTTTTTCCTCAGAATTGAGTGATTCCATATTTTTTTTTTCCCTCTGCTTGGTCTAAAAAAAGTAACTGTTACTGACTGCCACAATTTTTTTTTCCTGATTTCTTATAGTGTTTCTTAAAGCCAGAAAGTTGCCATTTGAAATGATTTTAGTTTTGTGTCATGTCTCTGATCTGCTTTTTTTCTACAAAATGAAACAAATGAATGAACATCCTCCGAGGCCGGTGTGTTTCCATAATTTTTGCCAGGGGTTGTAATAAATAAATAATATAATTCACTTTCTTATAAATAGCAGCATGTCATTTTTTCAAAAATTCCACCAATGGTCTCCATATGTGCTCAAATTCCTCAGCTTTTCCTCTTAAAATATATGTTAGTCTCTCAAGTGCAACACAATGCCATCTCCATTGTCCATAATTTTAGAGGGGGAGCGTCCACGCTCTTCCAAAATAATGCAATCGTTCTTCTGGCCTGTAGGAGTCCAAAGTCTATAAGAACCAATTTCCTTTTATTAACAACAAAGTCCTTCGGATATATTCCTAGAACACACAGCAGTGCACAGTGAGGAACATCAATTTTAACCATTGAGGAGATACTTTGAACAACAGATTTCCAATCATTTTTAACTTTCCAACAGTCCCATACACAATGAAAAAGAGTCCCTTTATCATTAAGACATTTACTGCATGTATCAGGAATGTCAGGGGTCCACTGATGAAGTTTAACTGGAGTAACATAGGTTCTCATTAACCATTTGTACTATAATAATCTCATCCTTGTGTTAATTGTTTGCTTTTGTGCTTTAAGACATGCATTTTTCCAATCAGTTATTTCAATATTTTCTTGAATATTTGATTTCTATGTTTCCAGTCTGTCATTACTACTTTCTGAATCATGCAAAGCCAATGTCCTATAAAACAACGGAATTAGCTTTTTCCTTTGTAAATTTGATAAAACAATATCCTCCAGGCAAGACAAGGAGGGTTCATGCATTATATTTTCAAGTTGAAATGACATAAAATGTTTTAATTGTAAATACTTGAAAAAATGCTTCGAAGGAATTGAAAATTTGTGGGACATTTGAATAAATGTAAGCATTTCTCCATTTAAATAATCATCACCAATTGATTTTACACCCTTGTCTGCCCAGAATTTAAAGCCCCCATCAGCTCTCCCAGGTTTAAAGGTTTTATTGCCCCATATGGGAGAAAACATGATAGTGTAGGTAGGTCCCCAACATGTTTATGTGACCTGTACCAAATGTCAGTTGTGTTTTTCAAAAATACATTCTTGGTCTGTCTTTTTAAAATCTTAAGTTCAGCTGAGTATAAATATTTTTTAAGTGAAAGGTGTGGTACTGTTGATTGTTCTATTGATACCCAGGCAGGTAAAGTTTCTGTTGAAAAATAATACATAGCTGAATGTAGTTGTGCAGACCAATAGTACCATTTAAAGTTGGGAAGCTGTAGCCCTCCTGTTTCATAAGGCATGTAAAGCAATCTCAGTCTTAATCTGGCTTTTTTTATTGTTCCAAATAAAATTTAGTAGCAACTTATTGAGTTTAGTAAAAAAAAAAAAAGATCTGTTAATGGGAATGGTATAGATTGAAAATAATATAAAAATTTTGGCAGAATGCTCATTTTAATTATATTTATAAGTGCCATTAATGAAATTGGTAACATCATCCACCTGTCTATTGATTGCTGTACGTCAGACATTAAAGGGTCATAATTTACTTGAGTTACATCATTGACATCAGGAGTGATTCTGACACCCAAATAAGTAAATCCCCCTCTTGCATTTAAAAATGACGTGTCAACTACCAGGTTGAGTCTTTCTTCATTAGTCAAAAATAAAATTGAAGACTTTGTGTCATTGATAACATAACCAGACAAAGTACCAAATATGTTAATCTGTTTCATTAAATTTGGAAGACTTGTGGACAACTTAGTCAGGAAGACAATAACATCCGCATAAAGAGATATTCTGTGTTCCTGATCTCCTATCTGGATACCCGTCAGGCCCTCATCCATATGAATCGACATGGCCAAGGGTTCTATAGCTAAAATGAACAACAATGGTGAAAGAGGACAGCCCTGGCATGTAGATTTTTCCAGGGTGATGGGTTTAGAAGAAATATTGTTTGTAATAATGCTAGCAGTGGGATTGGTGTATAAAATTTTCAGCCATTTGAGGAAGTTTTCCCCAAATCCAAACCTGGGCAGAACATTAAATAAAAAAGGCCATTCAATTCTGTCAAAAGCCTGACAGGCATCCAGTGACAGTAGCACTGTGTCCCTGGAACCTGCCTTTTCATGAATTATATTTAGGACCTGTCTTATATTATGAAATCCTTGACGATTCTTCACAAAACCATTTTGATCATTATGTATTAAACTAGGTATATATTGATCTAATCGTAATGCAAGTGCCTTGCAAAGTATTTTTATATCACATCCCATCAAACTTATTGGCCTATATGAAGAACATTCGATGTTGGGTTTGTTTGGTTTTAGGATCAAAGTGATTATGGCAAGTCTCAAAGTAGGTGGAAGGGTCCCTTTATTGTAAGATTCCTGAAACATCTCCATTAATGGAGTTAATAACTGTTCTTTAAATGCTTTGTAGAACTCTATAGTTAGGCCATCAGGTCCAGGAGCACGATTAGTATTAATATTTTGAATAGCTGCAGAGATTTCTTCTAAAGTTAAATTACTATCAAGGTCTAATTTAGCGTCCTCCGACAGTGTAGGGAATGTTAGTGAATCAAGAAATGCGTCCCTCTCATTCGATGATTGGGAAATCTCTGATTTATATAAATGCTCATAAAAATCTCTAAAACTGTTATTAATTTCTTGAGGGTCAGTAGTCAGATTTCCATCAGATGTTCTTATACTATTAACTGATCGTTCTGTCTGTAATTTTCGAATTCTCCAAGCCAGCAATTTTCCTGCCTTTTCTCCTTGATCATAATAACTTTGCTTTAGCCACAACATCACTTGACAATTTGTTATATTTACTTATTTAAAAAAGAAGTTCTTTTTGTTTGAATAAATCATCTCTCTGATCTAGTTCATTCTCCAATAATTTTATCTGTTTCTCTAAATCACATATTTCTACTTTTTGTTGTTTGGATTTGGTACTTGTATAGCTTATAATTTCTCCCCGAATGTAAGCTTTGAATGCTTCCCATCTTGTACATGCTCCAGTTTCACCTGTATTTAATTCAAAGTATAAATCTATTTTATTTTTTATGAAAGAAACAAAATCTTTATTTTGTAACCAAATCGATTTAAAGCGCCAGTTACAGGGGCAATAAAAAAAGTTTATCTATATGAATATTCATAGATATTGGTGCATGATCACTAATTACAATGCTGTCATACCAGCAATCCTTCACTTTTGATAAAAGATTTTGAGAAGCAAGGAAATAATCAATACGTGATCGAGACTTCTGAAAACCTGAAAAGCATGAAAATTGTAATTTAGTGGGATTTAGGTATCTCCAAACATCAACTAAATTTAAATCACCACAATATTGTTTTAACAGATTTCGTGTTTTTGATTTACTTGGGTCCAAGCCTGTGCTGCGATCCTTTGTGGGATTTAAGGCGCAATTAATGTCTCCACCTATGATAAGAGAGCCGTGTAAAGTAGACAGAGTAAGAAAAAGATCTTCGAAAAATTTGGGATTGTCCTTATTTGGTCCATATACACACACAAGGTTCAATGTGAGAGAGAAAATAGTACCCTGAACTATTACATAGCACCCAGACGTGTCCTGAATTATGTTTGTTATCTCAAATGGTAGGTTTCTGTGAATGAGGATTAAAACACCCTGTGCATAATTGTTGAATGCTGACTGCATTACGTATCCATTCCACCTGTTTTTAATCTTTTTGATTTCTGAATAAAACAAGTGACTTTCCTGAAGAAAAACTATCTTTGAGTTTAATAATTTAATTCTATTCATCACTTGTTTCAATTTAATATATTTTTTAAGACCCCTGACATTCCAACTTGTTATATTTAAATCAACAGTTTTGTGATCTTTACTCTCCATAACAATGTAAAGTTCAAATTTAGTAAAATAACCTGGATTAACATGTCTGTGTGACTTGAACCAAAGAACATCAAAACCATAAAACAAACATTCACAAATGCAAAAACCCCAAATTCCCCCATCCCTTACTCAAAAGAAAATAAAATGGGGGCTAGCACCAATCCACCCAAGAGGAGTGGTCGAACTATTGGAGCAATGACAAGAAAAAAAATAAATAAATAAAGTAAAATAAAAAAAATAAAGAATAAAACGGATCTACTCATTCTGCAACCGCTTTCTGGTTATTTAGCGCTGGGCCATTGTCAGATGCTGGTTCGGTTCTCTGACCCGCGTCAGCACATAACAGTAGTTCCCGGCCAGTACTAAATGGACCCAGAAGCAGTTCCATTTACGGAAAGAGTTCAAGAACACTTGGAGAAGATATGGGAGCAATTACAGCATCTCGCAAACCAAATTAAACAAACAGATGCCCGCGTTACGGAGCTTGCAGTGAAGCCGTTCCGCTTCCTGGTGCTCCAGCTGCGGCACCATCGATACCGGTGCAGATAACTCCGTCACCCAGAGAGTCGGCTTCTGAACCAATTATTTGTCATCCGGAACCTTATGCGGGAGACGTTGAAGCCTGTGCTCCGTTTTTGATGCAATGTTCTCTGGTTTTTGCTCAGCGACTGGCTTCCTTCTCTTCTGATGGTAGCCGTGTCTCATATGTGACAAATTTGCTTCGAGGTGACGCCTTAGCTTGGGTCACTGCGTTGTGGAGCAATAACTCTCCATTGTTAGGATTCTTTAAGGATTTCTCCCGGGAGTTCCAATTGGTTTTTGACCATCCGGTGAAAACAAATACCGTTGCCCAACGGTTGCTGAATCTCAGGCAGGGGAGGCGGAGTGCGGCGGATTATTCCGTTGATTTCCGAATTTTTTCTGCTCAGTCCGGATGGAATGCCGCAGCTTTGAGAGGAGTGTTTGTGGATGGTTTGAACAATTTATTAAAAGACGAGCTAGCAGTCCGTGACGAACCAAAAGATTTAGATGAGCTAATATCTTTGGTTATTCGTCTAGATGATCGGATAAAGGAGCGTGGACGCGAGAGAGGGCGGACATCTGAGCGGGTCTTTCCGTCTCTGGGCTTTCCCCGACACAGATCAGGGCCACCTCTTCTTCGCCCCACTGAGACTCCTCCGACGGGACCTCTGGCTCCTCTTGCGGATGAGCCCATGCAGCTCAGACGAGCTGAAACAGCCATATTGCCCCGGTCACATAAGCGTCAAGAAAGATAACAATGACGTATCTCCAGGTGTTTTTGGACAGGCATAATATATATAAAAAAAAATTAAAAAAAAGGGGGCAGACCTCTGGTTATTTAGTTATTTGGTCTGTTTTTGTTTTCATGTAGGGGTTATAAAGTGTTTAGGGAATTAGAGGCTGTTCTGGTTGGAGAACGACTGGCAGTTCAGAGCTCAGCTGGACTCAGGTAATCGTATGTCTTCATTATTTGAACTTAGGTAATTTTTGTTTGTGGATTGGGTCATTTTGTTTTGTTGTTTTTTATTTCCCTGTTTCCCTAACCCCAACCTCATGTACTCTAAGACCGTTTGTCTTTTGGGTTGTGGGGTGGTGCAGGTTGGTTACGCTGAGCGTTTCTCAGAAAACCTCTGCGCCTGGCGGGGGGTTGTCAGGGGCGTTTTTTTGGGTTTGGTTGATACCCGGTTCCACTCCAGCCCCGGTGGGCCTTTGACCGTTCGTCATTGGCGTTACCGGGGTGTAGTGCAGCGGGAACGTACCTCAGTCGGAGTGGTGGGCCGATCTGTGCCGTTCACCATTTCGGTAGTTCCACCCCTCCCGATAGGCTGGTGGTATGGTCGGTTTAGGGGCACCGGACGTATTTCCGGTTTTCCGCTGCACTTAGGGGATAGGACTGGGTTAGTTTTTCCTGTTTCCTTCCCCGGCTTGGTAGTTTTGTGCCATTCGCCGAAATGGTACTGACGATAGGCTCTGGGAGTAATCTGGAATCTTTCGGGGTGCTGGGGAGGGTAACAGGGTTTCCGGTTGTTTTATTTGCCCCCAGGGTGGTTTAATGGAGTCCGTCGGGGGTTGGATTTTTGGGTTTTTTATGTTTCCTTCCAGGTTCCACCTCCAGGGTTGATGGGACGGTCCTCTGGGGGGGAATTGATTGTGAGGCCGACTAGCCAAGTGTGGCCTGGTCTGGGGTTCCTGGGTTGTGGGGAGGGTACCTCCTGGGGTTGATGGTACGGTCCTCTGGGGGGCGCTGTTGCTCCATGTATACCTGGGGACCTCTGTGGGATTCCGGCTTTGGTTATTACTCCTGGAACTGGCGGTAAAGGTCTTCTGGGGGGTGTTGAGCTCTGCACATTGTCTGGAGGGGTTGTTTGTTATTTTTCTTTGTGAAATTGTGTTTGTATTGTGTTGTCGGGGCTATGTTGGGTTATTGAATTTGGGAGTTTTTCTTTTCTTCCTGGGGTTGGATGGGACGGTCCCCTGGGGAGGGTTTGGGTGGGTTTTGTATTGTTCTTGTAAGTTAGGTTGTACTTGGGACTCTTTTGGGGTTTTTGTTGATGCCAGCCGGCCTTCCAGCTGCGGTGCCCTGTCCTGCTGTCTGCTGTGGACTTTGGGGGCGTTACACCGTCTGCTTCCTGTCGTGGACCCCGGAGGGAGGTGCTGTTCTCGGGCCTGGTCTGTTCGGTCACCGGGAGGCTTCCCGTTGATGGGGGGGTACTGTTGTGTGTTGGGGGGTTTGGCTGGACATTTGGGTGCTGTTTTCTTTTCTTTGCTCTCCAGGTGGTATGCAAACTGGTTTTTCTGTGGAGAAGGTGCTGGCGGAAGAGTCCTTCACCCTCATCAGAACTATTGGCTGCACCTGTGGAGGATGTTCACGTGCAGGCCTAACAACTTGCAGCACCTGTGGATGATGCTCACGTGCAGACTTAAAGACTTTCAGCTGAAGCAGATAATGAGATGGCGTTCTGCATTTAAGCCATGAGTGATTTGAGCAGAATTGCCGGGAACTCGACCTTGTGATGTTCGGTTGTGAGACGCTGAGGAGCGCGCCAGGGTTTGACACATCATGCCTGTGAAGGACGACGGGTGAGGGACACATGCTGTTAGCACACATCAGAGGTGATTATTGTCTGAATAATTGTTAATAGTAATTTGGCGTTTTGTTACGCAGTATATTTGAACATTGATGAGAATTGTGCAGTTTGCTTCTCACTGCCGTGGCGTACGGATTGATGATCCTCCACCTGTTGTGAGAAGCTGCTCATTTACATAAGGCTTAAATTCAGACCTGAATGTGTTGCTGATAGTGTGTGCCTCCGAAGGATATTTGTTGTAGCTCTGTTGACTTACCTCACCTTTTCCTGATTGTAACTTTGAGAGAAGTTCGTTGGAGTATAGAAACTTTTAGTTGATCACAAACAAGATATTCAAGAATTTTTGGTAAGACACATAAATTAGATATTGGCCTGTAATTGCTTAAAACTGCAGGATCTCCTCCTTTTAATAAGGGGGTAACAAAAGCCGACTTCCAAACTGACGGAAATTCCTTGTTTTTGGATTGAGAGATTAAAAAGGATTGTAAGAGGCTGTGAAACTAAATCAGCTGCCGATTTCAAAAAGTGCGGTTCTATCATGTCTGGTCCAGGAGGTTTTCTGTGATCTCATGCTTTGAGAGCTTTATGTGCTTGTTGCACAGTAAAAGGATACAAATGAAAAGGATCTCTTGAAAATGTTGGAGGACCTGTGCAGGGAGTCACAGGCTCTGCACCTGTAGAGTCAAACAAGGAACCAGATGATACAAAATGCAAGTTAAAGCAGTTTAAAATCTCTGTTCTTTGTAGACTGGTAATAAGTCTTTTAGAATAAATTTCAGAAGAGTCTGAGAACTTTACAGAAAGAGACTTAATAGAATGAGCTTTCTGGCTTTGGCCCAAGCCATATTGCGCTGATGGATGATATCTGACAACTCTGGAGAAAACCAGGGATTTTGCCATCTGTTTATCCGGATTACCTCATCCACACCTGCACGATGGCATCCAGAGAGCATGTAGACAACAGGTAGGCAGGTTTAATGTTCAAACTGATGAAATTTATTGTTTTTGTGCAAATATTTGCTCATTTTGAAATGGATGCCTGCAACACATTTCAAAAAAGCTGGGACAGTGGTATGTTTACCACTGTGTTACATCACCTTTCCTTCTAACAACACTCAATAAGCATTTGGGAACTGAGGACACTAATTGTTGAAGCTTTGTAGGTGGAATTCTTTCCCATTCTTGCTTGATGTACGACTTCAGTTGTTCAATAGTCCACGGTCTCCATTGTTGTATTTTGCACTTCATAATGAGCCACATATTTTCAATGGGCGACAGGTCTGGACTGCAGGCAGACCAGTCTAGTACCCGCACTCTTTAACTATGAAGCCACGCTGTTGTAACATGCAGAATGTGGTTTGGCATTGTCTTGCTGAAATAAGCAGGGATGTCCCTGAAAAAAGACATTACTTGGATGGCAGCATGTGTTGCTCCAAAACTTGGATGTACCTTTCAGCATTGATGGTGCCGGGGCAGTACGTGATCCGGAAGTCAAAGTGCCCGAAGAACAGAGACCAGCGGGCCTGATCCTTATCGCCAGTACATAGTGGAAGTGGACGCCTCTGACTCAGGGATAGGAGCCGTGCTGTCCCAGAGCGTGGAGGCTGATAAGGTTCTCCATCCTTGTGCCTATTTTTCCCGCAGGTTGACCCCAGCAGAACGGAACTATGACGTCGGCAATCGGGAGCTCCTCGCGGTGAAGGAGGCTCTTGAAGAGTGGAGACACCTGCTGGAGGGGGCGTCGTTGCCTTTCACGGTTTTCACGGACCATCGGAACCTGGGGTACATCCGGACCGCCAAGCGGCTGAACCCCAGGCAAGCCCGCTGGTCTCTGTTCTTCGGGCACTTTGACTTCCGGATCACGTACTGCCCCGGGACCAAGAACCAAAAATCAGATGCATTGTCCCGGGTGCACGAAGAAGAAGCCAAAGCGGGGCTGTCGAACCCCACCGAGACCATCATCCCCGAGTCCACTGTCGTGGCCTCCCTCACCTGGGACGTGGAGAAGACCATCCGGGAGGCCCTGGCAAGGAGCCCGGACCCGGGGACCGGCCCCAAGAACAGAATGTACGTCCCACCAGAGGCAAGAGCTGCCGTATTGGACTTCTGTCACGGGTCCAAGCTCTCTTGTCATCCCGGAGTGCGTAGGACCGTGGCAGTGGTCCAGCAGCGCTTCTGGTGGGCGTCCCTGGAAACCGACGTCCGGGACTACGTCCAGGCCTGTACCATCTGCGCCAGGGGCAAGGCAGACCATCGGAGGACCTCGGGACTCCTCCAACCCCTGCCGGTGCCTCACCGCCCCTGGTCTCACATCGGCCTGGACTTCATCACAGGCCTCCCGCCGTCCCAGGGCAACACCATTATTCTCACGATAGTGGACCGGTTCTCCAATGCGGCCCACTTCGTGGCCCTCCTGAAGCTCCCGACGGCCCAGGAGACGGCAGACCTCCTGGTCCACCATGTCATGCGGCTGCATGGGATACCATCGGACATTGTATCAGATCGTGGTCCCCAGTTCTCTTCGCAGGTGTGGAAGAGTTTCTGTAAGGAGCTGGGGGCCACCGTGAGTCTCTCGTCCGGGTACCACCCCCAGACAAACGGCCAGGCAGAGCGGGCTAACCAGGAGTTGGAACAGGCCCTTCGCTGCGTCACCTCCGCGCACCCGGCGGCCTGGAGTCACCATCTGGCCTGGATCGAGTATGCCCATAACAGCCAAGTCTCGTCTGCTACCGGCCTCTCCCCTTTTGAGGCATGTTTGGGGTACCAGCCCCCATTGTTCCCACTGGTGGAGGGAGAGGTCGGTGTGCCCTTGGTCCAGGCCCACCTCAGGAGGTGCCGCCGGGTGTGGCGGACCGCCCGCTCTGCCCTGTTAAAGGCCCGGACGAGGGCCAAAACCCATGCAGACCGCCGGCGTTCCCCGGCCCCCACATACCAGCCCGGGCAGGAGGTGTGGCTCTCGACTAAGGACATCCCTCTCCGTGTAGACTCCCCAAAACTGAAGGACAGATTCATCGGACCCTTTCGTATCCTCAAGATCATCAACCCGGCCGCAGTGAAGCTCCAACTCCCAGCTTCACTGCGGATTCACCCTGTGTTTCATGTGTCCTGTCTTAAACCACACCACACCTCGCCCCTCTGTGCTCCGGGACCTACGCCACCTCCTGCCCGGCTCATTGACGGGGAGCCTGTCTGGACAGTCCGCAGGCTCCTGGACATCCGTCGTAAGGGCCGGGGGTTCCAATATCTGGTGGACTGGGAGGGGTATGGACCTGAAGAACGCTCCTGGGTGAAGAGGAGCTTCATCCTGGACCCGGCCCTCCTGGCCGATTTTTACAAGAGACATCCGGACAAGCCTGGTCGGACGCCAGGAGGCGCCCGTTGAGGGGGGGGTCCTGTTATGTGGGCCGCTGAAGAGGAGGCCCACCACCACCAGAGGGCGCCCTGCTTGGAGTGCGGGCTCCAAGCACGAGAGGGCGCCAGACCCAGAAGAAGTGACAGCTGTCATTCATCCTCTGCACCAGCTGTCACTCGTTCATCATCATCATCATCACCATAAAGGCCGGACTGCAACTCCACCTCCTTGCCGAGAAATCGACTACCGAAGAGGTAATTTTCTCTGCTGACTCATACGTTGAGTAATAATGTGAACTTCTGTTGCAGCCGTTTTCCTGGTGCTTTCCTTATCTGTGGGATTGGCGTTTGGTGTGACAGCGACGGCTTTGCCTCACACCCCAAACCAGATAAGTGGATTAAACAGGAGCTGCACGAGTGTGTGATTGGAGGTGGAGGTGCTCCCTCCTAACTGTGTGCAGACTGTGGATTACTGAGTGTGCGGACTCACACTCATTCATCTTGTCTTTGCTTTCTGCCAGCAGTACCAGGGTCGACAGCCGAAGACAGAGGCCACCTGGGGACTCGGGACTTGGCGGCTCCGGTGTTCTTCAGACCGTTGGTGGTGGAAGCCGTGTGGGACGCGGCTTCTCTCTCGTCGGGGGTCTTCTATCTTCGAGCCTGCCCACACATCACCTGGTGTTAATTGACTTTGCAAATTTTGTGTATTTAGTTGTGTATTGTCACAACATTAAATTGTTAATTTTTGGCTTATTCATTGTCCGTTCATTTGCGCCCCCTGTTGTGGGTCCGTGCTACGACACCTTCCCAACATTTGATTTCACATTGTATTTTGAAGAAGCATTTTCATACACAAGGTTGTATTTTAAGCCCATTGTTGTACACTTTTTACATTTATGATTGTGTTGCGTCCTTTCATAATAATTTGATAATTAAGTATGCAGATGACACAACTATTATTGGTTTGATCTCTTCTCATGATGACTCTTTGTATAGATCTGAAGTGCAAAAGGTGGTTTCCTGGAGTGAGGAAAACAATTTGAAGTTAAATACTGCAAAAACTTGGTTGTTGACTTCAGTAAAAATAGATCTTATGTTCCCATCATATTAAATGGCACTGAAGTGAAAACAGTTGAAAACTGTAAATTTCTGGGATTGTTTTTATCTGATGACTTGAGCTGGAATTATAACACCAACAGAATTGTTAAAAAGTCTCGACAACGGCTTTTTTTTCTGCGTAAGATGAAAGAATTTACTCTGAACAAGAATATTCTCTTAAATTTTTATCACAGCTTCATTGAAAGTATAACTGCATGGTTTGGAAATGCCATTGCTAAAGAAAGGAAGGCTTTGAATAGAGTGGTTCGTTCAGCCAGTAGGACTATTGGTATGGAACTATCTGTCCTGGAGGACATTTACAAAAAAAGGCTTAAGTCCCAGTCTTTGGCTATTACTAAAGATCTCCTGCATTCCGCCAGGGACGTGTTTGAGCTTCTTCCCTTGGGTAGGTGCTATCGGTCTATTAAATGTGGGACATCACGTTATAGAAAAAGTTTTTTCACCACAAGCCGTGGCAATGATCAACACTCTTTGATTAGTTTTAAATGTATCTTAAATTATTTTGTGGCTTTGTCGTTTTTATGGCATTTTTTATGTTCTTTTATGTCTTTTTATTGTTTGTATATGTCTTGCTAGTGCACTTTTGAGCTCCTTGAACCATTTTTCCAATGTGGTTTTAATACTGCAAATGGCAAATAAACTTGAAACTTGAAACTTGAAACCTATCAAGCCCTAGCAACCTTTGTCTGTGGTATGGCTCAAAGGAGAGCTGCCAACTCTGCAATGCCCCAAATCCGAGCCTGCAGCACATCCTGTCAAGCTGTAAAACAGCATTGACCCAGGGTCGGTACAGGTGGCATCATGACAGAGTCCTGCATAAGCTGGCGGAGATCCTGGAGATTCGTAGGGTGGAAACAGCCAGGGAATGCCTACCATTAACATCAAGGCAGCCGATCATTTCATCAGAGAGAGGGGAAGGGCCTCTAGCAAAAAAATGCAGAGAACAGCACTGTCAGACAATTGTGACTGGAGTCTGAGAGTGGACCATGATTGGCCCATCCATCCATCCATCCATCCATCCATCCATCCATCCATCCATCCATCCATCCATCCATCCATCCATCCATTTTCTTCCGCTTTATCCGGAGTCGGGTCGCGGGGGCAGCAGCTCAAGCAAAGCCGCCCAGACCTCCCGATCCACACACACCTCCCCCAGCTCCTCCGGGGGAACCCCAAGGTGTTCCCAAGCCAGCTGAGAGATGTAGTCTCTCCAGCGTGTCCTGGGTCTTCCCCGGGGCCTCCTCCCAATGGGACGTGCCTAGAACACCTCTCCAGCGAGGCGTCCCGGGGGCATCCGTAAAAGATGCCCGAGCCACCTCAACTGACTCCTTTCGATGTGGAGGAGCAGCGGCTCGACTCTGAGCTCCTCCTGAGTGGCCATGATTGGCCTTTGAGAGGAAAAAAGACCATTACCTTTATCTCATAACCAAGTGCAGAGAGGCTGGGTGGTCAGCTGCCAGCTACCCGGTGGAAGTCAGCTGCAGGGGGTTAGTGGGAGCATCCACCCAGCACTTCCTGAAGCGCATGGGGATCAGAGGCCCCAAGCTCAGGTCACAATATTCGTACAGCATGTCATACGCAGATCAGACCATTCAGACCACGGTCAAGGGGCTGCATGAAATGATCGGCCACATCAAACCCTGGTTGAATGAGGCCTCGTCAAATGAGGACAAATAGCACACGAATGGCCATTCGACCCACACTCTTCCAGATTCGAGATGCCACCTTCGAACCTCCAACAGCAGTTGCTGGGCCGAAAATGCAGGCCGATTTGCATGAATGTAGTGCCCAGGACACCACTGTCGAGGTGCGTTTGAGGTTCAGTTGAGTTGCGGTCGAGGTGGCGAAAGCTCAAAGGGCGGTCAGTGTGTCCTGTCCTCCCCCCAAGCTACACAAATGGCATGTGAGTGTGTCGTGTCCCCCTCCGAGCACCATGAATGATGTGTCGTGTCCTGTCCCTCCTCCAATCCACGATCCAACATTGTTGAGGTGGCAAAAGCTTAAACGATGGCCGGAGTGCAGTGCGATCACTGTCCAGCATAGCACACACTTCTGTCATGTCCATGATGGATGTCATTGAACACATACATTGTCATTCCCTCCCGTGGGTTACACAATGTATATGAGACATTATGATCATCAAAGCTGTAATACAACATGCAGGTGTGTGCGTGCCCATGGTGAGTCGATGCATGTGACAGGCTCGGTGCACCGCCATCAAACACAGCTGATCGGAATGTAAAAGCTGTGGAGCACCCATCATGGCATATGCAGCATGTCCTGCTGGAGATGGAATTACCGGGCAGCAGTGTGCCCAAGCTGCATAACAGAGATTAAAAAAACTGAGCGGCTCCAGCAGTGTGTCACAGTGCTGGACCAGCCCAGTTTCACTTTTTTTTTTTTTTTTTCGTGTTCCCGTGACAAAATGAGTCAAATTTTCATGACGGGGTTTTTTTTTAACTCATTATTCCTAGCCCTACTCCAACCCCCGACCCTAACCTTAACCATAACCTAATCATACTCTTTCCCCCCACCCTAAACATAACCACCACCACCCCCCCCCCCACCCCCGCTTCACTTTTAATTTCGTGCAGCCATCATCGAATGAATTAGAATGAATTTGTGCTGCTGTGACAAAAATGAGGCGCTTGTCGTCACAATATGACAAACCAATAGATTAATGTATATTTCGTGCTGCTGAATCATGACTTGCCGTGAGATCAGGTTGTGCTGGACGGACACTAACCATGCAGCAGCCTGTGCTGTAAATACCATCCTGCTGACAGCTCCCACCATCAGCTTACAAAAGCGTCGTCCCATATGAATCCCATAAAACCCATTTGATGTGGCGTTTCATGGCCAGCGTGCCATCCAGCCAGACAGGACACGCGTGTACCAGTGTGGCTACTCATGGGTCCCACATCCTGGAGAGGGGGAAGAATCCATTAGACTATTCATGTGAGCGCTTCGCTGCTCCGAACACGGGAGTGTGCGGCTCATGCGTGCTGATGTGTACATGATGTGAGTGCATGGATGACTCACGTCCATGCGTGCGTGTGTTTGTGTGTATATATACGAGGTCTGTTAGAAAAGTATCCAACATTTTATTTTTTTCAAAAACCATATGGATTTGAATCACGTGTGATTGCATCAGCCAAGCTTGAACCTTCGTGCGCATGCAAGAGTTTTTTCACGCCTGTCGGTTGCATCATTCGCCTGTGAGCAGGTTTTGTGTGAGCAGTGGTCCACCCCTCTCGTCTGATTTTTTATTGTGAATAAATGTCTGAACGATTTGGAGCTTTGCTGCTTCAATTTTTCCAGAAACTGTGAGAGACCTCCAGGTGGACACCATTCGGAAAATTAATATGGCTTTGAGGGACGATTTTATGGGGATTACACAGATTAAGGAGTGTTACAGCCGGTTTAAAGACCGCCCACAGTGTCTGAGAGCACGCCAAGCTCCGAGCACCGATTGACAGGCTGAAACAACCAGATCATTTCCAACATGAAGGCTTTGTTGATCCAGGACGTCGTCTGACTTACACAAAAATGGCAGGAGACATGGACATCAGCACTTTTTCGGCACATTCCACTGTTACAGGAGTTTTTTTCATGGAAAGAAAAGCGAACGGATGCGCCACCGTGCTGTTCATGGCGCGGCACAAAACCACCTCCGTGTTGGTCTCACAGGACAGCTTTCAGACGGCTGTCGGTGGGTTTTCAGTTGTGTGACTAACCGAGAAATTGTGGATGAGCCTGGACATGCCAGAACATGTCCTGTGAGGCTTCATCACAGCATGCTTTGCGCCATGCAGCTCCACCGCGACGCGCGGAATTCCTCCGCACGTCGGTCTCAATGTGCCGAAAAAGTTCTGATGTCCACGTCTTCCGCAATTCCTGTGCTAGTCAGACGACGTCCCGGATAAAACACAGCGTCCAGTTTGGAAATGAATGGCACATTCCACTGTTACAGGAGTTTTTGTCATTGAAAGAGGAGCGGAGAAATTCCGCGGGTTGCGGCGGTGCCGCATGGCACAAAGCAACGCCGTGATGAAGCCTCACAGGACATGTTCTGGCATGTCCAGGCTCATCCACAATTTCTCGGTTAGTCACACGACTGAAAACCCACCGACAGCCGTCTGAAAGCCGTCCTGTGAGACCAACACAGAGGTGCTTTTGTCCCGCGCCATGAGCGGCACGGTGGCACATCCGTCCGCTTTTCTTTCCATGAAAAAAACTCCTGTAACAGTGGAATGTGCCGAAAAAGTGCTGATGTCCATGTCTCCTGCCATTTTTGTGTAAGTCAGACGACGTCCTGGATCAACAAAGCCTTCACGTTGGTAATGATTTGGTTGTTTCAGCCTGTCAATTGGTGCTCAGAGCGTGGCGCGCTCTCAGCAGCTGTGGGCGGTCTTTAAACCAGCTGGAGCACTCCTTAATCTGTGTAATCCTCATAAAATCGTCCCTGAAAGCCATCTGAATTTTCCGAATGGTGTCCACCTGGAGGTCTCTCACAGTTTCTGGAAAAAATTGATGCAGCAAAGCTCCAAATCGTTCAGACATTTATTCGCAATAAAAATCCGATGAGAGGGGTGGACCACTGCTCACACAAAACCTGCTCACAGGCGAATGACGCAACCGACAGGCGTGAAAAAACTCACGCATGCGCATGAAGGTTCAAGCTTGGCTGATGCAATCACATGTGATTCAAATCCATATGGTTTTTGCAAAAAATAAAAAGGTTGGATACTTTTCTAACAGACCTTGTATATATATATATATATATATATATATATATATATATATATATATATATATATATATATATATATATATATATATATATATATGTGTGTGTGTGTGTGTGTGTGTGTGTGTGTGTGTGTGTGTGTGTGTGTCGATGATGTTGCATGCTGATGTCAAGAAAAGTCAAGAATTATCTAGAGACAGCGAGGCACTGCAGTTTTTTTGTCTTTTTTTTGCATGGCTTATTTAGGAATTGATTGCTATCATCTTCAAGCTCTTTAGATATGACATTTATCTTGCCAAAATCTCAATTTCTTTCTCTGTCTCCAAATAATTACATTTTTATTTTTGGTGTCATCAAAAACAACACGTGTTCAATCAGTTTGTACTTTTGGTGGCTTTTTTAATGTTGATTTTATATATGTTGTCCAAAGCATTTATTGATACGTGAATTGCACATTTGGAACGACATACATATTCTGGCAGTACTTTTTTTCAGAGATTTTTTTTTTTAAATGGCTATTCGTACATAGCTGTATTATAATGTTTGTACATAGCGCAGCCTTGAGCTATGCTTAGGGTTAGGATTAGTAGTTGTGGTAACGTAGTTTAGGAATCTATATCTCAATAACAAAATACATGTACAAGTACGTAGCCTCATGATCTTGTGACCGATATAGACCAATGACAGAAATGCTACATACAATAGAAGTTCACTATATGAATATGGCTACGTACGTAAGGCTAAGAAAGAGTAAAATTTCATGGTAAACCAACCAGAGGCAGAGGTGGGCGGGAGTTCACGCACAAATACAAACACACGCACTCGCTCACACACAAAGGACAGAGACACACACGCTGCACATAGCGTTAGTGTTTTTCAACTGGAACTACAGACATTACTTACTTACTTAAATATCAAAAGTTCTAAAATATATTATGTCTGATTTTTCTACTATTATAAACATAGTAATGATAACATCTACAATAATGTATTAAATTTGATGGGTGTCTTGTTTCGTGTAGATTAGTATACAACGTTTACTGTTAATAAGTTATTCTTTTAAGTGTCCATTTAATTCATTAAACATATTTAATATTCAGTTTTATTGTACATAACTGAACAAACAGTTGAATTTAAAGTTCCATTAAAAGGGGAGGGGCAATGATCCTAATTCAGACATATTTGAACATTTTTTTAAAAAGTAGCGCAATAGTTACTTTCCCTAGTAAGTAATAACTTTTATAATGCTGTAACTCAGTTACAAACTCAGTTATGTTTTTTAAAGTAACATGCCCCAAACTACACATACATGACTGATAACACATGATTACTGCACACAACTCTAAAATTTGCCTTTCTGAATTCACATCAGCATCACTACATTCAAACTAAAGACAATTTAAAACAGGTCTGTTTCTCATGTTTGCTGCTTACATTGGAATTTTGCTAATTTTGTTAATTAATTGCCTTCATTTGCTTCTGTGTTTTATACAGATTTGGCTGGATAGCTGAACAAGTAGCTGTTGTCCCACGTATTATGGGTAATAAAAATTGTGGACAGAACAGAACTGGTTTGGTGACATGGCGAACCCAAGCTGGAAGACTGTTTGGTGTCTTCTGCTTCAATGCAGCAGGTAATTGGCATTAACCGCAAAAATTCCAGGGAAGTTAATTTCACGTTCAGTGTGAATGGGCTAAAACCTTGTGCAAACCTGCAATAATCAACATTTTTTAAATTATAAATGGGGGGGTCTATCCCAGCAGTCATAGGGCAAGAAGCAATGTACACCCTGGACAGGACGCCAGTCTATCACAGGACCACTTATAGACAAAGAAACACATTTACACATACACGCACACCTACGGTCAATTTAAAGTTTCCACTTCCCCTAACCTGCATGTCTTTGGAAGTAGAACGCAAAGTCCGTTGGAAGCAATCCCACAATGTTCTTCACAGTGCTAACCACTAGGCCACCATGCCAACGTGACACTGAACGAGGTATGCACTCATGTTACTAAGGCCTACAGAACATGGTCTCACCCCATCTACTAGGCCTGTCTTCAAGCTTATTTTAGAATAAATCACAGATTCCTGGTAACAGTAAACATATCCCTTGTTAGGAAACACTGCTCTGAACCACACCGTAATAGAAATAAAAGTATCAAATGAAACAATAAGACAAGTTACAGCAAGACGAAAGTTTATTCATAATTAGAGTGTTTTTTAAAAAATAAATATTTTAAGATAAGGCACAGTCAATGATGTTAGTGGCACAAAGTCCACCTCCATTGGTGACGAACTCAAATCCAAGGGAGGAGCACAGGTCAGCCCACCAGCAAAAACAACACATTATTATTACATTACACTGCAATGTAATAATAATAATAATCATTAGTAGTAGTAGTAGTAGTAGTATTTCTGAACGCCCACTTAACATCTGAAATCATTCATGAATATATTATTTTAATTTCTATTTTAATACTTTTTGTAAATGAAAAGGTACGAGATATATGTACAGCTAAGTCCAAAAGTTAAGCTAAGTCTTCTGCAGTCAGTCAGTGTGTACTATGAGCAGTTTTGGTGTTTAGTGTCTTGCTCATGGACACTCTGACACTCAGCTGTACCAGGGGATAGAACCCAGAGATTAATGATTAATGGCCTTTGTATCCTACTGACTTACAGTCATCCCATCGAACGGTAATTAGACAGTGAAGCCAACTTTCTCCATCTGACCAAAATTTTCTGCATGTGACTTGTCTGAGATATTATCCCAAGGTATATGTCTTTCAAAGTTTGTAAAACATCCTCAAGTTATCACACTCACTTGCATAATAATGGCTTTCTCCTGGCAACTCAACCATGCAGCCCATTTTTTCTTCAAGTGCCTTCTTATTGTGCATCTTGAAACAGCCACACCACTTTGTTTCAAACTGTCCTGTATTTCAGCTGAAGTTATTTGGGTTTTTTTCTTTGCATCCTGAACAATTTTCCTGGCAGTTGTTGCTGAATTTTTATTGATCTACCTGACTGAGGTTTGGTTCCAACAGAATCTCTCATTTTCCACTTCTTAATTAGAATTTGAACACTGCTGATTGGCAGTCTGTCTCAGTCCCTTTGATATCTTTTTATATCATCCATCCATCCATCCATCCATCCATCCATTTTCTTCCGCTTTATCCGGAGTCGGGTCACGGGGGCAGCAGCTCAAGCAAAGCCGCCCAGACCTCCTTTCTTTGAAAATTCTTTTGCCTTTTGTATTACTCAGAAACCAGAAATGTCAGTGCAGAACTGGATGAAAGATGCAAGGGTCTGTCAGGAGCCCACAAACTCACTGACCGTTCATACACACACTAGCTACAGGAAAACAGATCACAGGTGAGGATGGTTACCTTTTGTAGCCATTCAAAGCTGTTTGTGTCAACCAGGCTATGTAAACTTTTGATCAGGGTAATTTGGTTTGTTTCTGTTGTCATTATGATTTAAAGAGTAAATACAGTTGTTTAACAATAAATGGCTTCACACAACCACTAACCATGAGTGAAAAAAAACTTTTTGTGTTATCGTTCATATTCTCTGAAAAATGGCCAAAAAAAATTCTGCCAGTGTGTGTAAACTTTTGAGCACAACTGTACATCTTTGCTCAAGCTTCCAAATTTCCAAAATTCCAATTTTCTCCCCTTGACTGTGTTAGACAGGAATTATTTTTCCTTCATGTACATCTTTATGTGGTGTACAGGGGACAAAAATAATCCAACACTCCATTTCTCACAAAACTGGATTTACTTTATATTAAGAAATCCATTTTTTGTGTGTGTGTACATATAGGCCTTAGTTACATGTTTGGTCTTACATTTTGGAGAAATATTTGAATGACAAAGAGCTTGTTACCGTCTCTAGTTAGACGTGAACTGTTATGTTTCGGACGCGGTCGGAGCACCGACCCAGCGTTTGAAGGACCCAGCATAAAATAAGCAGAGCACGGTTCAAAGGATAACAGAATTTAATAAACATAACAGTGAGTGATAAACAACCAAAAATGTCCGCGGTCTGGTGAAGTGAAAACACGGCGCGCTCTCAACAGCGCAAACGGTCCAGAGCCACAGCAGTTCGGACCCAGGGACCCCGCCGACACCCCCCAGGTGGCCGCGACAAACCGAGTCTGTGAAGAAAGAAAACATGGAGGTGAGTCCAACTCCACACAGAGAGACACAACTCAAAGGTGCACGCAATCAGCAAACACTTCCTGGCTTAAATCTATACATCAGCTTCTCACCCTGCAGGCACGGAACAACTCAGTTCAAATCTCCACTGCAGCAGAAGCTGATTAGACAATTAGCATAACGTGACAGCTCAATAACACAAGGTGTGAGGGACACCAAATCCACTGTCATTACTTCATAAAAGTCACCAAAACCAAATTACCTCAGGAAGTGTGCTGAAGAGCGTGAGACCTCACCCAATCCTCCTTCACAGACTGTGGCGTCAAACCTGGAGCGGTCTCTGCGTCCGTGATGGTGAGATTGTTCTCCTGACGTCGATCTCACACGTCTGCTCACAAGGTCGAGTCTCTGGCAATCACACACTGTGCATTCGAGGTTTAAATGCAGCAATCTCTGATTAAGACAAAATACACCACAGCTGTGAGCCCTGATGACCTGCACGTGATAACAAGCCTCAGGTGTTCAGGGTGAGGTCCTGATGCTCAGCCACTCAGTCCTGAATGCATACCACCTGGTGGGAGAAACAGAAAACAAAAACCAAGCCAGCCAAACACCCCAGCACACAACATGAACCAGTGAATGAACTGTGGTACTGTGCTTTCCTGCGTGCAGTGAAAAATGTGTGAAATATTATTGCATTGCATAGCACACAGCATCTTTAGCTTTACCATCAAGCATACAGTCATGGCTGTGTTGTCGGCACACTGGCAATTGTCAGTAAAATCAGCATACTCAATGCTGACCAATCATTACTATAAGTAAAAGTTATCAGTTGTTTAACATCAGGTATCAGACAGTTGTGGACAATGTATACTTGCTTTAGCCAAATAATGTAACCACCTGGATGTTTTCTGGGATTTTGGTGCTTTTTTTTTATAATTTCCATCACTTCACTTGGTGTCCAAGGTTTACAAAAAGCTGTATCTCCTATCATGATTTTAGGTGCATTATAACTATTCCATGTTCCTGGCTGGCCCTCATTCACTTTAGTCTGATCTGGTTTTCACCCTACCAGCTGATGTCTGTGATTCTTTCTGCTTCCCTGCGCCTGTCAGTGAGGAAGGGCTGGGAGTGTCCTCTGACTGCTTCTCCTTGGGAGCGTCCTCTTGTCTACCATCCTCTTCCTCAGACTCTGAACTGCTCTCATCCTGCTCCTATTCTGATTTACAGCAGCATCCAGAAACAGGAATTCATCATCTCTTCTACACTTTAAAAAATTATCAGGGTGATTCAACTTAAAACAAAAGTTTGATTGCTGCCTTAAAAACATAAGTAAACTCAACTTCAAGATCCAGCTACCATTTTAAAACTCATTGTTTAGGGCCCCTTCACACATAGTATAAATGTGGTTGAATTGTGCATAAAGTGCATATGAAGCAGGAATCTTATGCAATATGTGTAAAATCGTAGCTGCCTCCAATGCTTCATACACCTGTTGCTACAACTATCTGCGGACACCAGCGGCTGAAAGACAGTGTGTGTGCTATGAGAGCCCATCAAACCTTCTTGCGGCAGGTGTCGACCACATTCCAGCTGACACGCACAAACATCTAACACCGCTCCTCTGGCACTTAGAAAATGTGTGGCCATTCGGACTACTGACATGACAACAGTCAGCAGACAATCATTTTCAAGCTGGATGTGAAATTTGTCTAAATGCTCCCACGAGTGTGGCTTTACAAACAGACACAGGTGTGTCTGTTTGCAAAGGTGTGTCTGTTTTTGTGTGTCTGTGTGCGCTGAACTGATAACTGAAAAAATCATGCAAATGGTGATAAAAGCATCAAATTTGGCAGAAATACTCCTTAGACACTCCTCTTTTGAAAAAAAAACAATTGGTCACTTGACTTTTCAATTGATGGTCAGGTAGGGGTCAATTGAAGAATTACACAGAGGTCAAAATTAAAAGATGCTCCAATCATATTGAAAAATATTCCACATTACTTGCCTGATCATAAAGATTCCAAAAAGTTATAGTTTGGACTATCTGTGACTGAATTCTATGGACTTACAGGATAAAAACAGCAAGAATGGTGACAAAGGTCAGTTTCATTTTGTGCAGGGGTCAAAAGTTAAAGTTGCTCCAATTTTGGTAAAAAAGTGATGCAAATTATTGGTTGAGCTAATAGGATTAATAAATGGAATAGTGTTGACAGTGCTGAATGCTTGGTCTCCAAAGTAAAGGTCAAACAAGGTCTACGTCTATTGGATTGTTAGAGATAAACCCACAGGATAGTTAGTTAGGACCCAAAATGCAGAAAACAGGCCAAAGCACAAAAATATAATGATTTATTGATATGTATTGTAAATAGTATAAACCGGGGAGCCAGGCACTGGAGGAAGGAGAGACCGTTGGAGTACATGGGAGGCAGGAACGTCACACCCAAACACAGTTCGTCCAGAACCAGCTCAGAACAGGACCAGGTGGCACAGTTAAGCTGACGGAGCCAGGAGGACTGAGGATGCAAGAAACACAGAGTTAGTTTGCAACGTAGAAACATGGAACAAAAATGCCGCAGAGACGAGGCCGAGGAAACCTGGAGGCAACTGTAGTTTCCCGCATCTGAGAGCGTGAAGAGAAGCAGTATTTGTACAGGAGGTTGATGAGTGTGAACAGGTGAATATAATCAGTTCCACAAGTGGCTCCAACAGACACAGGAAGAGAGGGGGAGTGAGGCAGATCTAGCAGCAAGGTGCAGCAAACAAAGGCAGCACAACAGGACCCCCCCCCCCCCCCCCTTCAATGGGAGCCTCCAGGTGACCTACCAGGCTGACCCGGATGAGCCAGATAGAAGTCAGAGATGAGGGAGGGGTCCAAAATAAGGCCCCACAAGACCCAGGAATGCTCCTCAGGTCCATACCCCTCCCAGTCCACCAGATACTGGAAGCCCCGGCCCCCGGGGACGAACATCGAGGATGCAGCTCACCGTCCAGGCAGGATGGCCATCCACAGTCCGGGCAGTAGGGGGAGAAGCAGGCGGGCACAAGGTGCTGGAACAGACTGGTTTAAGATGAGACATGTGGAAGACAGGATGGATCCTGAGGGTCCGAGGCAATTTGAGCCTAATAGCTGCAGGGTTGACAATCTTATCGATAACAAATGGACCCAGGAATCGAGGAACCAGCATTTTGGTGGCTGCCTTAAGAGGCACATCCTTGGTGGACAGCCAGATCTTTGGGCCAGGCCAGTAATGGGGAGCCGGGGCATGATGCCGGTCTGCATGGTGAATAGTCCTCTCCCTCGTCCAGAGAAGGGTGGAGTGGGGAGTCTGCCAGACTCGTTGACAATGCCGCAGATGGACCTGGACAGAAGGCACTGAGAGGTTCAATTCCTGAGCAGGGTACAGAGGCAGTTGATAACCCACAGAGCACTCAAAAGGCGTCAGGCCGGTGGCCGAGCTCAAGTGGGAATTATGTGCATATTCCACCCATGGCAGGTGAGTACTCCAGGAAGTTGGGTGGGAGGATGTGACACAGTGAAGGGCGGCTTCCAATTCCTGGTTAGCCCGCTCCACCTGCTTGTTGGTTTGGGGATGGAATCCAGACGAGAGACTGACCGAAGCCCGCAAGGCCACACAGAAGGCTTTCCAGAACTGAGATGTAAACTGGGGACCTCGATCTGACACAATGTCCAGGGGGATGCCATGCAGCCAGAACACATGGTGGACCAGGAAGTTTGCAGTCTCCAGCGCCGAGGGTAACTTGGGCAGGGCCAGGAAGTGTGCTGCCTTTGAAAACCGATCCAGGATGGTGAGGATGACTGTATTTCCGCTTGAGGGAGGCAATCCGATGACGAAATCCAGGCAGATGTGGGACCATGGTCGACCAGGTGTGGGAAGCGGACGAAGAAGACCAGATGGCTAATGGTGAGAAGATTTATTTCGGCTGCAGATGGTGCAGGTGTTGACAAACTCATGGGTGTGTCTGCTTAGAGAGATGGCCACCAGAAATGCTGCTGAACAGGTGTATGGTTCTATGAATGCCTGGATGACAGGAGAATTTGGAGGAATGAACAAATTGTAGGACATCAGATCTGGCTGAGGGAGGCACAAATAGGCAGCCGGGAGATCCCCCTCCAGGGTCAGGATGAGTTCTCTGGGCCTCCCGGATGACTTGCTCAATGTCCCAGGAGAGGGCGCCTACAACCATGTGGCTGGGAAGGATGCAGTCTGGTATAGGGGAGTAGTCCTCAGGAGCAAACTGGCGTGACAAGGCAACAGGTTTTACATTTTTGGAACCAGGTCTGTAGGTGAGGGTGAAGTTAAATCGGACAAAAAGTAAAGACCACCTGGCCTGTCTGGAATTGAGTCTCTTGGCATTTTGAATGTAAGCCAGTTTTTATGATCAGTCCAAACAACAAATGGAATAGACATACGTTCCAGCCAGTGTCTCCACTCCTCCAGTGCCTCCTTCATGGCCAAGAGTTACCGGTCACCAACATCGTAGTTGCAGTCAGCAGGAGAGAGCCGCTGGGAATAAAAAAGCACAAGGGTGCAATAGCTTGTCGCCCTCAGCCCTCTGGGAGAGCATGGGCCCGATCCTGATGTCGGAGGCGTCGACCTCCACAACAAACTGGTGGTCTGGATCGGGTTGAATGGGGACAGGAGCGGTGGTAAATCTACGTTTAAGGGACTGAAAGGCTCATTTGGCTTCAGTGGACCAATGAAAACTGACTTGGAAGAAGTGAGTTTATGGAGAGGGGCAGCTACTTGACTAAAGTTACGTATGAAACGATGGAAAAAATTAGCAAATCCTAGGAACTGTTGAAGTTGTCTGTGATTGGAGGGAGTTGGCCATTTCACTACGGGAGAGACTTTGGCTGGATCTGGTCTAATCTGATTGTGTTCAAATATGAACCCAAGGAAGGACACGGAGGTCTGATGGAAGGCACAATCAATGTCCGGATTGTGTAAGATTAACCAGGGGTGTCCTAAAACAATCAGTGGAGTGGATGTGTAAACAAAAAATTGAATAGACTCATGATGATTACCAGAAACTAGCAATGAGACAGGAACAGTCTGATGTGTTATAGCGGGGAGAGGAGTGCCATTAAGTGCCAAGACCTGGATAGGGGAGCGTAATTCAGTCACAGGAATGTGGGCCTGGTCGATCACGCTAGGATCCACGAAATTGGCGTCGGCACCAGAATCTAAATGGGCCTGGAGTTTAAATGACTGATTGGAAAAGAACAGTGTGACCAGGATTTGGGTACGTGAAGCGTTTCCCACTAAAAAATGAGTGCGGCTCACCAATAGTCTGGGGTCTATTGGCGAGCATTCTTTTTGGGGCGAACCCGGCATTCATTATCAATTTGAATGGTTAAAGAGATGAGGTCATTGAGGAATGAGGGAAGATTGCGGACCGCCAGCTCGTCTTTAAGCATCTCAGATAAGCCGTTGATACAAACGCTCTGTAGCGCAGCGTTCCAGCCCAATTTGGCCGCCAAGATGCGGAATTCAGTGGATTATGCCACCACACTACGGTTGTCTTGCTTGACGGCCAACAATTGCTGGGAGGTCGCTGGCTGGAAACTCCTGTTAGGAATAAACCCACGGGATAGTTAGTTAGGACCCAAAATGCAGAAAACAGGCCAAAGTACAAAAATATAATGATTTATTGATATGTATTGTAAATAGTATAAACCAGGAAGCCAGGCACTTGAGGAAGGAGAGACCGCTGGAGCACACGGGAGGCAGGAACGTCACACCCAAACACAGTTCGTCCGGAACCAGCTCAGAAGAGGACCAGGCGGCACAGTTAAGCTGACGGGACCAGGAGCACTGAGGACACAAGAAACACAAAGTTAGTTTACAACTTAGAAACATGGAACAAAAAATGCTGCAGAGACGAGGCAGAGGAAACCTGGAGGCAACTGTAGTTTCCAGCGTCTGAGAGCATGAAGAGAAGCAGTATTTGTACAGGAGGTTGATGAGTGTGAACAGGTGAATCTAATCAGTTCCACAGGAAGGGAGGGGGAGTGAGGCAGATCCAGCAGCAAGGTGCAGCAAACAAAGGCAGCACAACATGGATTCTATGACATGTGAGATATGTTACCCCGTAGCGTGATAAGTAAGGATGATACATGGTCCAAAGTATTCCTTTTTAAAACCGTGTTAACCCAACTAGTAATTTGCATCGCTTTTTACCAAAATTGGAGCAACTTTAGCTTTTGACCCCTCTACAAAATGAAACTGACCTTGGTCACCATTCTTGCTGTTTTTATCCCGTAACTCCATAGAATTCAGTCACAGATAGTCCAAACTATACCTTTTTGGAATCTTTATGATCAGGCAAATAATGTGGAATATTTTTCAATATGATTGGAGCATCTTTTAATTTTGACCTCTGTGTAATTCTTCAGTTGACCCCTACCTGACCACCGATTGAAAATTCAAGTGGCCATGTTTTTTCATAAGAGGATTGTCTGAGGAGTATTTCTGTCGAATTTGATGCTTTTATCACCATTTGCAGGATTCCCCTCTAATTATTCTCTTATCTGCTGCACTATGATGGGGTGTGTCCGCCGACAGGAGCAGCTGTGGAGATCTGTGGTTCTGGACGTCCCAGGTGGAGAACACGTACCATGTTTGGACGGACATGAACTAAAAACTGTCCACTGTGATGTGTGTGTGCCTGCTCGCTGTCCTCAAGTGGACACATAAAAACATATATCGCTGTTGCAATGGGCTGCAGCGAGCGCGAGACCCCCTCCGAGCCCACCCACCACCACCACCACAAAATTTTGCACAAACAGCCATTTTTAAAATGATTATATTATTATTAATATCTTACAAATGCCTCTTCAATTGAAATTGATATCAAAAGACTGCAGGCTACAAAATAGCTCAAAACATCCATGAGTTGCAATTGTGAATAAACACACCCTTACATGTTAAATGTCTGTCATTAGACGCTTTATTTAAATCTGTCTTTCAGAACCTGTCTGTCAACAATTAGCTCTTTTATTAAGGTGCATATTCGTCTCAACATTTAGCTAAATATTTAGCTTGATGTTTGTAAATATTAGGCTAAATGTGTAAATACTTAACATTAACTAATTTGCTAAAGTTTTAGGTTAGACAGAAATTTGATCATGTAGAATTTGCCTTTTTCTTCCTAATTTTTGCTCTTCATCAGTGGGTCAAAAGAAATTCTAAACTGAAATGTTACTAGCGTTCCCATGCCAATGAAATCAAATGTGATTCTTTTTCTCCCTCAAATAAACCAGTTAATTATGAAGATAAGCCTCATTTTAAATGTTATTATTGTTATTATTATTATTATTATTATTATTATTATTATTATTATTATTATTACTTTGTCAGTGTATATGACAAAAGAGTTGCCAGTTGCTGGAAAATTTTTGTAAAAACACACACACAAAAAAGGGTCAGATTCAGTCACTTCAGCTAGTAATGTGAACACAGCATAAGTTCTAAGCTGTCTTTACAAATAGGCAGGCTCTCCTTTCTGCAAACTTTTTTCCCCACAAGTGGGCAGTTGGTTCTCTCCGGTGACATTCAAACCCGTTCTTACACATTGTCTGTCAGCTTTCAAAGGCTGCCTGCCTCGTTTTTGCTGGATGATCCACAGACCACATTGCAGGAGAGCGCCTGTCGCCGGGTTCCTGTCGCACAAGGAGAGGATTAGGCTGCGCCCAGCTCGGGATGCAGCCAAATCCTCTCTGTGTGCGGCAGAACATTTCACACAATTCAGAAAAACATGCAGGAATTATACATCTGTATTTATAATATTATGAATGAGATGTGAGTTATTTGGAAGAAAGTCGAGGTGTAACTGACTTTAGCCCACGAACCACCCCCGCCTTTTCCCTTCCATTGAGGTGAACTGTCCAACACACGCCCCTCTACATTTCTCTCACCTTCTCACTGCTTCTGTGAACTCTGACAGCAAGCAGGGCACCTGCCGCTCCCTGCAGGGATGCCAGTTTGCCAGTTCCACACACAGTGACAAGAAAAACATTTTGTAGGGGAGATTATTATTTTTTTTTTTTTCAGTGCTGGTGCCTACGATGCCACCCCACCAAAAATGGCGCACCTTGACAGGCTGTCCCAGGTGAAACAGACCATCAGATGAGATTCAGCGGGCGATCGGAATGCCACGTCACCCACGTGAGCTCTGTTCTACATGACATGGCATCTGTCCTGTGGTGTGCTGTCCACAAGACACGCCGCTAGCAGATGTGGACATGATAAGAGCACCCTGCTTCTCATTCATGTCATTTCATGACTACATGTGGGTCATCTACAGAGGAACAGACGGATCATACTTGTTTTGCCCGCTTGTTAAGAGGAATTCAATAAAATGCAGTGTTTTTGTATGGTGCATGGTTTTATTTATTTATTTGTTTATATGTCAATATCCTTCTTGATATCAGGCATTTTCCTGCACCTTTTACAGGACGGCGATGGTAGCTCAATGGTAAAGATTCTGGCTGGCAATCAGAGTTTTTGGAAAGTGCGGGTTCGAATCCCTTGGGTGGCATGTTTTTTTTGTTTTTTTTATTTTCACAGCAGCTGTGCGATGTGGTTACACATGCTGCAGCTGCTTGCACTGTGTTCCCATGTGCAAGAAACTGTGGCAGCATGTATTTTTTTATTTTTAATTTATGTATTTTTTTCACAGCAGCTGCGCAATGTGTAACCACATCGCAGTGGTGTGCCCAATTTGTACTTAGTCGTACTATGTGTGAAGGGGCCCTAAGTTATGCTGACACATTTAAATTTATATTTCACTGGATACTATCAAAATTGAAAATCCCAGAATTGTAGAGGGAAGTGTAATGCACGGACCCACAACAGGTGGCGTAAATGAATGGTCAATAGATAAACCAATAAATACAATTTATTGCTGCAAATGTGCACAACAGCTCGAATACTGCTTTTAGACAGTCAATCACAAAATACAACTGGTGACGTGTGGGCAGGCCCAAGGGTAGGGGACGCCTATCCAGAGAAGAGCCAGGGCCCACAAGGTTCCACCGCCAACGGAAACCTGCAGTATGCTGAAACCGCCAAGTCCCGAGTCCCCAGGTGGCCTCTGCTTCCAGCTGTCAGATCCGGCACTGCTGGCAGGAACAAAAACAGGTTAATGGTGGGTGTGTGGACACCCAGTAAGCAGTCAGCAAAAAGTCACAATTCCTTCCTGAGGGAATAATCCACCACTCCCAGAAACAGGAACACTGACAACGTGCAGTACCAATAGTATACTTAATGTTTCAGGAAAGTGAGGAGTAGGAAACACCAACTCCTTCCAACCTCCACAAAACCCAGCTCCAAGCTGCGAGCATACAAAGGTTACAACTGCAAACTCAGTAGCAGATAATGTGCTAACGGCACATAAATGGCTGAGAGGTTACCTGTGAGGTAAGTTGATATCTCGGCAGAGATGTAGTGTCTCACTCCAGGCTTTTATTGTGCAGTTGATGGTGATTGCTGACAGCTGTCAGTCCTGGCTCCTGGATGGCAACTGCGCCCTTTGGTGCCTGAAACCCGACAACAGGCAGGGCGCCCTCTGGCATTGGCCAGCAGTACCTCCTCTTCTGGCAGCCCACACAACAGGACCCGCCCCTCAACGGGCGCCTCCTGGTGCCCGACCAGGCTTGTCGGGGTGTCGCTGGTAGAACTCGGCCAGGAGGGCCGGATCTAGGATGAAGCTCCTCTTCACCCAGGAGTGTTCTTCAGGTCCGTAACTCTCCCAGTCCACCAGATATTGGAGACCCCGACCCCTCCGGCGAACATCTAGGAGCCTGCGGACTGTCCACGCAGGCTCGCAGTCGATGATGCGGGCAGGAGGCGGTGGTGGTCCGGGGGTGCAAAGGTCCGAGGTGTGATACGGTTTGATCTTGGAGACATGAAAAACTGGATGGATCCGCAGTGAAGCTGGGAGTTTCAGCTTCACTGCAGCTGGACTGATGATTTTGGCGATCTTGAATGGTCCAATATATCTGTCCATCAGTTTTGGTGACTCCGTGTTGAGTGGGATGTTTTTTGTAGACAGCCAGACCTCCTGCCCGGGCTGATATTCTGGGGCCGGGGCGCGTCGGCGGTCTGCATGGCTCTTCGCCCTCGTCCGGGCTTTCAGCAGGGCAGAGCGGGCTGTTTGCCACACCCGACAGCACCTCCTGAGGTGGGCCTGGACCGAGGGAACCCCGAACTCTCCCTCCACAGCCGGAAACAATGGGGGCTGGTACCCCAAACACGCTTCGAACGGGGAGAGGCCGGTTGCAGACGAGACTTGCCTGTTATGAGCGTACTCAATCCAGGCCAGATGTTGACTCCAGGCTGTCGGGTGCGCGGATGTCACACATCGCAAGGCCTGTTCCAGCTCCTGATTGGCCCGCTCTGCCTGTCCGTTGGTCTGAGGGTGGTACCTGGACAAAAGGCTCACGGTGGCCCCCAGTTCCCTACAGAAACTCCTCCAGACTTGCGAGGAGAACTGGGGACCACGGTCGGAGACAATGTTCGCAGGGATACCATGCAGACGTACGACGTGGTGGACCAGGAGGTCTGCAGTCTCCTGGGCTGTC
Source organism: Thalassophryne amazonica (assembly GCF_902500255.1). NCBI lineage: Eukaryota > Metazoa > Chordata > Actinopteri > Batrachoidiformes > Batrachoididae > Thalassophryne > Thalassophryne amazonica. The sequence goes on along the minus strand of NC_047110.1, from coordinate 26,387,422 downwards.
AGGAGCTTCAGGAGGGCCACGAAGTGGGCCGCCTTGGAGAACCGTTCCACTATCGTCAGGATGGTTGTCATTCCCTGGGACACAGGGAGACCCATGACGAAGTCCAGGCTGATGTGGGACCAGGGGTGACGAGGCACTGGCAGTGGCTGGAGGAGTCCCTTCTCTGGTTGGTGGACTGCCTTGCCCCTGGCACAGGTGGTACAGGCCCGGACATACTCCTGGACGTCGGCTTCCAAAGATGCCCACCAGAACTGCTGCTGGACAACTGCCATGGTCCTTCGCACCCCTGGATGGCAGGTGAGCTTAGAACCATGACAGAAGTCCAAAACTGCAGTCCTAGCGTCTGGTGGGACGCACAAACGGTTTGATGGTCCAACGCTGGGGTCCGGGTGATGCGTCAGGGCCTCCCTGACGATGTTCTCCATGTCCCACGTCAGTGTGGTGACAATAGTGGACTCCGGGATGATGTTTTCTGGTGGATCTGACAGCTCCGTTTTGACTTCTTCTTCATGCACCCGGGACAGTGCATCTGACCGCTGGTTCTTGGTCCCGGGGTGATAGGTGATCCTGAAGTCAAAACGTCCAAAAAATAGAGACCAACGGGCTTGCCTGGGGTTCAGACGCCTAGCGGTCCAAATATACTCCAGGTTCCGATGGTCAGTGAAAACCGTGAATGGAACCACAGCTCCCTCCAACAAGTGTCTCCACTCCTCCAGGGCCTCCTTCACCGCCAGGAGCTCCCGATTGTGCTCTGTCGGGGTCAACCTGTGGGAGAAATAAGCACAGGGGTGGAGAACCTTATCGGACTCCCCGCTCTGGGACAGCACGGCTCCTATCCCTGAGTCAGAGGCATCTACTTCCACAACAAACTGGTGGCTAGGAGAACTGGCGTTTCAACTCCCTAAACACGGCTTCACACCAATCTGACCAGGTGAAGGGAACTTTTGGGGAGGTCAGGGCTGTAAGGGGACCAACAACCTGACTATAGCCCTTAATAAACCTCCGATGGAAATTAGCGAAGCCGAGGAACTGTTGCAGCTTCCTACGGCTTGCCGGTTGGGGCCAATCTCTCACCGCCACTACCTTGGCCGGATCGGGTAGTACAGAGTTGGAGGAGATGATGAACCCCAGGAAGGACAAAGAAGTACGGTGGAACTCGCACTTCTCACCCTTCACAAACAGCCGGTTCTCCAACAAGCGCTGCAGGACCTGACGTACATGCTTTACATGAGTCTCAGGATCCAGGGAGAAGATGAGGATATCGTCTAGGTATACGTAGACGAACCAATGCAGGAAGTCCCGCAAGATGTCGTTTACCAATGCTTGGAACGTCGCGGGGATGTTAGTGAGGCCAAACGGCATGACCAGGTACTCAAAGTGACCTAACGGGGTGTTAAATGCCGTCTTCCATTTGGTTCCCTTCCGGATCCAAACCAGGTGATACGCATTCCTAAGATCCAACTTTGTAAAGATTTTGGCTCCATGCAGGGGCATGAACACTGAATCCAACAGAGGCAACGGGTATCGGTTGCGAACCGTAATCTCGTTCAGCCGTCTGTAATCAATGCATGGACAGAGTCCGCCGTCCTTCTTGCCCACGAAAAAGAAACCCGCACCTAACGGGGAGGAAGAGTTCCGGATCAACCCGGTAGCTAAAGATTCCCGGATGTAGGTCTCCATTGATTCGCGCTCGGGGTGTGAGAGGTTGTACAGCTTGCTGGACGGATACTCAGCGCCCGGGATCAAATCAATGGCACAATCATACAGTCGATGCGGGGGAAGCGTGAGTACAGATCTTTGCTGAAAACGTCAGCAAGATCGTGGTACTCCGCCAGCACCACCGTAAGATTGGGGGGGACTCGAACCTCCTCTTTAGCAGTGACACCGGGTGGAACCGAGGATCTTAAACACTCCCGGTGGCAGGTTTCGCTCCATTGAGCCACAACCCCAGATGGCCAATCGATCTGGGGATTGTTCTTACTAATCCATGGATAGCCCAGAATCCCTCTGGAGGTAGAAGGTGTTACAAAGAACACGAGCTCCTCCCTGTGGTTTCCAGACACAACCAAGCAGCGAGGGTGGTTAATATTTTCTGCAACTCACCCAATCTGCCTCCTGCTGGAGCCTGTGCACCTTGCGTCTCCATTGATCGTTCAACAGATGGTATGTGCCCCACGGAGTCCATGACGCTGGCTGAGATATCCTGTTGGGGGAAATGTAATGCACAGACCCACAACAGGGGGCATAAATGAACGGTCAATAGATAAACCAATAAATAGAATTTATTGCGGCAAATGTGCACAACAGCTCGAATACTGCTTTAGACAGTCAATCACAAAATACAACTGGTGACATGTGGGCAGGCCCGAGGGTAGGGGACGCCTATCCAGAGAAGAGCCGGGGCCCACAAGGTTCTACCGCCAACGGAGACCTGCAGTATGCCGGAACCGCCAAGTCCCGAGTCCCCAGGTGGCCTCTGCTTCCAGCTGTCAGATCCGGCACTGCTGGCAGGAACAAAAACAGGTTAATGGTGGGTGTGTGGACACCCAGTAAGCAGTCAGCAAAAAGTCACAATTCCTTCCTGAGGGAATAATCCACCACTCCCAGAAACAGGAACGCTGAGAACGTGCAGTACAAATAGTATACTTAATGTTTCAGGAAAGTGAGGAGTAGGAAACGCCAACTCCTTCCAACCTCCACAAAACCCAGCTCCAAGCTGCGAGCATACAAAGGTTATGACTGCAAACTCAGTAGCAGATAATGTGCAAACGGCACAGAAACGGCTGAGAGGTTACCTGTGAGGTAAGCTGATATCTCGGCAGAGATGTGGTGTCTCCTCCAGGTTTTATTGTGCAGTTGATGGTTGATGAGTCCTGGCTCCTGGATGGCAACTGCGCCCTTTGGTGCCTGAAACCCGACAACAGGCAGGGCGCCCTCTGGCGTTGGCCAGCAGTACCTCCTCTTCTGGCGGCCCACACAACAAGAATGTCCCAGCACATACAACAATTCACCAGCATTTTGAGTATTTGTAGGCTATCTCTTTAACCATCCGTATATCACAGCGCTCACCTTTGCCTCAATACAGTCGGGGTATTTTTGATTAATCCTTGTCATTTTGGCTGCCCTAGTCTACAGTGCTGACTCCAAAAACGGCAAGTCTCTCACATTTCTCTGAATAGTCTCTCTCAGCTTTAGATTCACTCATTCGTACATGATCTGCCACCTTTTTCCACACTTTTACGCATTCAGACATGTAACTCACGTAACAGGAAGGGAGTATTTATCTGACAGCAACACACTCTCCACTAACTCCAACTTGCACTCTCTAAATGAGACTTCATACGGCCAACCACCTCTTATCTCTTCACACATCATCCTTGAAAAAGGATACATTCAGTTCTGCCTGCTGATCCTGCAGGAGGTGATGGGTCCAAAAGTATTCTCATATCTCTCAATTGGATCTCTGCCTTCCCCTGCTTTCTTCAGCTGCTCTCAAACTACAGTTTCAGCAAGAAAATCCACTTCCTTGCTAAGTCTCACCTTTATCTGTTCATCTTTTCTATCTATCTTTTAACATTGCTGTTAACCTCTGTTGTGAAAGGGGTGGACTGTTTTTTACCCATTTTAATACTGAGCAAACTTGCACTCAATCCATGTTCCTTCAAACAACACTACCTCCATCCCTTGCCCTCATTTCAACAAGTGATAAGGTCTTAGGATTTGAATGACATGGTAACAGCCTTTGCACAAGCCAACACCCCTGTCGCACCTTGACGATTTAGCCAGTGTATACCAACAGTACATGCGTACATCTAATAAGTTATGAGTAAGTTTTGTATAGGTTAAGAGCACGTTGAAGCATGCTGATATACGTTGTAATACGCCGAGTACCTCGAACAATTTTTGGCATGCACAGTTCCACATATGCAGGCCATAACTTGTAGTAGGTGAGTTATGCGATTGTTGACACGTTTCTTGTTAGTTTCTCATACGTCAAAATACGTCCATTGATGCTGTCCATTGATTGGCTGAAAGCTGCAGTCCTCATGCAAACAGACTCTTTCAAATATTTAAACCATTCACACACAGAGTAAATATAAAGTACCTGTTCATTTCAGTCGGATTCATCCTCACAGCCTGACAAAAACTTGTTCACATAAAGCATTATGATTTTGGAAAGCAACATCTGAAAATACTTTAATTCCTTGTTGTGGCTGAAGAAATGTAACATTTTAAAGAAGTCCCTCTGTAGTTTTTTTCTGCTCCCGGTGCGTTTCTCATCCTGAACCAGAGAACGCAGACTTTTTGTGCCACAACAGGTCAATTAACTTATTTTAAAAGTTGAAAGCATCACAGTGCATTATTCATTCATGCCAGCATTTACCACAGGCACCAGTTGACTCTTCAGCATTCTGCAGGCAATGAAAATAAATCCCATGATCCACCAAGACAAAAATAAAATAATGTTAAATTCCCCTGTTTTGCCTTTGTGTAGAGAAGAGACATCGCGTGACAGTATACACGTGCTTGATGATGTGCTCTTCAATATTTAAGTGTTCCACCTGCCAAGCAAAAGGGTTCTGCCAGTAGTGGAAACACAAACCCAGCCAGACTTAACTGTTCTGACACGTATCATGCTGTGCAGTACCAACCATAACCACTCGGTGGAAACGGGACTGTTAACATATGCTGGCTAAATCATCAAGGTATGACAACTGCATAACTTATTAGACGTATGTCATCATATGCCAGTGTTTTTACTACAGTCAGCATACACTGGCTAAATCGTCAAGGTGCGACAGGGCCCCAAGGCTCGTAAGCATCACTGATAGTGCACAAAGGGTATTATGCTAATTTTGCACTGTTTGATCTTTGCACTTTTTAGTTATTATTTACATTTTTATTGTTCTGGTTTTGATTGTTGTATTGTATTACTTTGCAGAATTTCTATTTTAAATTGCACATATAATGTTTACACTGAAAAAAAGATAATGTGTGCTTTGGAAACACAGTGGGTTGCAAAATTATTCAGCCCCTTGGTATTTCACGCATTTTCATTTGGTTATGGCATTTCAAATACAAAAAGTAAATTAGGCTTCTCAATATAAAAAATTCTAAAATGATCTTCCTTAGACTCAAACTGAAAGCAAATCTCTGCAACTTAATATAAATTAATTAAAAATATAAAAGCCAAGATGATGGGTTGCATAAGTCATCAGGCCCTTTGGTATAATACCTGTAAATAATCAGTTTGCCAGTTTTCTTCAGACAAGTCAGGGGATGGATACATGAACATTTCCAAGTCACTGAATATGTCTTGAACTTTATTTAAATCAGTTATGAAGAAATACAAACAGTATGGCACTCTATGGTAAATCTGTGTGAAGTAGACAGTTCTCAAAAACTGAGTGACTGTGCAAGAAGAAGAGTGAGGAAAGACACCAAGACACCCAGAAAACTCAGAAGAAGTTATAGGCTTCTGTGGCTGTGATTGGAGAAATTGTGCATGGTGCATATTTTGCATTTTGTATCCCCAGTTATACAGCTTCATGATGAAGTGGTATAGAGGAGGATTTTATTAAAAAGAAGACCTGAAAGTTCAGCTACAAATTGCCAGAAGGTATATCTGAGATGCAAGGCTATATTTGATTTTTGGTGAAAGAAATCCAGGTGTGGATGAGGTAATCCGGATACGTTCTGACACTGTTGACCACGCCTCTTTTCCTCCCGACTGCGTTGGATTATGGCAGTATTTGCCATGACGGGCATGGTTCCTGCACATTCTTGCTATGTGTGACGGGGGCTTTAAGCATTCTAATTTTAAATTGCACATGGTCAATGTTTACATTTAGAAAAATGCTGATGTGCACTTTGGAATAAAAAAGTTTATATTTTACATTTTTGTCAGTGCTGTTTTAATTCTATTTGTATGATGAAAGCTGGTCAGAGGGCCTCCTTGGAATTTTTTGCTTGGGGCCCCATGAGACGCTTGCAGCACCACTGCATGCACACACACCCACCCCCCCCCCCCCCACACACACACAGATATGAACGTCAGGATGTGTGCGCTGTAACAGTGCACTGCGCACAGCCACACACGTACGCACACACAGACATTCATATCTGTTTGTTTGTGTTGTAACATCGCACTGCCCACACACACACACAAACAGATACACACAGATATGATTGTCTGTTCATGTAATTACACCTCAACCTTGGATGTATCTGTCATTCCTACTGCAAATCTCACCACTGTCACACTGTCCTTGTACATATCCTGCACCACCCTCACATACTTTTCTGCCACTCCAGACTTCCTAATACAATACCACAACTCTTTTGTGGGCACCCTGTCATAATTTTTCTCTAAATCCACAAGCACAAAGTGCAACTCATTCTGGTCTTCTCTATACTTCTCCACAAAACAAAAGCAGCAAAGGACCTAAAACAAAATCCTGAGGTACCCCATACTTTATCACAGAGGATAAAGAGGCAGCACAGTGGCTCAGTTTGCATGCTTTCCCAGTGTCTGTGTGGGACTCCTCTGGGCATTCTGGTTTCCATTATGGTCTACTCCATTCTCTGCCCTGACCAAGGGAGCATCTCTGCATCTGGAGTTGGTCCTGGGTGCCTGACTCTGGCTTCCCACTGCTTCTAGCGATTGGATTGTGTACAACTTAATTAGGATGGGTTAAATGCAGAGGACTAATTCCGTTATGTGTTATAACGTTATGTGTTATAACAGTAAAGGGCTTTCTTCTTCTTTTTCTTTGAAATAGTGTTATTATAGAATAAACAATGCTATCAGTTGGGCAAACAGCTGCATTTTATGGTGTCTTAATTTTGAAAAGTTACTCCTGACCTAAATGATGAAAATGCATATTGTTTCCCTTTACAGATTTAAACAAAACTTTGACGTCTTCCTCTACAGTAACGGCACTTCCAACTGTCACACCTTTGCTCACGTCAGAAAGCAGACATCCATCCTCAGCAAAGCCAACAGCAGCTGAAGTTTCCTCTCCCACTTCACTCTTCACTCAGCTGGACCAGACAACACATTCGGCTGCTTTGTCCTCCACCACCCATCCTCTGAAGCATTTCTCCTCCTATACTCCTCCTTTCTCCAACTTCATCACCTCATCTGTCACTGTCCACATTTCCCCTTCTGCCTCTGTTTCCTCTACCTCTCTTTTCAGTGAGTCAGTATTGTCTCCATCTGTCCAACCTGTGGAGCCTTCTTTAGGAGGTAGGTCATAGTTTTTCACATTTCTCACATTAGTGGAGACTGTTTTTGCTTATATTCCCAGGCTTTGGAAAAACGTAGAGATGGAGCTGGTAAAATGCAGTTTGTGAAGATAATAACTCAAATACGAGTGCGTATAATGAGGATAAACTGATTTGATGTTGGATAACTTTCATGCACCAGATTCAATTTAAAAAGAGCTTTGTTTTGCTTGTGTAATGCCGTGCATCTGGAAAGTATTCACAGCGCTTCAATTTTTCCACATTTTGTTATGTTACAGCCTGATTCCAAAATGGAGTAAATTCATTTCTATCAGGTGTGGCACTCTCTTAAATATGGGGACCACCACCCCAGTTTGCCACTCCTTAGGCACTGTCCCAGACCTCAACGCAATGTTGAAGAGATGCCTCATCCAAGACAATCCCCCCATACCCAGAGCCTTCAGCATTTCTGAACGGATCTCATCAACTCCCGGGGCCTTGCCACTGCAGAGTTGTTTGACCACCTCAGTGACTTGGAAACTGATGATAATCCTCCATCAGCTTCCAGCTCTGCCACTACTATAGAGGGCACTCCGGTCTGATGCAGGAGTTCCACAAAGTGTTCCTTCCAGTGGGAGATTACATCCTCAGTTGAGGTCAATAGAGTCCCATCCTTATTGTAGACAGCTTGGATGGTTCCCTGTTTTCCCCTCCTGAGGTGCCTCACGGTCCGCCAGAAGCACCTTGGTGCCGACTGAAAGTTAAACGTTATTGTTTTGTGCAAATATTTGCTCATTTTGAAATGGATGCCTGCAACACATATCAAAACAGTTGGGACGGGGCAACAAAAGACTGGGAAAGTTGATGAATGCTCAAAAAACACCTGTTTGGAAACAGGTGAGTGCCATGATTGGGTATAAAAGGAGCATCCCCTAAATGCTCAGCCATTCACAAGCAAAGATGGGGAGAGGATCACCACTTTTTGAACAACTGCGTGAAAAAAATAGTCCAACAGTTTAAGAACAATGGAATTTAGGGATTCCATCATCTACAGTCCATAATATAATCAGAAGATTCAGAGAATCTGGAGAACTTTCTACACGTAAGCGACAAGGCCGAAAACCAACATTGAATGCCCGTGACCTTCGATCCCTCAGGTGGCGCTGCATTAAAAACCAACATCATTGTGTAAAAGATCTTACCGCATGGGCTCGGGAACACTTCAGAAAACCATTGTCAGTTAACATACATAGTTCGTTGCTACATCTACAAGTGCGAGTTAAACTCCACCATACCATGAAAGCCATAGAACATCAATATCCAGAAACGCCACCGCAACTCTGAGCCCGAGCTCATTTGAAACGGACAGACGCAAAGTGGAAAAGTGTGCTGTGGTCTGATGAGTCCACATTTCAAATTGTTTTTGGAAATCATAGACGTCGTGTCCTCCGGACAAAAGATGAAAAGGCCACCCAGATTGTTACCAGCTCAAAGTTGAAAAGCCAGCATGTGTGATGGTATGGGTGTGTGTTAGTGCCCATGGCATGGCCAACTTACACATCTGTGATGGCATCCACACATGCTGCCATCCAAGCAACGTCTTTTTCAGGGACGTCCCTGCTTATTTCAGCAAGACAATGCCAAGCCACATTCTGCACGTGTTACAACAGCGTGGCTTTGTAATGAAAGTGTACAGGTTCTAGACTGGTCTGCCTACAGTCCAGACCTGTCGCCTGTTGAAAATGTGTGGTGCATTATGAAGCGCAAAATATGACAACGGAGACCCTGAACAACTGAAGTCATACATCAAGCATGAATGGGAAAAAATTCCACCTACAAAGCTTCAATAATTAGTGTCCTCAGTTCCCAAACACTTATAGAGTGTTGTTAGAAGGAAAGGTGATGTAACACAGTGGTAAACATACCACTGCCCCAGTTTTTTTGAAACGTGTTGCAGGCATCCATTTCAAAATGAGCAAATATTTGCACAAAAACAATAAAGTGTATCAGTTTGAACATTAAATATCTTGTATTTGTGGTGTATTCAATTAAATATAGGTTGAAGAGTATTTGCAAATCATTGTATTCTGTTTGTATTTACATTTTACACAACGTCCCAACTTCATTGGAATTGGGGTTATATTTATTACAGTGCATGAGAATATGCACTGTCTCTGGCTGTTGGTGCTCCAGACGTAGTGTATCCTGGTGTTTCCCCAGGAGGAAGAGAGCATTGTTCAAAAAAGTATGACCAATTCTCAGTCTAGTACCAGTGACTTCATCCTTTCTTTCCCACCGTTTTTTCTTCAACTATTTCCTGAATCTGCTGCTCTACTTGCTATTTAAAATAAGTTCCTACGCTTTCTCTCTTGCTCCCAGCATTTTTGCTATTGTAAGTTAATTCCTCTACTGACAACAACACACACTTGTCCTCTGCTATGGAAATAGAGATACTGATGTCTATGTTTTCTTTTGTCACAGCTTTTTTGGCCAACCTATCCACCCTTTCATTTGTTGGGATACCTATATGCGCTGGAACCCAGACCACGTTATCCCTGCTTATTTCAGCAAGACAATGCCAAGCCACATTCTGCATGTGTTACAACAGTGTGGTTTCGTAGTAAAAGAGTGCGGATACTAGACTGGCCTGCCTGCAGTCCAGACCTGTCGCCCATTGAAAATGTGTCATGCAATATGAAGCCCAAAATTTGACAACAGAGACTCCGGATTGTTGAACAACTGAAGCTGTACATCAAGCAAGAATGGGAAAGAATTCCACCTACAAAGCTTCAACAATTAGTGTCCTCAGTTCTCAAACGCTTATTGAGTGTTGTTAGAAGGAAAGGTGATATAACACAGTGGTCAACACACCACTGTCCCAGCTTTTTTGAAACGTGTTGCAGGCATCAGAGACCAGTCAGGCCCGAAAAGGCAGCACGTACCTTCCATCACCACCCTGTGTGTTCACCACCCCTTGGGGGAATCGCTGGTGTTGTGTGTTTGTTGCAAAAGAAAGCTATAACAATTATTTGTAACAAATCATATTGAGAGCCAAGAAATCCATTGTTTGCTTGTTTACATATTCTAAAATTCTGTGACTTGGTTGGCTCCATCAAAATACAAATTATGTATAAAGTTAAAAATAAACTGCTGCCACAACATGTCCAGGATCTGTTTAAACTGAGGAACTCCAGTTATAACTTGAGAGGAATTTTGTTTGTTGAGAAATTGAAGATCCGGACTACTGCAAAGAGTCACTATGTCTCTGTTAAAGGGGTTAACACCTGGAACAACTGTCCTGACAACATTAAAGTACTTGGTACTTTGGTGGGCTTTAGGAAGCATTACAAGAATTATAAAATTTCTTGTTATAGTTGAAGACTTGGGTTTATTGTTTTTGCTATTGCTTCTGGGATTGTGTGTTGTGTAACAGTGTTTGTGTGGTAGTAATTGCATGCCACTCATGAAAAATTGGAGATGCCTCAAATGCCTCGTACAGCTGTCGCCACCACTATTTGCGCACACAAGTGGCCAAAAAAAGTGAATGCCCTGTGAGGACCCTTTCGACCCATCTCGGCAGGTGACGGCCAAATTCCAGGTGCCACACACGAACATCTAACACCGCTCGCCCGGCACTTAGAAAAGTCGTGGCTATTCATGTTCCTGGCACAATAGTAGACAGCAGACGACCACATTTGAGCTGAAAAGTGTCTAAGTGCCACACAAGTGTGAGTAACCTAGCAACACACATGTGGTGTGCCAGAGTGTTAGATCCCCCCTCAACACATGTGGCGTGCATGTGTAACACACGTGTGTACGTGTGTCGTAGTGGCTGGTAGAATATGACATCACATAACTACACCATGAAGCGTGGATGTCAGAATGCTGTCCTCACTTGGGAATAAATTAAAACATATCGCTTCAGCTGACCGCTGTGTCAGGGCACTGCAATGCTGGTGAATATTGTGCCATGCTGAGAATCACCGTGAGGCACGCATCACTGTGGGATTTCCCCACATTGTAATAATTAAAACAAATACCACATTTGCAATGTGGTCAACCTCCGGAACACTGCATGCTGGACACACCATGCTGGCTGATGCATTCATGACACAAGAGCCAGCTTTTCATGAGACGAGAGCCCGGCTAATGTCTTCATGAGAGGAGAGCATCAGGTAATTCATGTAAAACATAAAAGGGAGAACAGTTATCCAAGTCATTTCATTACTTCCTGGTGTACGTCTAGGTGGAGGCTAACTCCACTCTTTATAACAGGAATTAAGTATTATAAATTCTGGTGTCTTACTAATTTTTTGCTCTGCAGCTGTGCGCTCGACTTTCCACGTGCTCGCATGCACGAACACGAGCATGCACAAAACCGTCACCGCAGTATCGTGCATGCCTGTCCAACCCTGCATGCCTCCCGACAACAGGTGGAATGTTCTGTGGTTCCCCATTTTGTTTTTGGTTCGCAGATTTTCTTCCGGTTTGTGAGTGTGAAGGGGCCCTTACTGGTATCGCTGCTCCCGCACAAGCTCCGGCTCCTTCCCCCACAGCGAGGTGACGTTCCACACCCCCAGAGCTAGCCCATGCTGCCCAGGTCTAGTCCACTGAGGCCCTTGACTTTCACTGCCACCCATGGGACAGTGCACACGACACCAGGGGTTCCCCCAGCGGGTGGTGAGCCCACAGGGTGGTGATGGAAGGTACATGCTGCCTTTTCAGGCCTGACTGGTCTCTGATGCCTGCAACACGTTTCAAAAAACCTGGGACAGTGGTATGTTTACCACTGTGTTACATCACCTTTCCTACTAACAACACTCAATAAGGGTTTGGGAACTGAGGACACTTAGCTTGGCATTGTCTTCCTGAAATAAACAGGGACATCCCGGCATTGATGGTGCCATCACAGATGTGTAAGTTGCCCATGCCATGGGCACCAACACACCCCCACACCATCACAGATGCTGGCTTTTGAACTTTTTGCTGGTAACAATCTGGATGATCTTTTTCCTCTTTTTTCCGGAGGACATGACATCCATGATTTCCAAAAACAATTTGAAATGTGGACTTATCAGATCACATCACACTTTTCCACTTTAGGTCTGTCCATTTCAAATGATCTTGGGCCCAAGGAATGTGGCCGCGTTTGTGGATGTTGTTGATGTGTGGCTTTCGCTTTGCATAGTAGAGTTTTAACTTGCACTTGTAGATGTAGCGATGAAGTGTGTTAACTGACAATGGTTTTCTGAAGTGTTCCTGAGCCCACGCGGTAAGATCCTTTCCACAATGATGTCGGTTTTTAATGCAGTGCACTGAGGGATCGAAGGTCATGGGGATTCAATGTTGGTTTTTGGTCTTGCTGCTTACATGTAGAATGTCCTCCAGATTCTCGGAATCTTCTGATTATATTATGGACTGTAGATGATGAAATCCCTAAATTCATGGGCTGAGAAACATTGTTCTTAAACTGTTGGACTATTTTTTTCATGCAGTTGTTCACAAAGTGGTGATCCTCATCCCATTTTGGCTTGTGAATGGATGAGCCTTTTGGGGATGCTCCTTTTATACCCAGTCATGACACTCACCTGTTTCCAATTAACCTGTTCAGCTGTGGAATGTTCCAAATAGGTGTTCTTTGAGCATTCATCAACTTATCCAGTCTTTCGGTGCCACTGTCCCAGCTTTTTTGAAAGGTGTTGCAGGCATCCATTTCAAAATGAGCAGATATTTGCACAAAAGAATAAAGTCTATCAGTTTGAACATTAAATATCTTGTCTTTGTGGTGTATTCAGTCGAATATAGGTTGAAGAGGATTTGCATATCATTATATTTTGTTTGTATTTTGAATTCACACAACGTCCTAGCTTCATTGGAATTGGGGCTGTAAAAAAAATATTTTCACATTGTTATTATGGGGTGTTGTGCCTCGAATGTTGAGGAAGAAAATGAATTTCATCCATTTTTAGAATAAGGCTGTAAAATGTGAAAACGTGAAGCACTGTGAGTACTTTGCACGGATACACTGTATATGCAGCGACATGTTATATAGGCAGGGACATGTTATATATGCAGTGGCACATTGTATAGGCAGCAACATACGTTGCAGTGAAATGTTAGATATGCAGCAACATGTTATATATGCAGTGACATGTATACACAGGGACATGTTATATAGGTGGCGACACGTATATGCAGGGACATGTTACATATACAGTGACATGTTGTATAGGCAGGGACCTGTTGTGTATGCAGTGACATGTTGTACAGGCAGGGACATATATATGCAGCAACATGTAATACATGCAGCAACATATCGAGGATCAATAAAGTTATCTGTCTAGCTAACATGTTACATGGATGAGATTTATTGTCATTGTCATTACAAGTGCAACAACAACGAGATTACGTCCACACTCAAATTGCCACAGACAAGATACAGCAATGAATCCACAGTTATTACTTGTTTACCATAATAATGGCACACATCAGAATTAAGACAAAACATATACATTTGACATTGTTTATGTGCACTAAACTTGAAACAGTCTGTTTTCCAAATTGAGGCGATGTGAGTGTGGAGGAGCCACAGCAATATGTAGTCGCACGCCACCAGCTTGGGGGGAATGGGGACCTACCGCAGCTAAAATTGTGCAGCCCCCGGAGGGGGAAAGGAGTGGCATGAGCGGGGACCAGGATGGGGTGTGTGATGGGGATGGGGGGGGGGGGGGGAGGTGGAGCATGCTTTCAGTCTCTGTCCACATGTGAGTCAGTTTCTGTCCATGTGTACTGAAGTTAGAGAAGATATGGAGGCAGCCGAATGTTCACCAAGGCCGTAGAAATTCTTCTGGAGGAAAACATTGGGGCGTTTTGTCCTTCAGAGGCTGATAAGCCTGCCATGTTTACAGTTGAGCAGTGAAAAACACTTTTACAGCTTCACATGAACAACCAGAACCAAATTATGAATATTCCCTGGTCTCCGACATCTTTCTTTGTAAGGTGTGTATTTGCTCCAAGATGTTATCCATTTTGCGTCTGAGTTGAAGGGTTAACGCAGTCTGAGAATGTATCCCTTGCCCAAAGCATTAAACATGACAGACAGGTGAGGGGTTGTGGTTCTGGTGGCAGCCGTCTTGCCAATTGTCTGGTAGGTCAGGGCAGCACATAAACCAAGTACCAGCCATCCTACAATGAAACCAAATATAAATAAATCCTCGACGTCCTCCACAGAGAATGGTGCAAAGCATGCGACATGCCACGTCTCCCAGGCATCAAGAACATAGCCCGCAGGGTAGGTTCCATCTGGGTATGCAGGGGCCCTGATCTCCTTGTTGAAAAAATGGTGTCAATACCGTTCAGAGACCAGCTGATCAATTCCATGGTAAATCCAATATTGTTTGAAGAATTCACAGTCTGGTGAAGTAGGGGACTTGAAGGTTGGAGCAGAGATAGAGGAGAGAGGAGGAGATGCGACCGCCCTTGCCGGAGTCCCAAGCTGACATATGCAGCGACACGTTATATATATGCTGCCAAATTATATATGCAGCAACGTGTTATATAAGCAGGGACATGTTATATAGGCAGTGGTACATTGTATATGCAGCGGCATGTTGTATGGGCAAGGACATGTTATATTGGCAAGGACACATTGTATAGGCAGTGGCATGTTATATATGCAGCGACATGGTATATAGGCAGAGATGTTATATATGAAGTGACATGTTATGTATACAGTGAGACATGTTATGTAGGCAGTGACATGTTATATGTTGTGAAAGTGACGTGACACGGACCCACAACAGGGGGCGTTAATGAACGGACAATGGATAAGCCAAAAAGTAACAATTTAATGTTGTGAATCGCACAACAACGTACAGACAATAACAATATGGTGGACTGTCAATCATACACCAGGTGACGTGTGGGCAGGCTCGACGATAGAAGACGCCTGGAGAGAGAAGAGCTGGATCCCCACACAGCTTCCACCACCAACGGAGCTGAAGAACACCGGAGCCGCCAAGCCCTGCGCCCCAGGTGGCCGCTGTCTTCAGCAGTCAGACCCGGTACTGCTGGCAGAGAACAGAGACAGTCCAGATGACTGTGAGTTCGCACACTCAGTAATCCCACAGTCTGTATTAAGTAAAGGAGGGAAAACCTCCACCTCCAATCACACACACTCGTGCAGCTCCTGGTCAACCACTTATCTGAGTTGGGGTGTGAGGCGAAGCCGTCGCTGTCACACCAAACGCCAATCCTCCAGATAAGGCAACACTCCAGGAAAACGGCTGCAATAGAAGTTCAAATTATTACACACACAGTGTTAGTCAGCAGAGAATTTACCTGAATGGTAGTTGATTTCTCGGCAAGGAGGTGGAGTTGCAGTCCGGTCTTTGTAGTGGTGGTGATGGGTGACAGCTTGTGTTGATTGATGGCAGCTGTCACCTCCAGCAAAGCCAACGCCCTCTCGTGCTTGAAGCCTGCACTTCAAGCAGGGCGCCATCTTGTGGTGGTGGGCCAGCAGTACCTCCTCTTCAGCGGCCCACACAACAGGACCCCCCCCTCAACGGGCACCTCCTGGCGCCCGACCAGGCTTATCCGGGTGCCGCCGGTAGAAGTCAGCCAGGAAGGCCGGGTCCAGGATGAAGCACCTCTTCACCCAGGAGTGTTCTTCGGGTCCATACCCCTCCCAGTCCACCAAATACTGGAACCCCCGGCCCTTCCGACGGACATCCAGGAGCCGGTGCACGGTCCAAGCCGGCTCCCCGTCGATGATCCGGGCAGGAGGCGGCGCCGGTCCGGGGGTACAGAGGGGTGACACGTGATGAGGTTTGATGTGGGACACATGGAAAACCGGGTGGATCCGCAGTGAAGCTGGCAGCTTCAGCTTCACTGCGGCTGGACTGAGGACCTTGAGGATAGGGAAAGGTCCGATGTATCTGTCCTTCAACTTTTGGGATTCCACTTGCAGGGGAATGTCCTTTGTAGAAAGCCAAACCTCCTGCCCAGGCTGGTACGCAGGGGCCGGGGCACGCCGGCGGTCTGCATGGTTCTTGGCTCTCGTCCGGGCTTTGAGCAGGGCAGAGCGGGCGGTACGACACACCCGACGGCACCTTCTCAGATGGGCCTGGACCGAGGGCACCCCGACCTCTCCCTCCACTAGCGGGAACAATGGGGGCTGGTACCCCAAACACACTTCAAATGGGGAGAGGCCGGTGGCAGACAAGACTTGGCTGTTATGAGCGTACTTGATCCAGGCCAGATGGTCACTCCAGGCCGTCGGGTGCGCGGAGGTCACGCAACGGAGGGCCTGCTCCAGTTCCTGGTTTGTCCGCTCTGCCTGCCCGTTCGTCTGGGGGTGGTACCCAGACGAGAGACTGACGGTGGCCCCCAGTTCCCTACAGAAACTCCTCCAGACCTGGGAGGAGAACTGAGGACCATAATCCGAGACAATGTCTGATGGAATCCCATTCAGATGCACGACGTGGTGGACCAGGAGGTCTGCAGTCTCCTGGGCCGTCGGGAGCTTCGGGAGGGCCACGAAGTGGGCCGCCTTGGAAAACCGGTCTACTATCGTTAGGATGGTGGTGTTTAACTGGGACGGTGGGAGGCCCGTGACAAAGTCCAGGCCGATATGAGACCAGGGGCGACGAGGCACTGGCAGAGGCTGGAGGAGGCCTTGGGCCTTATGATGGTCAGCTTTGCCCCTGGCGCAGGGGGTGCAGGCCTGGACATACTCCCGGATGTTGGCTTCCATAGACGCCCACCAGAAGCGCTGCTGGACCACTGCCACGGTTCTTCGCACCCCTGGGTGACAGGAGAGCTTGGAACCGTGCCAGAAGTCAAGGACCGCAGCCCTGGCCTCTGGTGGGACGTACAGTTTGTTCTTCGGACCGGTCCCCGGGTCCGAGCTCCGTGTCAGGGCCTCCCGGACGGTCTTCTCCACGTCCCAGGTAAGGGCGGCCACAACAGTGGACTCGGGGATGATGGTGTCAGGGGGGTCTGACAGCTCGGTCTTGACCTCCTCTTCGTGCACCCGGGACAGGGCATCAGATCGTTGGTTCTTTGTCCCGGGGCGGTAGGTGATCCGGAAGTCAAAACGCCCGAAGAACAGCGACCAGCGGACTTGCCTGGGGTTCAGACGCTTCGCGGTCCGGATGTACTCCAGGTTCCGATGGTCCATGAAAACTGTAAATGGTACCGATGCTCCCTCCAACAGGTGTTTCCACTCTTCAAGAGCCTCCTTCACCGCAAGAAGTTCCCGATTGCCGACGTCATAGTTCCGTTCAGCTGGGGTCAACCTGCGGGAAAAGTAGGCACATGGATGGAGAACCTTGTCGGACTCCCCGCTCTGGGATAGCACGGCTCCTATCCCTGAGTCAGAGGCATCCACTTCAACAACAAACTGGTGCTTGGGATCGGGCTGCACCAGAACCGGTGCAGTTGAGAACCGGCGTTTCAACTCCCTAAACGCGGCTTCGCACCGATCCGACCAGGTGAAGGGGACTTTTGTGGAGGCCAGGGCTGTCAGGGGGCTAACTACCTGACTGTAGCCCTTGATGAACCTCCGGTAGAAATTTGCAAAACCGAGGAACTGTTGTAGTTTCCTACGGTTCGTTGGTTGGGGCCAATCTCTCACCGCCGCAACCTTGGCCGGATCAGGGGCGACAGAGTTGGAGGAGATTATGAACCCCAAGAAGGACAAAGAAGTGCGGTGGAACTCACACTTCTCGCCCTTCACAAACAGCCAGTTCTCCAACAACCGCTGTAGGACCTGACGTACATGCTTAACATGGGTCTCAGGATCCAGAGAAAAAATTAGTATATCGTCTAGATATACGAAGACAAACTGATGCAGGAAGTCCCGCAAGACGTCATTAACCAATGCTTGGAACGTCGCGGGCGCATTGGTGAGGCCGAACGGCATGACCAGGTACTCAAAGTGACCTAACGGGGTGTTAAATGCCGTCTTCCACTCGTCTCCCTCCCGGATCCGAACCAGGTGATAAGCATTCCTAAGATCCACTTTCGTGAAAATTTGGGCTCCATGCAGGGGCGTGAACACTGAATCCAACAGAGGTAACGGGTATCGGTTTCGAACCGTGATCTCGTTCAGCCCTCTGTAATCAATGCATGGACGGAGTCCGCCGTCCTTCTTGCCCACAAAAAAGAAACCAGCACCCATCGGGGAGGTGGAGCTCCGGATCAACCTGGCAGCTAACGAGTCCCGGATGTAGGTCTCCATTGATTCACGTTCCGGACATGAGAGGTTGTACAGCCTGCTGGACGGGTACTCAGCGCCCGGTATCAAATCAATGGCACAATCGTATGGACGGTGCGGGGGCAGCGTGAGTGCCAGATCCTTGCTGAAGACGTCAGCAAGGTCGTGGTACTCGGCTGGCACCGCCGCCAGATTGGGGGGGACTAAAACCTCCTCCTTAGCTGTCACACCGGGTGGAACCGAGGATCCTAAACACTCCCGGTGGCAGGTTTCGCTCCACTAAACCACAACCCCAGACGGCCAATCAATCCGGGGATTGTGTTTTAACACCCATGGAAAACCCAAAATCACTCGGGAGGTAGAAGGTGTTACATAAAACACAATCTCCTCCCTATGATTCCCAGACACCACCAATGTCACTGGCTGAGTCTGGTGTGTGATTAGTGGAAGAAGGGTGCCATCTAGTGCCCGCACCGACAATGGTGACGGTAAGGCCACTAGAGGGAGCCCAACCTCCTTTGCCCATCTGCTATCCAGCAGATTTCCCTCCGACCCCGTGTCCACCAGTGCTGGGGCGTGAAGGGTTAAATCCTCACTCAGGATCATGACTGGGATTCGTGCAGATTTACGGGGTCTCCCCGCGTGGGTATTGTGACCCACCCTTAGCCCAGTCTCTAAGGACGAGTGCTGCTGTTTTGATCGTTTGGGGCATTCTCTCTGTGTGTGCTCAGTAGAGCTGCAGAGAAAACACTCTCCACGGATCAGCCTCCTTTGTCTCTGATCTGATCGTTTTTTGGCCCTGCTCGTTTCCATAGCAACGTCAGCAGGGGGAGCTGTTGTCACGTGGAGAGCCCTGGCAGTGGAGCGTGGGGAAGTCGGCTCCCTTTCAGACCCGGGAGGAAGAGGGACGGCTTGTGCCTGACCACGCCTTTCGTCTCGCTCCCGTCGGTGTTCTGTTAATCGGTTGTCTAACCGTATAACCAGGTCGATAAGCCCATCTAAATCCCGCGGCTCGTCCTTCGCCACCAGGTGCTCCTTGAGGACCAGAGACAGTCTGTTTACAAAGGCGGTGCGGAGCGCAACAGCATTCCAGCCGGCTCGCGCTGCCGCGATGCGGAAGTCGACTGCATACTTTGCTGCGCTCCGACGCCCCTGTCTTATCGACAGCAGCACACTTGAAGCGGTCTCGCCTCTATGAGGGTGGTCGAACACCTGTCGGAACTCCCTCACAAACTCAGTATAAACCGTTAGGAGCCGTGAATTCTGCTCCCAAAGCGCCGTAGCCCAGGCGCGTGCCTCTCCTCGAAGCAAGTTTATAACGTAAGCCACCCGGCTGGCGTCTGACGCGTACATGACGGGACGCTGTGAAAAGACGAGCGAGCACTGCATCAAGAAGTCCGCGCACGTCTCCACACAGCCTCTGTACAGCTCCGGAGGGCTTATGTATGCTTCAGGGGAAGGTGGGGGGGGTCGTTGAATGACCAGCGGAATGTCTGTTTCTGGCACACGGTCAGCAGGAGGAGGTGCTGCAGCAGCGCCCTGAGCATGCGCTTCCACCTGGGCGGTGAGAGCCTCTATCCTGCGATTGAGAACACTGCTCTGCTCGGTAACTAAGTCCAACCGAGCGGCAAAGGCGGTTAAGATGTGCTGCAGCTCACCCAACACGCCTCCTGCCTGTGTACCTCGCTCTCCCATTGGCTGTTCAAGCGATGGTTGACGCCCCTTGGGATCCATGACGCTGGCCGAGAAATCCTGTTGTGAAAGTGACGTGACACGGACCCACAACAGGGGGCGTTAATGAACGGACAATGGATAAGCCAAAAAGTAACAATTTAATGTTGTGAATCGCACAACAATGTACAGACAATAACAATATGGTGGACTGTCAATCATACACCAGGTGACGTGTGGGCAGGCTCGATGATAGAAGACGCCTGGAGAGAGAAGAGCTGGATCCCCACACAGCTTCCACCACCAACGGAGCTGAAGAACACCGGAGCCGCCAAGCCCTGCGCCCCAGGTGGCCGCTGTCTTCAGCAGTCAGACCCGGTACTGCTGGCAGAGAACAGAGACAGTCCAGATGAGTGTGAGTTCGCACACTCTGTGACATGTTATATATGTAATGACACGTTGTGTTGGCAGGGACATGTTATATATGTAATGACACATTGTGTTGGCAGGGACATGTTATATATGTAATGACACGTTGTGTTGGCAGGGACATGTTATATATGTAATGACACATTGTGTTGGCAGGGACATGTTATATATGTAATGACACATTGTGTTGGCAGGGACATGTTATATATGTAATGACACGTTGTGTTGCCAGGGACATGTTATATATGCTGCAACATGTTATATATGCAGCAATAAATTGTATATGCAGTGGCATGTCATATATGCAGTGACATGTTATATATGCAGTGACATGTTATGTACGAGGTCTGTGAGAAAAGTATCCGACCTTATTATTTTTTTAAAAAACCATATGGCTTTTTCTGTGGCGGGCGTGCAAGCCGACGCGGCGCGCCCGCCACAGGAAAAACACCTCCGTTGGAAATCTTAAGGACAAGTTGGAACATGCCCTGCTGTTAAACAATTTCTCAGATACTCACTCAACTGAAAGCCAACAAAAGCCGCCTGGATTTTACAAATGGTTATCAACATGGAGGTGTTTTTGCGAGCCGACGCGCCAATCTGTCCGCACGTCTTTCATTAAAAAAATCTCCTTTAACAGTGGAATGTCCGGATAAACTGCTGATTCCGACCTCTTCTGAAAGTTCTCTGTTCTCTCACGACGTCCTGGGTCAACAGAGGCTTAAATTTGGAGGTTTTCAGCTTGAAACAGGATGATGACGTCGCCTCGGAGCGCTGCGCGACGTCCCGCTCCATGGGAAGTCCTTACAGTGATAGAAACAATCCAAAATCTCTCATCAGCCGTTAAAATTTACACCGAAAACCAGCTGAATTTCTCGAATGGTGTCCACTCGGATGTGCCTCACAGTTTTTGAAAAAGTTTTGATCAAGCACAGCGCCAGTCTCTCAGCAACTTCTCAGACAATAAAAATCCGACGAGGGGGCTGGACACTCCTTCCACAAGGTGTGCTCACAGGCAAATGACGTCACCGACAGGCATGAAAAAATTCATGCATGCGCACAAGGGTTCAAGGGTTATATATGCAGCAATAAATTGTATATGCAGTGGCATGTCATATATGCAGTGACATGTTATATATGTAATGACACGTTGTGTTGGCAGGGACATGTTATACAGCTGTATGCAAAAGTTTGGGCACCCCTAATAATTGTCATGATTTTCCTTTATAAATCATTGGTTGTCTGGATCAGAAATTTCAGTTAAATATATCATATAGCAGATGAACACACTAATATTTGAGAAGTGAAATGAAGTTTCTAGTATTTGCAGCAAGTGTGCAATAATTATTTATCAAAATTAGGCAAGTGCATAGATTTTGGCACCCTTGTCATTTTATTAATTTGAATACATTTAGCACTAATTATTGGAACACAAAGTTGGTTTGGTAAGCTCACTGACCCTTGACCTCCTTACACAGGTGAATCCAATCATGAGAAAGGGTATTTAAGGTGGGCATTTGCAAATGTTTCCCCTCTTCTAATGAGTGACAATATGGGAGCCTCTAAACAACTCTCAAATGACCTGAAAACAAAGATTGTTCAACATCATGGTTTAGGGGAAGGATACATAAAGCTATCTCAGAGATTTCAGCTGTGAGTTTCCACTGTGAGGAACACAGTGAGGAAATGGAAGACCACAGGCACAGTACTAGTTAAGGCCCGAAGTGGCAGGCCAAGAAAAATCTCAGATAAGCTGAAGCAAAGGATGGTGAGAACAGTCATAGTCAACCCACAGACCTGCTTCAAAGACCTACAACATGATCTTGCTGCAGATAAGTGTCTCTGTGCATCATTCAGCTATAGAGCACACTTTGCACAAAGAGATGATGTATGATGCTGTAATGCAGAGGAAGCCTTTTCTGCATACACACCACAAACAGAGTCGCTTGAAGTATGCTAAAGCACATTTGGACAAGCCAGCTTCATTTTGGAATAAGGTGATGTGGACTGATGAAACTAAGATTGAGTTATTTGGACATAACAAGGAGTGGTTTGCATGGCAGAAAAAGAACACAGTATTCCAAGAACACTTGCTACCTACAGTAAAATTTAGAGGTGGTTCCATCATGCTGTGTGGCTGTGTGGCCAGTGCAGGTACTGGGAATCTTGTTCAAGTTGAGGGTCACATGGATTCCTGTCAAAATCAGCAGATTCTTGAGAACAATGTTCATGAATCAGTGACAAAGTTGAAGTGGTGCTGGGGCTGGATCTTTCAACAAGACAATGACCTTAAACACTGCTCTAAATCTACTAAGGCATTCATGCAGAGGAGCAAGTACAATGTTCTGGAATGGCCAGCTCAGTCCCCAGACCTGAATATTATTGAAAATCTGTGGTGTGATTTTAAGTGGCTGTTCATGCTCAGAAACCAACAAACCTGTCTGAACTGGAGATGTTTTGGAAAGACGAATGGTCCAAAATACCTTCAACCAGAATCCATACTCTCATTGGAAGCTATAGGAAGCATTTAGAGGCTGTTATTTCTGCAAAAGGACGATCTACTAAATATTGATGTATTTTTTCTGTTGGGGTGCCCAAATTTATGCACCTTGCTAATTTTGTTTAAAAAATTATTGCACACTTTCTGTAAATACTAGAAACTTCATTTCACTTCTCAAATATCAGTGTGTTCATCTGCTATATGATATATTTAACTGAAATTTCTGATCCAGACAACCAATGATTTATAAAGGAAAATCATGAAAATTATTAGGGGTGCCCAAACTATTACATACAACTGTATATGCAGCAACATGTTATATTCACAACAATATGTTGTATATGGAGTGACATGTTATATATGCAATGACACATTGTATTGGCAGCGACACCTTCTATATGTAGAGAAACATGTTTTATATATATATATATATATATATATATATATATGAAGCAACACGTTATTTTAAAAAAAAAATTTTTGTTTGTTTTTTTTTTTGTCATTTTTTTGAGATTTGTTTTTAGGTTGAGTTTAAAGATTACAAATTTAAAAAGAGATTAGCCTGAATTTTTTATTTATTTATTTTTGAAATGGAAAAAAGAGATGAAAGGCATCAGAGGTTTGATGTAAACCCTACACGTTCTACACACCACAATATAAATGTAGAAGAATTATACATATGTCTCTAATGGTGTTTTTCACTACGTATGACTTCCTCTTGTGATTTCTGTGTGAAGTCGTTCATGCCACTATTTTGCTGAAGGTTGAGGTTGCCTGTACTGATGCTGCATGATGTTCAGTGAAATACACCTTTCAGTGCTGCAGTCAGTTTTCCTCATCAGTAACTGGGTTGTTTTCCACAGCTGTACCAATAGCACTGATCGTCCTTGGTGTCACGGTGCTGGTGACAGTAGCAGGTGCTGTGTGCTTCTACAAACTGTGAGTCTTGTGTTTGTCTTTGTAAGCCAACTTCTTCATTATATTGATTCTTGTGGTACTTTTCAAACTGACATCTGTCTCTCTGTATAATTCACTGAATTGGGCAGATGATGCTGAATGATTAGACATTCCTGAGCAATTTGAGAACATTTTCATCATTTGTCTTCATTGATCTCTGAATTATTGCGTGCAAAACCAGCCAATGAGAATTTATAGCAGTACGCAATTCAACAAAACAACACATGAAATGGGAACATTGTTGTGTGGGCCGCTGAAGAGGAGGTACTGCTGGCCCACCACCACTAGAGGGCGCCCTGCCTGGAGTGCGGGCTCCAGGCACCGGAGGGCGCTGCCGCCTTACAGGAGCAGCCAGGATGACAGCTGTCACCCATCACTGGAGACAGCTGATTCCAATCAACAGGGAGGTATATCAGCAGGACGGCATCTCCACCTCATTTGCCGAGATATCGCCTTATCAAAGAGGTAACAATCTCCGCCCAAACATACGTGTGACTATAGTTGTAATTCTTGTTGATTATTTGTAGGACAGCTGACTACCGGACAACATTTGGATAAGTACTCACCTTCCTACACTTCTTGATTGTTGTTGACGAGAGGTGGAGGTGGACTCTCCACCCTCCGTGTTGCTGGGTGCAGCCGCATCCACACCTGACTGTTTCTGTTCCTTGCCAGCAGTACCGGATCCGACGAGCGGAGGCAGTGGCCACCTGGGAATTCGGGACTTGGCGGCTCCAGTATTCCCGGGGTTCGGTGGCAGAGGAAATCGGGTTGGTTCCGGTTCGACTTGGACAGACGTCTCCTATCGTCGAGCCTGCCCACACGACACCGTTGTAATTGAACTCAGTCTCAATATTGTAATCGGTTGTGTTTGTTGTGCCTGTTTCACAACAGTAAAAACAGTGTTATTTGACTCCTCCATTGTCCGTTCATTTGCGCCCCCTGTTGTGGGTCCGTGTTCCTACACTTTCACAACAGGATATCTCGGCCAGCGTCATGGATCCCGAGGGGCGTCAACCGGCTGTTGAACGGCCAATGGAAGACCAGGACGCGCAGGCGTCCTCGGGAGGGGTGATCGGTGAGTTGCAGCGGATCCTCACCGCTTTCACGACTCGGATGGATTTAATGACCGAGCAGAACGTCCTCCTGAACCGCAGGGTGGAGGCTCTCGCCGCACAAGTGGAAGCGCGCCCTCCGGGCGCCGCTGCGGCTCTCCCTCCCGTAGACCTTGTGCGTAACAGCGATGTTCCACTGGTCGTTCAACGACCCCACCCACCTTCCCCTGAAGCTTACATAAGCCCCCCAGAGCCGTACGGAGGCTGTGTGGAGACGTGCGCAGATTTTCTTATGCAGTGCTCGCTCGTCTTCGCACAGCGTCCCGTCATGTACGCGACTGATGCTAGTAAAGTAGCTTATGTAATAAACCTGCTTCGCGGTGAGTCACGCGCTTGGGCTACAGCGCTCTGGGAGCAGAATTCACGGCTCCTTCTGACATATGATGGGTTTGTAAGGGAGCTCAGAACCGTGTTCGATCACCCTAATAGAGGCGAAACCGCTTCAACCGTGCTACTGTCAATGAGACAGGGGCGTTGGAGCGCAGCTGCCTATGCAGTCGACTTCCGCATCGCGGCTGCGAGGTCCGGCTGGAATAGCACTGCGCTCCGCGCCGCCTTTGTAAACGGACTGTCTTTGGTTCTTAAGGAGCACCTGGTGGCTAAGGACGAACCGCGGGATTTAGATGGGCTCATCGATCTTGTCATACGGTTAGACAACCGGTTAGAAGAACGTCGGCGGGAACGAGACGAAGGGCGTGGCCGGGCACGCGCCGTCCCTCTCCCTTCCGGTTCCGACCGCGCTCCGCCTTCCCCACGCTCCACGGCCCCTGTGCTCCGTGGGGCCACAGCTCCCCCTGCTGACGAAGCTATGGACACGAGTAGGGCAACATTTAGGGCACCAGATGCACAGAGGAGACGGGCCCACGGAGCTTGTTTTGTTTGTGGTTCAATAGAGCACCATATGAGAGACTGCCCCGAGCGGTTAAACTCCAACGCCCGCCCCTAGAGACTGGGCTAGGGGTGGGCCGAGACATTCATGTGGGACACACCCACATTGCCACACGACTCCCAGTTACGATCCTTTATGAGGACTCAACCCTGAAGGCCCCAGCACTGGTGGACACGGGCTCTGAGGGGAATCTGTTGGACAGCAGATGGGCCAGGGAGATAGGGCTCCCCCTGGTGGTGCTTACCTCGCCTGTACAGGTTCGGGCACTAGATGGCTCCCTACTCCCTCCGATCACGCATAAGACACCACCTGTAACTCTGGTGGTGTCAGGAAATCACCGGGAGGTGATCGAGTTTTTTGTGACTCAGGCCACCTCCCGTGTGGTTTTAGGATTTCCCTGGATGTTGAAGCACAATCCCCGGATTGATTGGCCGTCCGGGGTAGTGGTTCAGTGGAGCGAGACCTGCCATCGGGTGTGTCTAGGTTCCTCGGTTCCTCCCGGCTCCCGAGCTAAGGAGGAGGTCAGAGTCCCGCCCAATCTAGGGACGGTGCCGGTGGAGTACCATGACCTTGTTGACGTGTTCAGCAAGGATCTGGTTCTCACTCTTCCCCCCCACCGTCCATATGATTGTGCCATTGATTTGGTTCCGGGCAGTGAGTTCCCGTCCAGTAGGCTGTACAACCTCTCACGGCCTGAGCGCGAATCAATGGAGACCTACATCCACGACTCGTTAGCTGCCGGGTTGATCCGGAATTCCACCTCCCCGATGGGCGCAGGTTTCTTTTTTGTGGGTAAAAAAGACGGCGGACTTCGTCCATGCATTGATTATAGGGGGCTGAACGAGATCACGGTTCGCAACCGATACCCGTTACCCCTGTTGGATTCAGTGTTCACACCCCTGCATGGAGCCCAAGTTTTCACCAAGCTCGATCTTAGAAATGCGTACCACCTGATTCGGATCCGGAAGGGAGACGAGTGGAAGACGGCATTTAACACCCCCTTAGGTCACTTTGAGTACCTGGTCATGCCGTTCGGTCTCACAAACGCTTCCGCAACATTCCAAGCGTTGGTTAATGATGTCTTGCGGGATTTCCTGCACCGGTTCGTCTTCGTATATCTAGACGATATACTCATCTTTTCTCCGGACCCTGAGACCCATGTCCAGCATGTACGTCAGGTCCTGCAGCGGTTGTTGGAGAACCGGCTGTTTGTGAAGGGCGAGAAGTGTGAGTTCCACCGCACGTCTTTGTCCTTCTTGGGGTTCATTATCTCCTCCAACTCCGTCGCTCCTGATCCGGCCAAGGTTGCGGCGGTGAGAGACTGGCCCCAACCCACAAGCCGTAGGAAGTTGCAACAGTTCCTAGGCTTTGCTAATTTCTACAGGAGGTTCATTAAGGGCTATAGCCAGGTAATTAGCCCCCTGACAGCCCTGACCTCACCAAAAGTCCCCTTCACCTGGTCGGGTCGTTGCGAAGCCGCGTTCAAGGAGTTGAAACGGCGCTTCTCGTCTGCACCTGTTTTGGTGCAGCCCGATCCTAGTCGCCAGTTAGTGGTTGAAGTGGACGCCTCGGACTCAGGGATAGGAGCCGTGCTGTCCCAGAGCGGGAAGACCGATAAGGTCCTTCACCCGTGTGCCTATTTTTCCCGCAGGTTGACCCCAGCCGAACGGAACTATGACGTCGGCAATCGAGAGCTCCTTGCGGTGAAAGAGGCTCTTGAGGAGTGGAGACATCTGCTGGAGGGAACGTCCGTGCCATTCACGGTTTTCACTGACCACCGGAACCTGGAGTATATCAGGACCGCCAAGCGGCTGAATCCCAGGCAAGCCCGCTGGTCACTGTTCTTCGGCCGTTTTGACTTCCGGATCACCTACCGTCCCGGGACCAAAAATCAAAGATCGGATGCTTTGTCCCGGGTACATGAAGATGAGGTCAAAACGGAGTCGTCGGATCCCCCAGATCCCATCATCCCGGAGTCCGCTATCGTGGCCGCCCTCACCTGGGACGTGGAGAAGACCGTCTGGGAGGCCCTGACACGAGACCCGGACCCCGGAACCGGACCGAAGAACAAACTCTACGTCCCACCAGAAGCTAGGGCTGCAGTCCTGGACTTCTGTCACGGTTCTAAGCTCTCCTGCCATCCTGGGGTGCGTAGGACCATGGCAGTCGTCCGGCAGCGCTTCTGGTGGGCGTCCCTAGAGGCCGACGTCCGGGGTTACATCCAGGCCTGTACCACCTGCGCCAGGGGCAAGGCCGATCACCGCAAAACCTCGGGTTTGCTACAGCCGCTGCCCGTCCCTCATCGCCCCTGGTCCCACATCGGCCTGGATTTTGTCACGGGCCTCCCGCCGTCCCAGGGAAACACCGTCATCCTCACGATAGTGGACCGATTCTCCAAGGCGGCCCACTTCGTGGCCCTCCCGAAGCTACCAACGGCCCAGGAGACAGCGGACCTCCTAGTCCACCACGTCGTCCGTCTGCATGGGATACCATCAGACATCGTCTCCGATCGCGGTCCCCAGTTCTCCTCGCACGTTTGGAGGAGCTTTTGCCGGGAACTGGGGGCCACGGTCAGTCTCTCGTCCGGGTATCACCCCCAGACCAACGGACAAGCAGAACGGGCCAACCAAGAAATGGAGCAGACCCTACGCTGTGTGACAGCCGCGCACCCGACGGCCTGGAGTACCCACCTGGCCTGGATCGAGTACGCCCACAACAGTCAAGTGTCATCAGCCACCAGCCTCTCCCCTTTTGAGGTGTGCTTGGGGTATCAGCCCCCGTTGTTTCCGGTGGTTGAGGGAGAGGTCGGTGTGCCCTCGGTCCAGGCCCACCTACGGAAGTGCCGTCGGGTGTGGCGTGCCACCCGTTCTGCTTTGTTAAGGGCCCGGACGAGGGCGAAGAACCATGCAGACCGGCGGCGGGCCCCGGCTCCCACGTATCGTCCTGGGCAGGAAGTGTGGTTGTCCACCAAGGACATTCCCCTACAAGTGGACTCCCCAAAACTACAAGAACGATACATTGGTCCGTACAAGATTCTCAAGGTCATCAATCCCGCCGCAGTGAGGCTCCAGCTTCCGGCCTCACTGCGGATTCATCCAGTATTCCACGTCTCCAGGATCAAACCTCATCACACCTCACCCCTCTGCACTCCGGGTCCGGCACCACCTCCTGCCCGGATCATCGACCGAGAGCCGGCTTGGACCATGCGCCGGCTCCTCGACGTCCGACGCATGGGCCGGGGTTTTCAGTATCTGGTGGACTGGGAAGGGTACGGCCCCGAAGAACGCTCCTGGGTGAAGAAGGGCTTCATCCTGGACCCGACCCTCCTGGCCGACTTCTACCGTCGCCACCCAGACAAACCCGGTCGTGCGCCAGGAGGCACCCGTTGAGGGGGGGGTCCTGTTGTGTGGGCCGCTGAAGAGGAGGTACTGCTGGCCCACCACCACTAGAGGGCGCCCTGCCTGGAGTGCGGGCTCCAGGCACCGGAGGGCGCTGCCGCCTTACAGGAGCAGCCAGGATGACAGCTGTCACCCATCACTGGAGACAGCTGATTCCAATCAACAGGGAGGTATATCAGCAGGACGGCATCTCCACCTCATTTGCTGAGATATCGCCTTATCAAAGAGGTAACAATCTCCGCCGAAACATACGTGTGACTATAGTTGTAATTCTTGTTGATTATTTGTAGGACAGCTGACTACCGGACAACATTTGGATAAGTACTCACCTTCCTACACTTCTTGATTGTTGTTGACGAGAGGTGGAGGTGGACTCTCCACCCTCCGTGTTGCTGGGTGCAGCCGCATCCACACCTGACTGTTTCTGTTCCTTGCCAGCAGTACCGGATCCGACGAGCGGAGGCAGTGGCCACCTGGGAATTTGGGACTTGGCGGCTCCAGTATTCCCGGGGTTCGGTGGCAGAGGAAATCGGGTTGGTTCCGGTTCGACTTGGACAGACGTCTCCTATCGTCGAGCCTGCCCACACGACACCGTTGTAATTGAACTCAGTCTCAATATTGTAATCGGTTGTGTTTGTTGTGCCTGTTTCACAACAGTAAAAACAGTGTTATTTGACTCCTCCATTGTCTGTTCATTTGCGCCCCCTGTTGTGGGTCCGTGTTCCTACACTTTCACAACAAACATAAAGCTTTTTCCAACAATTCTTTTATCTTTTTTGCAGTTTCAATTTGTTCTGTGTGTAATTCTACATATTTTACTTATCTTTTTTGAAAAGGAACATATTCTCCTCCTGGTGTGGTGGACAGCAGGATGACATAGAGACAGAAATGTGGAAACAAGGTGACGCTGAGACAGACCTTCACAGCCATCATGGAGCTGAAGAAGAAACAAACAGAATGCTCTCCAATAATGTTCTGCTTTTTGAGAATCCAGATGTCAAAACAGTGTCTTTGGAGTAGAGTGTATGATTTCTGTCTCACAACTCAGGGGGGGGTTTGTGTTGATGTTTATTTTTTATTGCAGTTTGCCACTTTTCTGGTTATTTTTAAATTGTAAACCACATGCAAGTGCCACAGATATGCCACTCTGAGCACAGCTGCCAGAAGGAAGAACATCCAGCCGTAGATCTTGTGCCAAAACTCAATGAAGACCAGTATTGAGTTTGCTGTGGAAGCAACTGGGAGAAGCAGAAAAATAACCCTAGTGCACATTTAGTTGACCCATTCAGTGCTGAACGTGTTGTATGGGAAGTGTTTTATAGCTATACTTGGAGAAACTGAAAAAAAAAAAGAATTATTTTGATTTTTTCTTTTTGCTTGGCATTGTGACAGTGGATTTCGTATGGTTTTACATCGGATGTTTTTCCCGACTGAGCATCAGATGCACATGGAGATTGTCAGAAGAAAAAAGACGTCTATTTATAATAAATTTGATATAAATTGTTTTTCTCCTATAAAACTACCAATATGAGAGAGAAAGCATCTCTATTTCTTTGATTTATACAGATGTGCTGTTTGTGTATGTTCTTGTGTTGCTTTTGAATGTGCTGAAGTTTCAACCTGGTCTCACGGCAAGTCGTGATTCAGCAGCAAGAAATATACATTAATCTATCGGTTTGTGATATTGTGACAAAAAGCACCTCATTTTCGTCACGGCAGCACAAATTCATTCTAATACATTCCGTGATGGCTGCACGAAATTAAAAGTGAAGCGGGGAGGGGGGAGTCAGGGTGGTTATGGTTAGGGTTGGGGGAAGGAGTAGGGTTAGTAATAGTGAGTTTAAAAAAAAAAACAGCACAAAAATTTGACTCATTTCGTGATGGGAGCATGAAAAAAAACCAAACGTGAGACTGGGATGGAAGTTTCCATCAAATAATACAAATTTTTCTTTTTGAGAACACAGTCATGTTTTGCTAAAGCATTAGTAAGGTTTTCACAAGCCCAGCACTGTTCTTCAGTGGAAATGTTTGATTTCAGAAATTTTAATATTATTATTGGTGTTATGTGTCGACGCGGGTTGAGGAGCGGACCTGCGTCTGACTGAACCCAGCGCTAAAATAACCAGAAAGCGGTTCCAATAACAAAACAATTTATTTTCCCCCTTTTGTGCAATACTCGGTGTACAAACATAAAACGCGTCTGTCTGGGGGAGTGAAGGACGGCGCGCTCTCCAGCGCCCAAAGGGATCGAAGCCCGGCGCCTCTGGACCCACGTTCACCGCCAAACACCCCCCAGGTGGACACAACAAACCGACTCTGTGAAGGATAGAAAAGGTGAGGTAAGTCAGCAGCTACAACTAATATCCTTCAAAGGCACACACTATCAGCAACACATTCAGGTCTGAATTTAAGCTTTATGTAAATGAGCAGCTTCTCACAACAGGTGGAGGAATCATCTGTCCGCACGCCACGGCCGTGAGAAGCAAGCTGCACAACTCTCATCAATATTCACATATACTGCGTAACAAAATACCAAATTACTGTTAATTATTCAGACAATCAAATCACCTCTGATGTGTGTTGACAGCATGTGTCCCTCACCCGTCCTCCTTCACAGGCACGATGTGTCAAACCCAGGCGCGGTCCTCAGCGTCTCACAAACGAACATCACAAGGTCGAGTTCCCGGCCATTCTGCTTGAATCACACATAGCTTAAATGCAGAACGCCATCTCATTATCTGCTTCAGCTGAAAGTCTTTAAGGTTGCACGTGAGCACCATCCACAGGTGCTGCACATCACGTTGATGAGGGTGAAGGACTCTTCTGCCAGCACCTTCTCCACAGACAATAAATCAGTTTGCATACCACCTGGAGAGCAAAGAAAAGGAAAGAACACCCAAATGTCCAGCCAAACCCCCCAACACACAACAATTGGAGATTACCATCTGATGTACTGTATATACACCCCTTTAAAAGTACTGGAACAACAAGGCCAGATCTGTGTTTTGTTACTTTGAAGGCTTTGGATTTAATATTAATAAATTAATATGACGATATAGTTTAAAATATCAGCTTTAATTTCCTTATATTTACACTGAGAAGCATTAACAACATAGTGTCTTTTGTACTGGAACGTGCAGTTTTGGGGCAAGCAAAAAAATCCTGGAACATTGATATTGATGGTTAAGAGATTCTAACCAGATATCTTGCTAACATATACAGTTTTATACGAGGTCTGTTAGAAAAGTAACAGACCTTTTTATTTTTTGCAAAAACTATATGGATTTGAATCATGTGCGCTTGCATCAGCCAAGCTTGAACCTTCGTGCGCATGCGTGAGTTTTTTCACGCCTGTCAGTAGCGTCATGCCAGGTGGAAACCATCCGGAAGATTCAGATGGCTTTCGGTGAAGATTCTATGGGCGTCACAAGGCTTAAGGAGCATTACAACCGGATTAAAGACGGCCCACAGCGGCGGAGGGCGCGCCGCGCTCTGAGCGGCCATCGACAGGCTGAAATGACCAGATCATTTCCAAAGTGAAGGCTGTGTTGATCCGGGACATCGTGTGACCCAGAGAAATTGCGGAAGAGGTGGGCATAGCCATTTTTAGGCACATTCCACTGTTAAAGAAAATTTTGTAATGAAAGACGTGCGGCGGAATTCGCGCGTCGGGATGAAGCCGCAGTGGCAGAGAACAAAAGCAAGTCCGTGTTGGAAGTCTCACGGGACATGTCTTCCACCATTCAGAAGATTCAGACGGCTTTCGGTGGCTTTTTAGTTGAGTGAGTATCCGAGAAATTGTGGAGAGCTGGGCATGTCAACATGTCCCGTAGAATCTTCACCGAAAGCCATCTGAATTTTCCGAATGGTTTCCACCTGGCTGTCTCTAACAGTTTCTGAAAAAATTTGATGCAGCGCTGCTCCAATCGTTCAGACATTTTCCTGACAATGAAAATCCAACGAGGGGGGAGGACCAGTGCTCACTCAAAGCCTGCTCACAGGCGAATGACGCAACCAACAGGTGTGAAAAAACTCACGCATGTACACGAAGGTTCAAGCTTGGCTGATGCAAGCACACATGATTCAAATCCATATAGTTTTTGCAAAAAATAAAAAGGTCCGTTACTTTTCTAACAGACCTTGTATATATATATATATATATATATATATATATATATATATATACACAGTGGGGAAAATAAGTATTTGACCCGCTGTCAGTTTTGTAGGTTTTCCCACCTACAAAGAATGGAGAGGTCTGTAATTTTTATCGTAGGTACACTTCAACTGTGAGAGACAGTATCTAAAAAAAAAATAAAAATTCAGAAAATCACATTGTATGATTTTTAAATAATTAATTTGTATTTTATTGCAAATTGTTGTTTTTTTTATGAAAACTCAACCTATCATTCTTTTTGAGTTCTACACATGTGGTGATACCTTATTTACACCAGGATGTTAATAAAATCAATGCTGGCTATTCTCAGAATAAAGTACTTATATCCACAGTTTGAAATTGCTTAAGTCAAATGGTGTCCACTTTATGGTCTTCTCAAAACATTAAAATTACTGTTCTGGATGCTCAGAATGCATCTGAGCTCATCTAGAAACCGTTGGCTTCTGGGGCCTAAAGTGGCCCCCAGACCCCCGGCCTATGGGCTTCGGCCCTGCGGGCCTCACACTTTGTCCCCCCCAATTTCTAGTTCTAAATTGCACCCTTGTAAAGGTTTAACACAGGTTGTTTCAGAGGTCAGGAAATAAAGTTCTCTTCTTAAGAAATAAAGTTCACTGTTCAGGAATTATTCATAGTTCATAGGTAATATCCAAAGGTCAGAGGCCAAGTGCTGCTGACGGGCCAGTCGGCACCAGTCGGCACAAATGCAGGATTCAGGTCTCAGCTTTTTCGCCACATTCACACCGCACGCGATGCCACAAATTTGCTTCCTTCGCCTGGCGATGGACGCGGCATCATAGCCCGGTGTGTCGCTCTGCTTGAGCGGAAACGTTCGCTGCGAAAATTCACCTGCGTCATCAAATAGAAGGAGTTTCCATTCTGCTCACTGTAGAGTCAACATGGCGGACCTTGATCACACGGAGCGAGTTGCTGTGCTGTATTTGTTGTGGAAAGCTGACAAACGTCGCCAGCGGCGCCGTCGCTGGGTTCACAATATCCTCATGAGACGTTCCCAATTCGGGGAGTTTCATCATTTGCTGCAGGAGCTGCGTTTGGATGACAGCTGCTTTCAGTGGAACTTCTGCCTTTCCAGGACCCAGTTTGAGGACCTCCTGTCCCGTTCACGCGTGCACATGACAAACTCTGTCATCAATGTGTTAGAAACCAGTCACCATTTGTTTTATTGTACATCTCTGTAGTTAATAAAATTATCTTCACAGATGATTTGTTCGCGCACGCACGTGAAAAAAAACTAGCTGCTGCTGCTGCGGTGCTGCTCGCTCTATCCTCAAACTCTGTCATAAGTCCTGCTCACAGGCTGGCTGCCAGACAGAAACACCCAACACCAAACAACACAAAAGAAATCCAGCCACTAAACCCCAGTGCAAAAACTAACAGCATACCCAAAACAGTAAACAATAAACCCCCACGGACCCAATCATGACAGTGGTGCATGGTAATGCAGTTCCAATTAAGCAGGACTTGATACAACTGGGTTCTCAATTGTTTGATTTCAGAGTTCATGTAGTTCTTAGGAAGAGCTCTTGGAACAGTTCTTTATCATAGCACAGTCACAAACAGGAGTGAGTGAGAACGGGATCTCACTAAGATGAGGAGGAACTTAACTGGTGTGCTCTGTGCCGAGAGCCGAGGAGTTCCAACGTGACGTTGCAATGCAGGTCCACTTGGGAGCCCTACCGGAATCATCTGGAACATCAGGAAAAGACAGTTTTCCTCTAATACAGGAATTAGAGGGGAGGCCAGGTTACCTGAGCTTAAGCTGCAGGATGTAAAACAGAGTCAAAACCAGGATCAGAGGGAAATCCTGACAATTATATTCAATGGAAAAGGATACAAACCCAGATGAGATTCATCATTTTTTATGGCATTGTTTTGTACGGAAGCTCTGAGCTGCCACGCCGTAATATATATTTGGCTCAGTATCATGTAATTACGTGAAAAGTTTCATGTTATAACATGATATTTATTACGTTATAACATGATATCTATCACGTTATTTCGTGATGCACAACTATCATGTTATTTCATGATATGGTATTTTCACGTTTTATCGTGAAATTATCATGTTATTTCATGATAAGAAATTATCACATTATTCCGAGATATGAATCTATCACGTTATTTCATAATATGAAATTATCACGTTATTTCGAATTATGACATTTTCATGTTATTTTGTGATAAACATTTATCACGTTATTTCATGGTATTTTTACGTTATAACGTGAAAACAATATGGTTTTACTTTGATACACAGCCATATACCTGTTCTGCTATTCTGCCACTAGAAGGCGCTAGAATACCAGTAAAGGGCGCTACTTATCTAAGGCTGTTTGCTTTTTCTTTTTTTTTTACTCTGATTATAGTGAAAACAAATAGCAAAAGTATTGGCTCATGCTTTTTATTGATCCTTAAATCCCCCTACATCACAGACGAGCCATGTTACTTGACTGAACCTGGGAAGTGTTGAAGCGCTGAATTACCTGAATAGCCTACATATCATGAAATAACATGATAACTGCTTAACACGAAATAACATGATAGTTGCATATCTCAGAATAATGTGATAATTTCTTATCTCAGAATAACGTGATAGTTGCATATCTCGGAATAACGTGATAGTTGCAGATCATGAAATAACATGATCGTTTCTTATCTCGGAATAACGTGATAATTTCATATCACGAAATAACGTGATCATTTCTCGTTATAACATGAAAATAGCGCATCATGAAATAACATGATAATTTCATATCACGAAATAACGTGATAGGTATCATGTTATAACGTGATAAATATCACGTTATAACATGAAATTTTTCACGTAATTACATGATACTGAAACAAATATATATTAGGGCTTGGCAGCTCAGAGTTTCCGTAGTTTTGCCACAGCTCATAGATGAAAGAGTTAATTCTCTTGATCAACTTATATCAACAGATGAATGATTTACTGCACTTAATAACATGCCAAACAACAATGGTTTCCCTACTGAGTTTTATGAACATTTTGAGACTATTCTTTCAGCAGCAACATCCAAAATAAAACAGAAATTCTGTATCTCAGATCATATGAATTCTGTGATAATCATTCTTCTTAACCCCATTGTCACTTAGCTACTGCCCCTGTCATTTATCACTACTGATATAAAAATCATCAGTAAGGCTCCTGCTTCCAGAACAGAAAAAACTATCCAATTGACCTTCGTGGCTGGGACGACGGTGGGGGATCGAACCCACGCGGCTCGCACCAAAAGACCGTTCCTCTACCAGGTCAGCCAACTCCCCTTTAGCCAAGCTAGCAGGAACGTCTTTTCAATTGGGACCCGGGACTTTCATCCCGCTACACAATTATGATCCACCTATATCAAACAGGTTTTACCAAATGTGAACAGGGTCATCAAACAACACACAGTTTGTTTATTGTCATTATTCATCAATACAACAAACAAAACCAAATTTTTTCCCAATGAATGCAGAAATTGATGTTTTCCTCAGAGTAGCACCTTGGTGCTGACCGAAAGTCCTTCTCCGGAACTCCTCCCACACCCACCACTTTACCTCCCTCCCAACAGAGGCTTTTGCCCTTTGGGCCTGTCGGTACCTTCCAACTGCCTCCAGAGTCCTCCAAGATAACACATCTGGAAAGATGCCTTTTTCAGTCGGATGACTTCCCTGACCACCGGTGCCCATCACGATGTGCGACGGTAACTGCCCCTTCCGAGACCTAAGACCTTCAGGCCACAGCTCCCTGCTGCAGCTTCAGCAATGGAAGCTTTGAACATTGCCCCTTCTGGTTCAATGCCCCAACCTCCACAGAGATGCAAGAAAAGCTCCGCCGGAGGTGTGAGTTGAAGATTTGTTGGACAGTGGGCTCCTCCAAATGTTGCCAGTTCACCCACACTATCTGTTTGGGCTTATCAGATCTGTTCCTCCCCCACCCTCTGATCCAACTCACCACCAGATGGTGATCAGTTGACAGCTCTGGCCCTCTATTCATCCAAGTGTCCAGAACATGCAGCCTCCGATCAGATGATACGATCACAAAATCGATCATCAACCTTCGGCCTCGGGTGCTCAGGTACCATGTACACTTATGAGCATCCTTACGTTTAATTATGGTATTTGTTATGGACTGTCCATGACTAGCACATAAAGCCAATAAAAAAAAAAACATTCGAGTTTAGATCAGGGAGGCTGTTCCTCCAAATCACGCCTCTCTAGGCATCTCTGTCATTGCCAGCGTATGCGATGCCTGGCGAGTGTGGGGATACTCATCAGTCCACGGCTGAGAGCCGCTATGTTGGAGTTTACCCTGGTAGATGAAAGGGCCACCTCCCTATGCCTTTGGGTTGCTGGGTAAATACCTCTGTTAGATGGTCTGCGCAGGCCTTAAGTAGAGATCTTTACATTCGCTGCCTAGCTTATGTTATGGATAGTTTTTTATTTGTTGTTTTTTTTTGTTTGTTTGTTTGTTTGTTTGCTTTTATTGTTTTAAGTGGCACAAGAATACCAGCCTCTTCACAGTGGAGTTATTTGCTATTCTAAGGGCAGTCCAGTGGACAGCACAGATTTATCATTGTAGGAGAGTTGGTGTTCAGGGATGTGTCAGCCATCAATAGTATTGGGACCGGTGCATCCAGGAGTCTGCAAGACCTCATTTATGACATTCTTTAGGTGATTAGGGATGTGGCAAGGAAAGGGGTGATGATAACATTGATGTGGGTTCCAGTGCATATAGGTATCCCAACAAATGAGAGGGTGGATAGGTTGGCCAAAAAAAGTTGTCACAAAAGAAAACATAGACATCAGTATCACTATTTCCATAGCAAAGGACAAGTGTGTGTGTTGTTGTCAGTAGAGGAATTAACTTACAATAGCAAAAATGCTGGGCGCAAGAGAAAAAGCATAGGCACTTATTTTAAATAGCAAGTAGAGCAGCAGATTCATTCTCATGCACTGTAATAAATGCAACCCCAATTCCAGTGAAGTTGGGACGCTGTGTAAAATGTAAATAAAAACAGAATACAATGATTTGCAAATCCTCTTCAACCTATATTCAATTGAATACAACACAAAGACAAGAAATTTAATGTTCAAACTGATAAACTTTATTGTTTTTGTGCAAGTATTTGCTCATTTTTAAATGGATGCCTGCAACACGTTTCAAAAAAAGCTGGGACAGTGGTATGTTTACCACTGTGTTACATCACCTTTCCTTCTAACAACACTCAATAAGTGTTTGGGAACTGAGGACACTAATTGTTGAAGCTTTGTAGGTGGAATTCTTTCCCATTCTTGCTTGATGTACGACTTCAGTTGCTCAACAGTCTGGGGTCTCCGTTGTCATATTTTGCATTTCATAATACATCACACATTTTCAATGGGTGACAGGTCTGGACTGCAGGCAGGCCAGTTTAGTACCCACACGCTTTTACTACAAAGCCACGCTGTCTTGCTGAAATAAGCAGGGACGTCCCTGAAAAAGACGTTGCTTGGATGACAGCATGTGTTGCTCCAAAACTTGGATGTACCTTTCAGCATTGATGGTGCCATCACAGATGTGTAAGTTGCCCATGCCATGGACACTAACACCCCCCCATACCATACAGATGCTGGTTTTTGAACTTTGCGCTGGTAACAATCTGGATGGTGTTTTTCTTCTTTTGCTCGGACGACACAATGTCCATGATTTTCAAAAACAATTTGAAATATGGACTCATCAGACCACAGCACACTTTTCCACTGTGCGTCTGTCCATTTCAAATGAGCCTCGGGCCCAGAGAAGACAGCGGCATTTCTGGATGGTGTTGATGTGTGGCTTTCGCTTTGCATGGTAGAGTTTTAACTTGCACTTGTAGATGTAGCGATAAATTGTGATAACTGACAATGGTTTTCTGAAGTGTTCCTGAGCCCACGTAGTAAGATCCTTTACACAATGATGTCGGTTTTTAATGCAGTGCCGCCTGAGGAATCAAAGGCCATGGGCATTCAATGTTGGTTTTCAGCCTTGCCACTTACATGTAGAAAGTTCTCCAGATTCTGTGAATCTCCTGATTATATTATGGACTGTAGATGATGGAATCCCTAAATAATCCTTGGGACTCTGACGAGGGCGGTCGCATCTCCTCCACTCTACCTTATCTCTTTTCTCTGCTTTAACCTTCAAGTCCCTACTTCACCAGACTGTGAATTCCTCAAATTATATTGGATACTGGATCTATTGGACTACTACTGGATTAACCATGGAATTCATCAGCTGGTCTCTGAACGCTATTGACACCATTTTTTCTACAAGAAGGTCAGGACCGGGGGATCCTACATGCCCAGATGGAACGCATCCTGCGGGCTATGTTCTCGACTCCTGGAGTTCCTGACATGCGGCATGCTTGGTGCCTTTCTCCGTCGAGGACGTCGAGGATTTATTCATTTTTGGTCTTATGGTAGCAGTACTTTTTGGCTTATGTGCTGCCCTGATCTACCGGAAAATTGGCAAGACGGCGGCATCAAGAACCACGGCCCCTCGCTTGTCCATCATGATTAACGAGGTTGGCAAGGCAGTGCATTCTCAGACTGCAATGACTCTTGAACTCAGACGCAAATTGGATGACATCTTGGAGCAGATGCGTGTCTTACAGTTGAAGTTGAAGATTTCAGAGGCTGGTGAATATTCTTAACTCATAATTGGAAATATTCTTAAATGATAATTGGGATTTGGTTGTTCAAGTGGAACTGTTAAAAATGTTTTTCACTGCTCAAACCATAACACTACAGGCTTATCAAGCCTGAAGGTCAAATTGCCCAACTGTTTTCCCCCCAGAGGAATTTCTTTGGCCTGGGGATCATTTTGGTTGTTTCTTCTAAACTGCTTTTCACAGGACTGAAGCATGCTCCATCCCCCCCAACCAAACGCTCCCCACTGCAATGTCTGCTCACGTCACTCCTTTCCCCTTCTGCGGGGCCGGTGCAGTTTTAGCTGCAGCCCCCGTTCTTCCCCGCAACTTGACGGCGGCGCATCTCAGGGTTGCTGCGTGGACTTCACCCACTTGCCTCAATTTGGATAACGGACTTGTTCAAACTTAGTGCACATAAACAATGTCAAATGTGTATGTGCTGTCTTTACTTCAGACTTCAGACTTCAGACAACTTTATTGATCCCAAAAGTCTGAAGTCTGAAGTCTTTAATTATGATGTGTGCCATTATTACAGTAAACAAGTAATAATTGTGGACTAATTGCTGTCTGAGGTAACTGGAGTGTAAACATAATTTCTCCACTGTGAGATCAATAAAGTATATCTCATCTCTCATCTCATCTCTCAAATTCCTTGCAATGGAACATTGAGAAACATTGTTCTTAAACTGTTGGACTATTTTTTCACGCAGTTGTTCACAAAGCGGTGATCCTCGCCCCATCTTTGCTTGTGAAGGGCTGAGACTTTTTGGGATGCTCCTTTTATACCCAGTCATGACACGAACAATTAGTGTTCTCAGTTCCCAAATGCTTAATGAGTGTTGTTTGAAGGAAAGGTGATGTAACACAGTGGTGAACATACCACTGTCCCAGCTTTTTTAAAATGTGTTGCAGGCATCCATTTCATAATGAGCAAATATTTGCACAAAAACAATTAAGTTTATCAGTTTGAACATCAGATATCTTGTCTTTGTGGTGTAATCAATTGAACATGTGTTGAAGAGGATTTGCAAATCATTGTACTATTCTGTTTTTATTTACATTTCACACAACGTCCCAACTTCATTGGAACTGGTGTTGTATTCCATAGAAAGGCAAGAGGTTTTCTCAGAAGAGTTTAGAAGCATAGGTGTGAAAGACGTGCCTGTAGGAAGTATTTTAGACACAGGGTCAAGTGGGAGGGGGAAGAGTTGAGTTTTTAAATACTTGAAAGACACTGGACTCAAGAGGATTTTGTTCCGCTTTACCGGACTGACTCAGAAGGTGGCAGCAATGCAGCACTTATAAGGATGCCCGCTGCTATTAAACGCCGAAGAAGAATAAGAATAAGAATAAGAATAAGAATAAGAATATCAACTTCCGGTCACATGGCCGCATATTTTTTTTCATACACTAGTCTTTGTGAGACAGATTAGATTGCAGGCTGACTGATAAACTGAACAAAAAATTCTAACATGAGTCGACTGGGTTCTGTTCAGCAGAAGATTCAGTGTGTTTTTGTTACGGAGGTTAAGGAAGAACAATCGAGAAAGCGCGAGTGGCAGGTGAGTAAAACAGCAGCACCAGTGATGTGAAAGCTAATGCTAAATGATGAATCAGCTCTAACAGCCAAAGTCGTAGTAATAATAATAATAATAATAATGATAATATATAATGAAGGCAAAGCCTTTGACCGAGTAGCGTGTTTCTGTATGGAAAAATATTGAAGTAGTTTGATTGAGATACTGTAAAAATTGAAGATTCAATTGGGCAATATTATTTTCAGAATTTCTTCAGGGCTTGATGATTTCATTAAAAAAGTGATGTTTGCACAGTAAAAGACATTTATTCTCCTGAATTGTGTGGCACTGACAACATGTATTAAATTGCACTTACAAATAACAATAATGACAATATCATAAAACAACATTTTAATTCAATGAAAGTAGATATACTTATGCTATGTACAATGTAGAAATATTAATTACAGGACCTCTAATTGTAAACAAGCAATAAATTAGTAACAGTTTACAGTATTTCTACATGTAAAATGTTAATTATAGTACCTGCTATTATGGATAGGAAGTGGCTATTCGCACGGCCGCAGTGTCCATAACTCTCATTTGGCTATTCGCTCGGCAAGACTCTGGTGGTATAACTTGGAACTACTTGTATAAACAAATGTAGCGGGATGAAGGTCCCGGGTCCTGATTGAAAAGACGTTTCCGCTAGCTTGGCTGAAGGGGAATTCCCCTTTGGCTGACCTGGTAGAGGAATGGTCTTTAGTGCGAGCCGTCCGGGTTTGATCCCATCGCCGTCCTGGCCACAAAGGTCCTGCCGTCACACAAACATACTGCATTAATTATACCGTTCGAATAGGGTCGGCCTTTTGCCACCAGAGTCTTGCCTTGCGAATACTGAAATGAGAGTTATGCAGGGCTTGACAATAAGGCAATTTATGCACTGGCCCATAGGGCCAGTAGAATCTGAAAGTTACTGGCCCGGATGAAAATATCACTGGCCCATACTTTCACGCCTGTGCTGAACCGGGGGTAACTGATAAGAATTTTTTAAATCAACACTCAGACATTAGAATTGGGTTTCCTTAATGTAAAAAACACTTGAAAACAAACACAAAATTCTTATACTACATGATAAAAACCTTAAAGTGAGTAAACTTTGAAAAAAATGTCGGTAGGTAACTGATAGGAATTTTTTCAATACTCAGACATTAATACAAAAATAAATTTATTTCTTGATCATTTACAAAATTAATATGTTAAATTTCATAAACCAAGTTCCCTTGCTAATGTCACCGTGGGGTTTCCACAAGGGCATACTGATTAGACTTTTAAACTGGCGTATGAAATCATACCACATTGTCTACCAGGACATGGTATATTTATACTTACTTGTTAGCATATTCTGGCATGGCCCTACAAGTTCCACAGAAGACAACCTCACTCTCCTCATCACGCTCCAGCTATGGACATCTTTTCTTCCAGGAAGTTTGCCAAGTTTTCCTCACCCTTTTCTTCTCATATTCATCATCAGCAGCCTTCCTCTTCTGTG
The DNA here is from genome assembly GCF_902500255.1 of Thalassophryne amazonica. NCBI lineage: Eukaryota > Metazoa > Chordata > Actinopteri > Batrachoidiformes > Batrachoididae > Thalassophryne > Thalassophryne amazonica. The sequence continues at coordinate 26,344,080 of NC_047110.1, read as the reverse complement.
CTTGTTTTGAGGGTGATAGCTGTTCTTTCCTTTGCTTTCCTGGTTTCTGCCCAGGGTCAGGAGGTTTCAAGAAATTCATAATATTCACTGCGCTCGATCTTGCTTAAGCGAAAATGACGCGTCGATGTTGAAGTGAAATTTGCGCCACATCAGAAGATGCGCCTGCAGACGAAGTTTGTCTGCACTTCGGCAATGTTCCCAACATTGCGAAGTGGTGCAACATGTCCTGTCTCTGGTAGCAGCCTGTGAGCAGGACGTATGTCTCTTTTGTCCTTTATTTCACAACTATGACAAGAGTTTTTGGAGGAGCAGCAGCCCCACAGCAGCGGGAGCGGAGTTTCTTTTTCTTTTTTTTTCCTTTTTTTTTTTAATTGTTTACATGTGCACGCGTGAACAGGACAGTTGGTCCTCAAGTTGGGTCCTGCAGAGGCAGAAGGACCGCTGAAAGCAGCCATCATCCAGACGCAGCTCCTGCAGCAAATAATGATACTGCCTGAATTGGGAACGTCTCATGACGTTTGTCAGCTTTCCACAACAACTCGCTCCGTGTGATCAAGGTCCGTCATGTTAACTTGACTGACAACCGGAGCCGGCGAGCTGAATGGAAGCTCCTCCTATTTGATGACGCACCGGGGTGAATTTTCGCAGCAAAAGCAGAGCGACACACCGGGTGAAGGAGGCGCGTCCATTGCCACGCGACCCCCGCAAATTTGTAGCATCTGATCGCGCCCGGTGTGAACGCAGCATTAGACTAATAAATCTGCCCAAAGCGATTTTAATTCTTACTGGCCCATACGGACCAGTGAAATATGAACTTCACTGGCCCGTGGTGGCCCGGAACATGTAAAAAAGGCCGCCGGGCCATCGGACCAGTGCTATTGTCGAGCCCAGTTATGGACACGGCCGAATAAAAAAAATAAATTATCAAAATCGAAAAGTATTCAAGGAGATATGACATCTTGAATGCAGTATGTTTGTTTATACAAGTAGTTCCAAGTTTTGCCACCAAATCAACATACAGATCCACCTTGGATCTGCTGTGGTGACTCCAAGTGAAAACAAGGGAGCAGCTGAATGGTCTTACTTTAGCTGGCATCACTTATTGTGTCATTGTTAGTTGTGTAAAGGTCCCCTTCTTTTGACTCCCCCACCCCCAGGGGATTTTGGATTCCACTACCTGTGGCATGTCTTTGATGTCTCATATGGGCTGTATGATGGCTGAGACTATTTTTCAGATCAATGACCGCTTGCTTAGAAAGCTCAAACAGATAATCATTAGGAAGTGAGAAAATGTCCAAGTGAAGTCTGATCACCGTCTTCTAATTTGTGCTCTGATGTATGTCTACAGCTCAGTACTTCTGTGTCTCTTCAGCAATTTCAGGTTGTTGCCACTGAAAATGTGAACCCTGTTGCTCTGGAGTCGAACATCGATTGTGCACTTGCCACAGAAAAAGTGGATGGCACCTGCTGTTACGTTACCACTCATAAAGGTATGAATGCTCGGTACACGTGGTTGTGGAAAAGGCGTTAATGTAATATTCTGTATAATTGGCTTGGCATTATTTGTTTTAATTAAACCGTCGGATTGCCATTATCCGCACCACGCATGCACACGGTTGGTTCAGAAGGGTTTTTCTTGTTATCTGAATGCTGTTTGTTTCTCTGCAGGGCAGCCGTACCTCTGGGCTCGACTTGATCGGAAGCCCAACAAACAGGCGGAAAAGAGGTTTAAAAAATACCAGCATTCTCAGAAGAGCTCGAAAGGTAACATAAGTTAAAGGGCATATCACACTCAAAGCAACACTAAAAAATGATGTTAAAAAGGTTTAGAGCCTCGCACATTTTTTGGATATGACAATGCATCACACCTGATCTACATGAATGTCTTAGCTACTTATTTCATGTAGGATCATATTGTTCACTTCAGTTGTTGAGTCATAACACTGTGTGGAAGAGACATACCCTCCAGTGTCAGTCGTGGCATTCTGCTTCACCAGGACAACACACCAGTCCACACTACCCAGGTTGCCATGGACGCTGTGCGCGAGTGTGACCATGAACACCTTCCTCACCCACCCTATTCCCTAGACCAGGGGTCGGCAACCTTTGAGACATTGAGTGCCAATTTCAAATTTTCTAGTCAATGAGTGTGCCACTATCAACAATAATGGTAAAAATGACACAAACTACAGGAATACGTTCATCAAATTCAAAGCAAACAGCAACGTATTTAACTAAGCAGTGTGGGCTGAGAATGAAATGAATCATAGGCTATGTGTCAATTAATATATCTTGCCTACCAGTCAGTGTGATCCCTGTCCTTGCTTTTCTTGGCTGAGCTTTTTTATCTGGGGTTTGTAGTTTGTCACTTTTAATTGTAAACATGCCTCAGAATGGTCCGTCATCAAACGGCTGCGGATGGGGCTGAGCACACTTTTCATGTGCGAAAATACCTGCTCACACAGGTATGTTGAGCCGAACACTGACAAGAGGGCCAGTGCAATGTTCTTGAGACAGCTGAACTTCTCTGGTGCAGACGTCCAGCATGCGAGGATGCAGGCTCCGTGCTGTTGCACAGGGGTGGATTCCAACTGCTTCCAGAGCTCTGCAAACTTCGTCACCCACAGTGATGAGCTCTTCAGCTCTATCAGCTGCATCTCCACGTCCTGTACATCCATCCAGTCGATCAGAGCTGCGTCCAGGTCATGTCCATCAAAGAAGGAGAACATCGGACCGTACCGTTTAAAATCCACAAAGCGGGTCGTGAACTCCGCCTCCAGCTCACACATGTATTCGGCTATTTCAGCGGTGCTGATGTTGCATTGTGAGGACAACTCCCTCAAGTGTCGGAAGTAGCGGAAGGTGGAGGATGCAATGTCACCTGAGAATACTGCAAGCTTGGCGACAAAAGCAGCCCATGTTTCAAACATGTCCAAAACAGTTTGTCCTGCACCTTGCAGCCTGAGATTGAGCTCGTTGAGGTGCCCGGTGATGTCCACAAGAAACAAAAGTTTCACAATCCACTTCTCGTCCTCCAGTTGCGGATAATGTTGCCCCTTCTCAGCCAGAAACACCTTGATGGCATTGATGCAGCTGACAAAGTGCTCCAGAACTTTTCCGCAGCTCAGCCATCTCACTGCCGAGTGGAGAGGGAGATCTGTGTATGCACTGTCCATTTCCTTGAGCAGGGATCAAAACTGTCGGTGTGTCGGTGCAGATCGTTTGACGAGGAAGTTAATCACCTTTGCCACCCTAGCCATGACATCATTGAGATCTGAATTGGACATTTTTGCACACAGGTTCTCCTGGTGAATTATGCAGTGGAGCTTCATGACCGGGTGGCCGACTTTGTCTTCAATTAGTTTGATGGCTCCCTTCTGCTTCCCGACCATGGAGGGAGCGCCATCTGTAGTTACAGCAAACACCTTCCTCATATCAAATCCTCAAAATGTTGCGTAATCACCGTGGCTACGTCCTCGCCTCTAGTTGTGTCCGGCATGGGCTGCAAACAGCAGAGTTCCTCTCTCACGGTTGTATCGCAGTATTTTGCCATGACAGCCAATCGCGGGATGTCATTCACGTCCACACTCTCATCAAGGGCTAGACTAAAAACATTAGCATCTTTCAGGCCCTCCGTTTGTTGGGATCTAACATCACTTGCCATTTCATCGATGCGTCGCTGAACAGTACAAGCTGACGTGGGCATGTCCTTTATCCGGTTTTTGATGGTGTCTTTGTTGGGCAAGTTGTCAAAAAGAGTCTCTGCGCAGCTGAGAAAAGCCTCCTTTATGTACTCCCCATCAGTAAAAGGCTTCCCATGTTTAGCGATGCAATTAGCCAGATTATAACTGGCTTCTGTGACATGGCCTTGGGTGTTCACAAACACTTTAAGAGAGCTGGATTGTTTCCCATACCTGGCCGCAGCACGTTTGATAGTTTCGGCTCTATCGGCAAGGTCTTTATATGTCTTCTGATGTTTCGTCTCGAAATGCCGCTTAATGCTGGCAGTTCGGCACACAACGTTGTCACAGCACAAGGTACATACAGCGCGATCTTTGACGAAAACAAAACCATATTCTTCCGTCCAGGAGGGCTGGAATGCCCTAGCTTTAGTTTTTTTAGCAGGAGGCTCTGTCATCTCTGCACTTGTAACGCTATCAGGTAACTTTGGACCAGCATCAGAAAAAAAAAAAAAATCTCTGAGTGACAGCACGATCTTCCAACCGCATTTGCTCCACAGTGCTCTGCACCCAGCTCCTGCCCACTTTCCCAGAGACGCGTGTTTTTTTTTTTTTTTTTGCTGATGCTGGTCCAGTGTTGTGCGTGCCAGTGATTATGCTGCCGCGTGCCAGCAGTGACACGCGTACCATAGGTTGCCGACCCCTGCTCTAGACCTAGCCCCTAGTGACTTCTACCTCTTTCCCAGGCTGAAAAAATACCTTCAGGGCCAGAGATTTGAGGATGACGATGAGCTGCTGCAGCGGAGGGCTGGTTAGTGGACCAAGATGTTAAGTTCTACCGATCGGGTATCAGTGACTGGCAAACTAGATGGAACAAGTGTATGGAGCTGGAAGGGGACTATGTTGAAAAATAAAACATTCTGAATCCAAATATCTTGCTCTTCCTGTTTGTGGTTCAAAACTTTTTGATGTCCCCTCATATCATTTATTGGTCTGGTGCCTTAATTTAATTTACCTTATGATTCATTTGTTGTATCTGTTTCTCAGTGAGAGAGCGTGAGGAGAATTTAAATATTACATATTGTACAACACTAACTACTTATTGGCTGAAAGTACGCAAGTCTCAAAAAGAGTTTGAAGGTGTGGTTTTTGAGCACATTTATGCAAGTGTTCACACATCCACGTCCTTTGTGCCGCTGAAGGTGTTTCACAATAAAAGCATATTAATGTCACACCAGCAGCAGCTGCACACAGAACACAGCAAAGAGCTTTGTGTGTGCGTGCACGTGCGTGCAGATGAAGATACTGTGTGCATTTACATATGGAAAAACATTTAACCGTAATTTTGCCCTCTTGTTTTATTTCCATGTAAAGATTTTTTTTAAATAATAGATTTATTTCTGCTTTTAAACTGTCATATTTTCCGTGAGTAACCAGTTGATCCAAAAAGCAACATAAATAAGCAAGAGAAAAGTTTACAGTGCATCACAGGACAAATGACAAGTCTTTATTCTATTTTTTGTAATTTTTTTGTAATCTGTTTGTTTTATAAATGAGAAAGGTCATAAATGAAATATTTCTCTTCATGAGTCACAGATTTTGCTCTTGTATATCAGAATAGTGAGTCTAAAGTGTAACTTCCCACAAATCATAGCCCTTTAATGTTAAATTCACTTTTTCTTCCTTTTTTTTTTTTTTTTGCTTTGTTTTCCATGGTTGAGAATTTTAGGTTGTGGTCGAGATTTGCTCTAGTAATTGTGTTTGTGTTCCTCCACTTAATGTTTGTGTACTTTTCACCAGGTTTCACATGGAGCGTAGAAGAAGACTTCAAGATTGTGCCAGAGTCGTGGATTCCAGCCCACAGGGTCAAATGTCTTAACGGACACCCAATGCCCGATGAACAAGGACACATTCCAGGTCAGAGGGAGTGTTTTGTGTGTGTGTGTGTGTGTGTGTGTGTGTGTGTGCGGGGGGGGGTGCACATCCTTGGTGCTATTTAAAAAAAAAAAAAAAAAAAAAAATCTAGCCTGGTGCTGATATTGTGTAAAATGCGTCCCATTTATTTACCAGCCAAGTAAGTGACTTCAAAACAAAACAGATCAAAGTGTGATTAGTTTAACAAATTTGATGCATTATCGGTGCTGTAAGTAATTTAATTAATTTTTTTGACAATCATTGCATTTATTTGGGTGCTGATTCAGTACACAGTGATGGGAGTTTTCCAGGACTTCTGGAAATCGGGATTTTTACTTTACTGTAGCAAACTTTTCTAGGTTATTTTTGTTTTTCTGGCCTGCGTTGAGTCAGATTTAGTTTGTGCTGTGATGTCATGATGTTCGTATTTCTAAAATCATTTGGAAACATCTCAGATGAGATGCCACAGTGCATATTAAGTCAGGTTTTCACGTTCTTTTGTAATGGAGAAATGTAGATCCTGAAAGATGAATGTAACATGCTTGTCCACACAGCAGCAAATGAGAGGCGCCGTTACAGATTTTACTGTGAACTCTTCGTCATGTTGAAACTATAAAACAACTGGATGGAAATGTTCTGCTGCAGGGAGATGATTTAAAGTACATCAGGAATAAAATCAAATAGGTCAGGGTTTGACCTGGCCTTCTTGTTTTTTTTAATCATCGTTTATATGAAAAAGCTAACACTCCCAATATGTCTTTGATCTTATTATATCATGACTTGATGGAATTTATTGTCAGTTAATGTGATACAAGTTATTTCACACAAATCAAAATTGGACTTTGGGAGGAATTTACTTCAAATTGTCTCCATGTAAGCTATTTATTGAGCTAGCCTGCTAAATCTGCATTTTATGGTTTCTTCTGTTACATGGGCATGGAATGTTTATATGGAGAAAAAAAATATGATAAATATTTAACATGGGCATAGAAATCAGATATTGATGTGAAAAACGTTTGTCATTTTGCACAACACATAAAGTGTCTGTGTCCCAGAAATGCTGACATCAGCACTGGATGGAAAAAAAAAAACATTTATATAAGTGAATAAGAATCAAATTTAAAACCAAATCAGTTTTCCTGAGAACTAAAAGTTTTGTTGTTAACTTAATGAACAATACCTGCAGCTTTACTTGTATCAAATTTTATGTTTGTTCATGTTAAGACGCTATCAGTTGTTATAAAAGCACAACTTGCTGAAGTCAAATGTTTAGATAAATATAAAGAGAGAACAGTAACAGTCCAATGCAAATATGTGGTTTTATCAAATAGTAATAACACCGTATTCTAATCCATGTGACAGACTGGATTACATTTCTGCCATCTTGCCAATATTTAAAAATACTCTTTTTGTGACTAAAATGAGCAAGAAAATGGGACTGAGAAAAATCTTTCATTTACCTTATTAATTGCACCAAATTGCATGCAATATTTCAAAATTACTCTACTGGGTGCTGCAGCCTTGACTTCATGCAGGCCTGCTATTTTTCTGGCCTGAGCCAGATTTCCGGCTTTTGTGTCCGGATATATGCAGCAGAGGCGACAGGTTACCATGTAATCCCTATGGAAGGACGTGTTCTGGATATGTAGTGACGTGGAGGCATCTGTCTGGAGTTTATACTTGACGTGGACATGTCCTGTCTCTGGCAATCAACCTGTGAGCAGGACTTAAGTCCATTTTGTCTATAATTTAACACAATTATGACAGAGTTTGAGGGGGAGAAAGCGAGGAAGTGCAGCAGCAGCCTGGTTTTTTTTTTTTTTTTTTTTTCCCCGCATGCGCGTACGAACAAATCATCTGTGAAGATAATGTTATTAATGACATAGATGTATAATAAAACAAATGGTGACTGGTTTATAACACAATTATGACAGAGTTTGAGGGGAGAAAACGAGGAAGTGCAGCAGCAGCGTTTCTTTTTTTGTTCACATGCGTGCGCGCGTGAACGAATTGTCCGTGAAGATAATTTTATTTGCACAGATGTATAAACTCGGAGTGGATGCGAACCCAACACTTTTCATTTTCTGCCTTCCTTTTCTTTCCACACTGAGGTTCACTTGGACTGGTCTGTTGAATAAACTATAAAATAATTGCCCCGAAAATATGATCCCAGCAGCAGCAGTGTTCAGTGATGGTGGTATGTAGTCAAAACCTGCAGATGTTAGGGGAACCTATGCCCAATTTTTGTTTGTGGTTATTTTATTTTTGCTTTAGAAAACTGGATTGTAAAATACAAACCACTTGACCTCAAAGATGGTAATGGTTGTTTAAAGTCTTTAACGTTGGGTTTTCCTGAGAGCTTCCCAGACAGGTTTGAAAAGGCCTAAAATCACAGCCCCCAGCCCGGGGCTTTGCCCCTGGACTCCATTGGGGACCTAGGCGGCCCCCAAACCCCTCGACAATTTAGTTTCAGGCTTAGCCCATATTGCCTCAATACCAGCCCTGGTCATGGGGGAAAAAAAAAATCAAGTTTTTGTTTTCTTTTTTCCCAAGAGCCATTCACATCACTGAGTACACATTGTGAGCTGTAATGAATACCATTCAGTGTTAGGATATATTGTCATTTTGTTTGCTCTTTATAACCAGACCATGGCAAATGGTGGTGGTGGGGGGGTGGTGGGGGGTGTTTAAGACAATTTTGTGACATCAGTATACTCCCAAACTGTAGGGGGAGCTCTGTAGAGAATAATATGACCACAAAACAGTGAAAAACTGACCAGAGTTGCATATTTTCTATTTTAAGTGATTAGATTAGTTTACAGGTGGAGGACAAGGATGAGCACTGAGTGTGGCCCAAACAAATTAATATGAGTCATTGAAAAACTTTATTGAAGAATAAATTGAGCACAGGGCAAATTAAAGCCGTGGGATTACAATAGGAACACGCAGGTTTTTTTTTTTTGTTTGTTTGTTTCTTTGCCCAGGATGTGTCCTGCTGACTGTGATTGGTTCCTTTGTGTTCAGGCTGGGTTCCAGTGGACAAGGATAACAAACAGTACTGCTGGCACTCCTCTGTAGTGGACTGCAAAGCCAGGAAGGTTCTTGTTCTCAGGCCCACTTCTGATGATGAAGACACTTTAGAAATTACCACAGTCCCTCTGGCCGACCTCCTGGAACAAACACTGGAGCTCATTGGAACCAATGTCAACGGGAACCCTTATGGTAATATCATTGCACTTAAAACAAGTATTTTTCAGAGTATAAATCGCACCTGTCAAAAAATGCCTCTTGAAGAGGGAAAAATGAGTAAGTTACACCTTTTTTCCTGTATTATCAGCTTTGTATTTTGGGATTTTTATGCAGTGTTGTAGTATACTTTTGATTATTGCCAGTTATTCATTATTGGAGTTTGTTTAGTGTGTTGATTCCTGGGAAAGCCTGATATAAATAGCTCTTAATTTTTTATAATTTTCACTATTCAGTATATAAGTCACACTGGAGTATAATTCACAGGCCCTCCCAAACTAGTAATAAAAATAAATAAATAAATTGAGATTTATTTAAAAAAGCACAGTTCCTCAAACATGAACTCTGTACACATCAGGTTTTGACATTCAGTGCAATATCGTGGGACAGCAGTTTTACTTGTCTTGCATTGGTGGTAAAATGACTGAATGAGCACCAACCGTGCAGCATCCACATATTTATTTTTTAAGTAGTCGAAATCATGATGGCATAACATTGAACTCTGCATCCAGCAACAAGGAAAACAGTTACACTGATGCTGAAAACCTGTGCAGACCTACATTTTTACACACAGAAAATCAGCCAAAATTAGGAATTGATCAAGAATCAGACCACCAATGTGCAGAATCAATAAATGCCATTGATCACAATTAAAATCTTATCTATTCCCATCTCTAGTTGTTCTTAGTTGTGTCATAGTCCAGCTATGTAAATGGCTGCTTCCACTCATTCCTGTGTTTTAGTTTTTTGCTTCCTTCTTTCTTTTTGTTGAGAGTTCGTCTTTTGTGTTTCTCTTTAACGTTGTGTAATCATATTAGCAGTTTGAGTCGACTTGGTAAATCCATACTTGAATATCTCCAGCATAGTGGTAGCTACTAGCTAGCGGGTGTTGTGTACAGTACTCTCACAGAAATGTTTGCTAACAGTAACATTACTGTACACTTTGCTGTTTTGTAGCATTTTCAGCTAAAAACTGTGAGGGATTGTGTTGATTGTAGAACTGTTACGTAATGCTGAAGGTTTGCATGATGGTTACAGGGGAAACGCTCAGATGGGCTATACGGTGCTATTCTTTTTACCTCACAGCAAGAAGGTCTGGGGTTCAGTTCCAGCATTGCCCAGTTCCTTTCTGTGAGAATTTATTCCCCCCGCCCAACCCATCTGTTGTTTTTATTAAGCAATTTGTAATGACTGCTTGGAAAGCAGAGAACAGAAAAAAGTTATTTCCAAAGTGTGGATTTCAGTTTTTGTGTGTGGGTTATTTATTACCTCCACCAAGGAGGTTATGTTTTCGGTCACGTCCGTTTGTTTGTTGGTTTGTTAGCAGGATTACTCAAAAAATCCTCAATGGATTTCAATTAAATGTTTTTACCACGGGTGTATCTTGGCCTAACTTAGAAGTCATTAAGTTTTGGTAATGATCTGGAACATGATCCGGATCCAGTAATTTTTTTTAAGGATTCTTTATCATTGCAGGATAGGGCCAATTTCAACATTTTTGCATCTAACGTCATGAAAACAGGTCACAAAGGCTGAAGAAAAATTAAGTTATGACACAACAATAATTTAGCATTTGTTTCTCCTCACTGAATAAACTTATTAGGAAATTTAAAAAAAAAACTTGTGTAGTTCATGCAGTTTCTCTTTATAAATACATTTGCTGACGATCTAAGGGTTTAACCCTCTGGGGCCGACGCCGTTGTATACGATGGCTGAGACCAAGCTTTACTAAATTATAAATAACTTTTTAATGATATGAGATAGAAACTTACTTAGAACTCCGCCGACGTTCGAGCCACCGTCCACCGTCTTTATACTCTTCATAGAAGCTGTGTGATGACGTGATCAATGAGTGTCCAATCAGAATTGGTTCACCGTCACATGGTTTTCCAAAATCCAATCGTAGGGCAGATTCACCTCATTTGACACACCAACAATTGTTTTTAGGAGTGATGTGTTACTACTTTATTATAGTTTGCTATGTGTTTTGAATAAATGTGTGTGAAAATTTATTTTCCGCTTTACTTTTTCCTCTTATTTCTGATTGTAAACCTTTATTACACTTATAAAACACAACTATAGCATATATATTTTGAAAGTATAGGTTGTCCCGAAAAAAAGAGACATAAAACTTGATTGTGGGATGCAGAGAGAGCTGTTAACAGCAATAATAAAACATTTATGCCAGGCAAGTGAACTGTCCAAAAAATGCCCTCAGACCCCAGAGGGTTAACCACTGAATCTGAAACATGATGGTAGAAGCGTGAAATGACATGGAATAAGTCTCTTTGCCAAAGGGTATTCCATGTGACGTCAGTGACCCTATGGCCTTGGCGGAGGTTTGCGCTGTCCGAGTGCTTCTAGTTTATTTGAATTTATCTATGTCTTTATTAGGACACAAACTCAAACTCACATTTCTGCCTGATGATGTCATTGTTTTATTGTCTGAACAGGACTGGGGAGTAAGAAGCAGCCGGTCCACTGCCTGGTCTCGCATGGGACCCTGCAGATCAGAAACCCTCCTCCGGTCGACTTCCAGCAGTTGCTTTCCTGGTTCCAGGAGCGTCCAGAGGGGAGAGTTGAGGGTATTGTCTGGCACTGTGAAGATGGAACTCTGATGAAGGTATCGCATCCTTTTTTCATCACAACAGCTTTAATAATTTAAGACACCTCAGCAGTTACACTACAGTTAGAACACAGGCATGAGAATTTTCCAGGATTTCTGGAATTTTTAGAATGATCAGGGCTTTTCCTGAGATCGATGCAAATCAGAGGAGAACATTTTTGGTTACAAGGTAGTCAAGAAATGGATCACAGCTGATCTGCACGGACCCCCCGGTCATGAACGCAGCCTGTTAAAAACAGCCTCATACTCCACTCCAGTGATGTGGGGCTGCAAAGTGCAGCTTTTCTGCATTGATTTCCTCAAAAGCCTCATTGATAAAGCTGCTGTGCACCCTTTTGACGAATAGATGAAAATAGATTGAATCCAGTAAGAATCAGCCCGATAAAGGCTTTTTTAATTTTGATTAGTCAGTTAAGCCTGATTCAGTAAAAAAAAAAGTGTGCGTCCTGTCGCTTTGTCTGTGAGGTGGAGAGAGCAGTCTGTGTTTACTGCAGGGATCAGCACACAGCGGTGTATTAAAACAAAAAAAGCACAAACACTGCTTTGCTTTAAATACGCAATAAGTATCTTAGATCATCACCAGTACACATTTGTCTTGCTGTTTGACAGTCTGGACTCACAGATCCAACAACAGCGATTTAAAAACAGTCAGCACACATGCTTTGTTATCTTATTTGTTCTGCAGCTCACACAGACGGTGCAGGAGCGTATACACAGCAGTGAAGGGTGGGAAAGGCCCCCCAAACCCCTTAACAGTGTCCATGTTTGAAAACATTTTAAAGACATGTTTTTCACATATTAACCAGATTCAACTACTTTGTGTATAAAAAATTATATATTATTTAATAATAATAATAAGTATTATCATTGTCACTGACTTACTATTTGTAATATTTAAGAATAAAGTAATGCAGTTTGAATCATATTGACTTGAAACCAAGATTGTTTTTTACTGATTATGCCTGAGCCCACTAAACTGAGCGTGTGCAGCCGAGCTGCCTGAAACTCCACAGCTCTGAAAAATACGTATTCCCGCATTTTTCAAGTGTCTGCTAGACTGCCAAAATAAGGCTTAAAGTGGGTCTAATTTTGCCAAAAATCGAGCAGCTTCTGGGTTGTTTGTCCCCAGACTTCCCTCCTCCCCCATCAGGGCTCCGCCCTGCAAATGGGAACAGTATTCATTAAGGTGTAAACCTCCAGCAGGACATCAAAATATTTTAATTGGCTGTCAAATGACTTTCAGGCTTTGGTCTGTTCTTACAGATTCACCGCCACCATGTGGGCCTGAAGTGGCCTGATGGAGAAACCAGTCTGGCCTCCAGGCCTGTGGTCATTCACATGGATGGAATAGTGGAGCATAACAATGACTTGTTCACCTGCTTCTCCAGACTAAATGGACGCTGCTTCAGCCAACTTCAGGACATCTGGTTTGAACAATAAACCCAGCAGTATTTTCTGCCATTTTTGCTGCTTCCACTTCACTGGGATTTGTGACTGTATTTCCACCAGTAAATTCAGAGGAGTGTGGCTGTAGAAACTGTCAGTCCCCACAGGAAACCTGAATTTTTGATTGTTGCTGTGCAACATTAACATGTCTTAATTTGTAACTTTTTTTGAGTTCACAGAAAAATGTATTTAGAATATTTCAGTAGCTTTAATACTATGATTTGGCACTTTTTTTATTTTCATGCTATGCAGCACAAAACAGTCAGTGATTTATTTCAGATGCTATTACTGTATTACAGGGGTAAAAGAAACCATAGAAAACGTTTGATTTTTGGGGCGGGGGGTTGTGCTATGCAGTGATGTTGGTGACATAAACACGTAAATACAATGAGTAGCATGGAGGACCGAAACATGATTGGTTATGTTCATGTATTGTTGAATAAGTGGCGTAATGACTGTGACAGCCCTAAAGTCATCTGAAGTTTCATAAACGAGGCCCCTGTGGTTTTAGAATTTAAAATGTGACAGAGTGTGGTATTTTACCTAAGTTTAAATCCAGTTTACTTTCAAGTTGTAAATGGTTGATTTGGGAGAATAAGTACTACTGGCTGTGTTGTAGGTCAGTTTGTCAATACTGAGTTTTGCCTCTTATTTAACAGGCAGAACCTTACATCCCTGAGGTTCTTATGAAAAGTGTTACACTCTGTGAAGACGAGACCAGGACCCTTATGGATTTGTTGGAGGCTGATGCAGTTATTGGGGAGTAAAAACTTTACAACACTAATGTATCTGGGGATACACACACACATATTCGTATGTGTGTTTAAAAAAAAATAACATGTCACACTGCCTTCATGTGTATTGCAGTTGCAGTGTCACATCACTCGGCGTGGCGTAAGGATCACTTGTCTCTGGGTGCAGTGTAATGTCCATGCAGATTGATAAATGAATGGTAGCAGGTTGCTTTGCTTTGGTCTGTTGTCCCAGCCATGCTTGACCGCATTGATGTCTGAGCGCCCTCTGTTGGACAACCTTTGTAATAACACTCCAGTAGCCAAAGTGTTTTTTCTGCATGGTTTATTCAGTAAAATAAGTTTTCATATCAGCAACAAAAGTATCACTAATACTGATATGACTGAGTCTCTGATCAGCCAACTGAGGTATCGCCCAGGTTCTAGTGAAGCCTGTTTCCATTTGTGCTGTAAATATCTGTACAGCTTCAGTGTAAATGCATTTAAAACTGAACATTTTGTAAATGTTACAGCGCCCTCATTCCTGTCAAGAAAAAAATGTATATTTAAATGAGTACTGTATCATATGGATTTAGTGTCCAGCATGGGACACCGTGCTCACTGCAGTGTGTTGTGATAGAAGTGATTGTACACGCTTGTGAATATAGTTAATGCAAAAGTTCATCTGTCTCATAGTGTGATTCTGGTTTCACAATTGATCTTCTCCCAGTTCCAGCCACAGCTCATTAACCCAGACAGTTGTGTCCAGCCAATCGGCAGCTGGTACACACATTAACCAAGTGCGTAGGAACCAAAGTTAGGAAATTTGCAGGGCTGCAGTTTGTCATAGACCATGTTTGTATTAGTATTTAACTATATACATACACCAAGCTTTATTCAGGTCATCTTCATTTTTAAAATTTGTCACACAAAAGTGGAAGTTCATACATTTGTTGGTGGTGAGTAACATTAAATTTTCCAGACTCTCAACGTAAGGATTAAAGTCTTTCTCAAAGCAGGAAATATTTACATTTCACAATTTATATTTTTCACTTGACTTATTCCAGCTGGTACAAAAACCACAGGTTTGTAAACGTTTAAAAAATTACAAAAGATAAAATAAGTAAAAAATATGCTACAAAAGTTTAAACAAGCTAAAAACTGAATGATGTTGAAAGATGGGAGCTGAAAGTCAAACTCTACAGGTTGAGGATTGTCTAAGAATCCCCTTCAGGTGTAGTTTTTGTTGTTTCATTCAAAGGTGTTTTCTCTGTGTCAGGTGTCTGCAGAAGGTTTCTGAGGGTCCTGCCATCTAAAAACAGGAAAAGAGAAAATTTAAAATGATCACTTGTGAAAGTTGCTTGAATTAGAGGTTTTCCCAAAACACTGTGATGTGTTTTTACATCGAGACAGAAAATCAGCCAGCAGACGAGTTTAGTTTTACAGTGATATTGAGAAAAGTGAACCTCATGTTTCATTTTCACCTGAGCGAGCAGACGTTCACTGTTTCGACTTAGTGTTTCAGTTCTGTAGTCTCACCGTCCGGCTCAGTGAGAGCCGGACAGTGAGACCAATGAACCAATCAGTGGTGAGCGGAGGCTGATTTTCTCATAATGCCTTTTGGCATCTATGTGTGTTAATGTTCAAACCTTCAAATTACTGCATTATTTTAAAATTAAAAGCTAATGTTATATTTTCACTTTGTACAAATGACAGACTTGACATTAATGTAGTTAAACTATCTGAATTAATTTGGTTTATAAATCAAAACCATAAGTCAAACCTGCTTTCCCTTTCAGTCATTCTGCCTCACGTGTGGACCACTGTATGCTGTGAATGTAAATGACTCTTCCTTATAGCAGTGGGCAGGGCACACAAAGATAGAAGCACTGACTCATTGGTTGTGTTGGGTTTGTGATTGTCTTTGATTCTAATCAGAAGCGTTGGCAGTGTTTAAACTCAAAACTGGCTTGTCAGTAGCTGAGAGTGTACCAGATAATTACATTACATTAGCAGTTAGTTGTAGCTTCTCCAAATTTTTTTTAGTGGTTTATCGATTTAGCTTTATGAAAGTTAACTTTTCATTTAGCGGATTAGCGAAGATCGAAGCTAACTTTTTGGTTAGCTGTGCCCACCACTGGGTAGCTGTTGTTTTTTGCCTTTTCTCATACAAATGTACACTGATAAAGGGCACGAGTCGTCTTAAAACAGTAACCTGCATTGGAAGCAAGCACACTAACCATTTAAATTTTGACACTGGGGCACTTGGCTTTCAAACTGTAAACTGTAGCTTCTTTTTTTGTTAGTTGCGGTCAAAATTAGAGGTGATGCAATCAGAAAGAATTTGCAAGTTTGGTTCCAAGTTACTTTTTCAGCAAACAACTAGGGCTGTCACGATTATTACAATATTCGTCAATCGCGATTATTTTTCATATTCGCGATTATTTTTCATATTCAATTACCATGAATTATTTATTTTATCCACAATTAGCATAAAACGACTCAGAATCTAACGTCATTGTGGCTGCAGCCTCGCTCTCGTCTTAAAGCGATCCGTCCTGCCGTTTGGACGGCCGATTAAAACAGCGGCCGTCTTCTCAAAAGCCGTCTAAAATGCGGAGCTGTCGGTGTGTGTGTCTCTGTGTGTGTATGTGTGTGCGCGCGCATGGAGTCAACAGGCTGCAGCGCAGTCTGCAGGCTGTTGACTGGGAGGGGGTGCGTGAGGGAGATTCCTGAATGCAGGCGCGACACGTTACAGTCTGAGAACCATCAGTGCACAGCGAGTGCGGAGCAGAGAGACGATTTTAACCCGAGTGAACATGTTAACAAAACCAAAACGTGAAGCTTTTACTTCTCTCTGAACTTTCTCTAAAGGTGTGATTCTGCCGTTACCGTCCTGTTCACACCAAGTGTGCGTCGTATGCTGAATTTATGAGATCATGAGATGAAATAAACGGTCAAATATCTTTAAAAACATATTTAAAAATTAGAATATATGAATGAACTGAGCCACAAAAAAAAAAAAAACCCTGACATGGTGATGTGGTGATTGTTCAGAAGCACAGATCACAAAAAGCAGCTGAGAACTCTGAACTTTAACAGCTGTTATTTTCCAAAGGTATTTATTTGTTCAGTCTTGAGCTTAATGTAGTGGTTAAGCACAAAACGTGACTGATGAGGAGAAACAATTTCAGAAATGCAACAGAAACAACCGCAAATCAGAAAAAGTTGGGACTGTATGAAATGAAGATAAAAATAAAAATGGTGCACGTTCCCAGTTTCTCCACTCACAGAAGCCAAAGTTCTTCCAGAGTTGTGTAATTATACTACAATAGTAGAATATAAAGAAGGGGAAAAAAAGAAAAAAAATAGACAATATATTCGTCAATCGCAATTATTTGTTTGACAATTAATCGTCTCCAGAAATTCCTAATCGTGAGAGCCCTAAACATAACTTGTGTTTGGTGTCTGCAGTTTGTGGTTGAACTGAAACACTGAGTTATTATAACTTCATACATTGAAACAATAAAAAAAAACAAAAAAACATTTTCCACACCTGGTTGGCTGGGTGCCCTTTGTGAGTCTTGCTCCAGTGTTTGCAGCAGTAGAAAAGCTTTTTAGCCTCTCCACCTGCAATGGCACAGACACACATTCACCCAGAATGCCATTATGTCCCACATACTGTGTTCAGAGTGGCCGGACATACCTGTATACACAGACCAAACATCCTCAGAAAGCAGGAAGTCAATAAAAACCTGGATTGTCATTGATTAAGCACAATCCCAAGCACCCCCCAACCCACCCTCACAAATAAAAAGTTAAATTTCCCATCGATGGGATATACAGTGGTGTTCAGAATAATAGTACTGCTGTGTGACTAAAAAGATTAATCCAGGTTTTGAGTATATTTCTTATTGTTACATGGGAAACAAGGTACCAGTAGATTCAGTAGATTATCACAAATCCAACAAGACCAAGCATTCATGATATGCACACTCTTAAGGCTATGAAATTGGGCTATTAGGAAAAAAAAAAACAGAAAACGGGGTGTTCACAATAATAGTAGCATCTGCTGTTGACGCTACAAACTCAAAACTATTATGTTCAAACTGCTTTTTTAGCAATCCTGTGAATCACTAAACTAGTATTTAGTTGTATAACCACAGTTTTTCATGATTTCTTCACATCTGCGAGGCATTAATTTTTTTGGTTTGGAACCAAGATTTTGCTCGTTTACCAGTGTGCTTGGGTTCATTGTCTTGTTGAAACACCCATCTCAAGGGCATAACCTCTTCAAGTATTTTGACATATCCAAACTGATCCATGATACCTGGTATGCGATATATAGGCCCAACACCATAGTAGGAGAAACATGCCCATATCATGATGCTTGCACCACCATGCTTTACTGTCTTCACTGTGAACTGTGGCTTGAATTCAGAGTTTGGGGGTCGTCTCACAAACTGTCTGCGGCCTTGGACCCAAAAAGAACAATTTTACTCTCATCAGTCCACAAAATATTCCTCCATTTCTCTTTAGGCAAGTTGATGTGTTCTTTGGCAAATGGTAACCTCTTCTGCCCATATCTTTTATTTAACAGAGGGACTTTGCGGGAGATTCTTGCAAATAAATTTGCTTCACACAGGCGTCTTCTAACTGTCACAGCACTTACAGGTAACTCCAGACTGTCTTTCATCATCCTGGAGCTGATCAATGGGTGATTCTTTGCCATTCTGGTTATTCTTCTATCCATTTTGATGGTTGTTTTCTGTTTTCTCATCTCATAATCTCATAACTCCATAAACTCTTCCCATCTCTGATCCCAAAGGCTGAGCATGTGAAGATAACGAATTTACAATGCAAGATGGAAAACAAAATATTGCTGTAGCACTGAACAAGCTTAGATCTTTCTTTGTTTGTCATTGTACAATTAAGATTAATCGAGATTAATCTTTTTAATCACATAGCACTACTATTATTCTGAACACTACTGTATGTCGTAATACGTCAAAGTTTTTTCCATTTTCTTCCACGCGTCTTTTTTTTTTTTTTTTTTTTGTCTATTTTAAAGCATTGGATATCATTGTAGATGAAGAGCCTATAATGCACCTGCGTATACGTTTTCCCCTCTCCAATCAACTTTTAATCAAACTACGCTGTTCTGAACAATGTCTTGAACGTCCCATTTTCCTCAGGCTTTCAAAAAGAAAAGCATGTTCAACAGGTGCTGGCTTTATCCTTACATAGGGGACACCTGATTCACACCTGTTTGTTCCACAAAATTGACAAACTCACTGACTGAATGCCACACTACTATTATTGTCATCACCCCATTTTCTGCTTTTTTTTTTTTTTTTACTAATAGCCCAATTTCATAGCCTTAAGAGTGTGCATATCATGAATGCTTGGTCTTGTTGGATTTGTGGGAATCTACTGAATCGACTGGTACCTTGTTTCCCATGTAACAATAAGAAATATACTCAAAACCTGGATTAATCGTTTTAGTCACATAGCACTACTATTATTCTGAACACTCATTCTGTTGCTCTGGGGGTTGGTAAGGTTAGACCTTACCTGTGTGAAGCGCCTTGAGGCAACTCTTGTGATTTGGCGCTAGATAAAGGAAATAAAAATAAAGGAAAACACTACTGTATGTCTATTCTGTCAATGGGTGGATTTTCTGTTGGAGATATGTGCAGATTTTACGAAGTGCCACTTCTATTTCACTCTTCTGCCACAGTCATTAAAAGAAATGTGCTGTAATAATGAATGAGTGACCACAGAAATGCTTCATACAAAACAAATAATGACAGATGTGCCAGAGCTTCAGTTCCTGTGATGCTGTAACAAAACCCTGATCCACTTCCAATACAGGCAAAACCATAGTCTTTATAAAATTATAAAACAGCAGCCAACTTTACATTGGACAGCTTTAAATACAGTTTGATTTGTCTACCTGATCTTCAAGTTGCTGGATGCGTCTCTGTGCTCTCTCCTCCCTGTCGTTCACCTCCTTCAGCTGCTCTTTGAGCTCAGAGACACTGGAGGTCTTCATAGCGAGCTCCTTTTCCAACTCCTTCATTTTGTTTTCATACATTCTGGAGATAAAGGCAAACATTTAACCTCTGGAACTGGATTTAGAGCCTACAGGTTAAAAAGTGAATACAAGAAGCCTTCTGGAGTTGGGAATCCAAGGACAGCATAACCACTACTGAACATTGAAGACGTCACTGGAGTAACATGTTGGGTAATTTGAACTACTGGCTGATAAAAACTGATTGTGAATTAACCTTCAGTACATCCACTTTATGACCAGTTCAGCATTCTTGTAGACCTTGTAGGTGGTTATTCCTATGCAGGCCCTGGGGCCCATTGGGCCGGTATTTATTCCCAGGATATCACAGCATGAAGCAATGGATGGGATGTGTAGAAGCATTTTTAGGTCCTTATTTGAACTGTGTATTCTCTGATGAACTATCAAGTGTCCTGATCTGAACTATATGTCCTCTGGTTGAACTAACAGGTGTTCAACCCAAAAAAGGGCTCTATTAGTCACTGCCTGTCAGGTACTTTCCAAGTTGGCAGCAGAGTTGGCTGATATCCCAGCAGTAATGAGCCCGCAGGCCAGGTGCGGTGGGCCTCAGGCCAGCTGCACCTGTGGCAGATGGTGTTTTTTTTTTTTTTAAATCAGTTGTAAATGGGAGCATTTGTCACATTGAAATAATGACCTAACACCTGCTTAGGGTTCACTAGAGGACGCTTCCAATAGAAAACCATGTCTTGGGAATAAAATAAATAAAAAAGTCGAAGGAGGAGCAATGCCCGCGGGTCTCCAATATATAGATGAGCGCGGTTGACGCATATTCAGTCTCTCTAGAGGGCTCAGTTTGTATAAGCTCTGTTTCGGATGCTTAAATAAACTTAAAAACTCTGTGCATTTTGTCTTGCTTAAGGCTGAATTATTCTAAAGTGTTGTGTCCTTTTCTTGCAAACCACCTGCAATCAGTTTTGTGTTATCTAAAGAAGACATCCTGAGACGACCAAAAAGAAGGACCGCGACAGAACTTGGCGAGCCAGCTTCAGGAGGGTCCAGGGGCATTCCGGCAGCCTGGGACGGTCTAGCTCATCCCTCCAGACTGTAAATAACAGTGATCATGACTAAAAGGTAAGCAGAAACCTTTTATAACTTCTGCACGATCTGGAGGAGTGAGTCTGGATTTCCACCCAAGTTGACAGGTGATATTTTTAATTGCCTCTTACCCAAAAGAACCTGGACTAAGAAAATTGACAAGAGACCAAAAAAGATAAGACTGAAAATTCTCAGGCCTTGTAAGACAGAATGCCCAGAGAGTGAGTGTGTGTTCCTGGGAAAGAGAGTGTCTGTGTGAGTGAAAGGTCAGGAATGTTCATGAACTCTCGTGCGGAAAAGAGTGCATGGAGAACTAACCTGGATGCTTGGGGAATAATTGGTGTTAAAATTCGTTACTAACATGCCGGCTGATAGCATGCGCTGTAGGGGTTAATTTAGGGAAGTATACTGACAAATAGGTACAAGGTAATACAAGTTTATTGAAAGAAAAAGAGACTGAAGTAGGATAAGTGAGGAAAAAGATATTAAAAGAGAATAGTGCAGAGAAGCACAAGATAAGCGCCTGAGGGGGCGCAATAGAAATACCGTACGTGATGAGGAGAATAAATAAAGTGCAGAGGAGCACAGCTGACAGTAAGTAAAATGAGCTCAATAAAGGATGTCATTTTTAAGAAAAGAGAAAAACTATAACAAATGAAGAGTTAGTGCAGAATACATGAGAATTAATGAAGCAGAAAATAGTGCAGTAAGGCACCAAATACATGCTTGTGGGGCGTGGGAAAAATATAGAAGTGAAGATTAGTGCATACTGAAGAATAAGTAATTAAGTGCACAGTAATGAGTTTTTTATAAGAAAAGAATTGGAAAAAAGAAAAGAAAAAAAAAGTACTTTCAGTGCAAAGGCACATTAAGCTTAGGAGCTTAGTAAGTGAGAAGAAAAGTAGACATAATGGGCCTCATGTATCAATGTTGCGCACTTGTGGCGTAAATTTACAGCGTAAACTTGAAATACACCAAAGTTGCCGTGACATGTATCAAGCAGTGCGCACCTGCCCATTTCTGGTGTACGCCTGACGTGATCTTGATAAATGCGGCGGGTGGAAACGACCGTAATTATAATAAACACGCCCATAAATATTCAGACTCCGCTTCAGACACACCCTCGTTTTACGACATGGAAGCCAGGAAGACGGCAATGAGCGGCCGTCATATCAATTGTTTTGTAGTATATTGTGAATAAAGTGTTACAGTGGTCCCTCGTTTATCGCGGGAGTTACGTTCTAAAAAACAGCCCATAATACGCGAAACTGCGACGTAGTCAGCGTTATTTTTTACAATTATTATAGATGTTTCAAAGCTGCAAAACCCCTGTAAACCCACATTATACACTTTCACAATCAGGCATGAACATTTTCTCACTTTTCTCTCGTGTGTAAACACTATCAAAGTTCAAACCTTAGTAGGAAAATAAAACCAAACTGTTTTCAGGCCCAAACATTTGTTTGAGAAATAAAAATAGAACTTTTTCCTATAAATAATTATGATGGCATTTAGAACTAATGAATTTAATTATAACGATCAACGAACGAGGTTGGACACATAAGAAATTATTAATAGTGACTCACCAGTATTCCACAGATCGGGCCTCTGCGTCCTGACGCCGCGCCTTTTCCACTCGCTGCAGCAGGTGCTGTTTCCGTGTGAGAAACAGAGTTATGAGTAGGCCTAGTTATTGGCGCTCTTTTAATTAAATTAATAGCATGCAAAATTGGACTAAATACTCCGCGGGACTGCGAAGCCGCATTATAGCGAGGGACCACTGTATTCTCTTTTCACATGTCAATAATTCTTGATGTGGATATTTGCTCGCTCAATTAATAAGACACGCCTAATTTGTCAGATTTCTTTATTTTTAAAATGTACCTCTTTATTTATTGTATTGTGACAAACGAATGGAGACGACAAAACCTGATTGCAGCACGGGCAAATTAAGGGAATGACATCAGTACAGTTGTAATTATCAATTTCATAGTCTAAAACGATGACACCACATAAAATTAAGCTCAGCGCTGCTCTGGCTCCAGGCTCGACGTCTGGAGAAAAAGGCGAGCAGCGCTTTCCTTCCTGTCAGCGCTGTAGCCACGGATCGTGCTCCATAACAATCCCGCAACAGCGGGATTTGTATTGATTATTATGTAGTATAATCAGGAAAGTGTTATTTATGTAACATATGCATTGATTTGTATAATGGCACTGTTTATCATGTTGATCATCTTCATTTCTATGTGGATTCCAGCGCTGGTTCATTTTGGTGTATAGTTACACCACCTCTCGACCTGGTGTATATTTTTAGCGCAGCGTACGCCAACGACCACACTGATAAATGCCAAGTAGCGCAGCCGTTTTGGCGTACACCCCATATACGCTCAAATATCGCCGTACGCAACGTTGATACATGAGGCCCAATGTACGCTTGGAGAGCGTAGGAGACATATATAAGTGAGAAGAAAGTGCAGGAAAGCACAGTATACGCACGCGAGGTGCGGTAAGGCGTAGAAGTAAATGAAATATTGTACGCTCAGAGGAGCTTGTTAAAAATAATATATTAGTTGCTGGCAGCGCCGGAGAGCTGTCTAACGTGAAGAAGAGATACATACTCAAACAGAACACATTGGTGTTAAGTGATTAAAAAAGTTGTTTAAAGCCACGGAGTGAAGAGTGGCAGAAGTCTAGATAGAGATATATAGAAATTTGTTTTTAATAATTTTTGTGTATAAAGCTTTTGAAGATTGTTGTGTGGGAGAGCAGAGAGTAAGCGGGGAGTTGCAGGCAAGCTGTGAGAGCTTGCAGGCTGGCTGACATACAAGATTAATGTGAAGAGTACGAGGAGGAGGAGACGTTTAGACCCAACAGAAGGACTTGGGAGGTGCATGACAGGCAAAAAGGAAAGAGAAACAGAGACAGTGGAGAAAAAAGACAGGACAAGAGACTGCTATGTAAATACAGAGAAGGTAGATATTATTTCAAAGAAAGAAAACTAATAAACAAACATAGCAGAAAAAGACAAGAGAAGCGGAAAGTGAGAAATTAGAAGGAAAAAAGAAAGTCAGGAGCAAAGACATTAGGAAGTGTTAGGGTTGTAAAGGACTAAAGAAATAAAATTGGTTACAAATTAAGAATTAAGGATCAGATTATAGTGAAAAAGCTGACAGACGGATCAATGCTTGGGACAGTCATTGATGGGAGACTTAAGTGATGATGAAATAATACTCCCAGAACATTACTTGACTGACGGAGACATCGAAACCCAGGGAATCAGGACACATTTTTGGCTGGAAAGGACCTATTATGACAGTGTAGGAGCAGAACATTGGCAGGACGAACAAGAGATCAATCAGAAATTATGGCAAATTACTAAAATAGTCAATTTGAAGCAAAAGAAAGAACAATTCCCTCTAATTAATTGGGAGCTGCTGATAAGACGTCTGTGGTATCAGGGTTTAACCCCGTGGCTGGAGCTGCTTTGTGCTGATCCTAATAAAGAAATTAGCATATCATTAAATCATTTAATAACACTACCAACCGATCCAGATGAAGAACTGTTTCCTAGGTTGACTCTGACTGTGGTCCCAAGGAAGGTTCGGTGGGGAACAGGTAAATTTGTATATTTAGTTAAAGAAAAAGAAGACGGACAAAACAGTTGGAAATTTAATCCTTTAAAGGGTTTAAAGTACAAAACAGGTGTTACAGCCGGCAAGCTATTGGTCTGGATCAGGACAGCCCCTGAGGGACTACCAGAACACCATAGAAACACCTCACATAGCGTTTGTCAGGGTTACATGGGTAACTCTCAAGGTCAAGGTCGGGAAAGTACCCCGCTAGACTTAGTACTAAGAAAGTATCCAGGAAGACACATTCAAGCCAACCAATGTATGAGAAAGTGGCACAAAAGGTCACATGGGGGCAGGCAATGGTCTTTGGAGGGATCATCTGATCCGGTGATGTGTGAAGCAGTTGCTGTAGAAATACAGAAAAAAGAAATTAAAGATCAGCAGAAGAACATGAATAACAACAAAAAACGCACTGAGGAAAAAGAAGTTTTGGCCTTGTTCAAGCAGGAAGCACAAAGGCTACAGCAGAAAAGAGAAAAAATGGCAGAGGAAAAATCCAAAGAGACCAAAGCCAGTGCACCCAGCTGGGAAGCAGAGCCACCCCCATATAAACGTCATGATATGGGAAAGACAGCTGGACAGTTTGTATTAGGCACTCATGAAGAGGACGAAGGCATGGATGTGGAGGGCAAATTCACACTGACACTAAAAGCTCGAGAGTCACAAGGAGACAGGTCCTCAATCTGTCAAATGGATCATACAAGGTCTCCAAGTCCGGAAGTAAGTGGTTTCCCATCACGACCAGTGGGGGGGGGCACATATAACAGTGACACTGAGGTAGACAAAGACAGAGAGAGAGACCTGAAGTCTCCACCTGCGCCTCGAGGTCCACTGAAAACCGTCCCCTCCCACCATAAGTCAGCCGACTGGACCTTCTCAGGCTATAGAGGCTCCAAAGAGTGGCACAAGAGCTTCTGTGACACACTGGATCTGGCCAGAAAAGGTAATGAAGAACTAGCTGAGCAACTTTGGCTAGCGGAGGAAAGAATACAAAGACATAGGGACGCCAAGGAAAGAAGAATATTACAACAATCGACGCCCAATCGAGGGAATCACATTATAGAGCCACCCACCCGGAAGATTTCTGATGAGGTCGTCACTGAGAGTGCAAAAGAGGCCCGACTCAGGCAAAGATAACAATGTGTAGCCAAAGACATAACGGCTTTAAAACAGGACATAACTAACTTGATGGACCGCCTGGGGCCAGTCAGTCGCACTCGATCTGGAAGACAGTATGGAGCCCCCACAGAAGAAGAGGAGGACGAAGACCTCATATGCCCACTGGTGGTCAGAAATGGTCATCATGTGTACACCCCATGGAGCTGGACAGACATGGTGGGGCTGGCCAACAGGCTGCCAGACATCACCCAAGGAGCTGGGAGATGGATAACTGCCCTAGAAGAAGGCACTGCAGGGGTAACCTTGTCTTTAGGTGACATAAAAGCCTTGTTGATGCATGTAATGGGAAAACATGACACTGAAGAACTAGCAGAAAGGGTTGGACTAACACAGATGATGGGCACTAATCAACATGATAAAGTCCCCTTTAATCACTATAGAAACTCCATGTGGGAGGGACTGAGAAGACTGAGAAGAAAGTACCCTGAGGTACCCTCTAAATTGGATGATGAGGAGTGGAAACCTGAAGAGTGCCCAAAGAAGTTCCTGCACAGATTCCAGAAGAGATGGGTGGAGGAAACAGGAAATGCATGGAACCATTCCCCAGCAACTGAAATCCTGTTCAAAATAACTGTAAAAAAGGCTCTACCGGAAGCGGTTCAGAAAGCCCTAGATGGAGTTGTGGGACTATCAAAAATGAATTGGGCCTTATACTCTGAGCATATTTGTCACCATCTTGAAATCTACAAGAAAGAAAAACAAAAAGAAGATGATGCAGCCAAATCCCTGACGAAAAAATTGGTGCAGATGCAGTTGGGAGAGCTAACCAAAGTCAAGAAAGAAAAAACAAAGACCCAGGCACCAATGATGACCCCTGTTCCTTCTGAGCCAGCAAGCACAGGCCTCACAGCAAACACTGCTGCCACCATACAGGCACCTGTGGTAACAGCCACACAGAGCCCCCAAGGAGCAGCAGGAAACACTCCTGCAGGAGGAGTCTCAGCACCAGTGGAGCATCACTATCACTACCATAGCACTGGCACACCCGGAAATGGACCCACCTACAGTCATGGGTGGAGAGGAGAGCCACGGAACTTTCAGGGTCCCAGAGGAGGGTGGCGAAGAGGATCTCGCCAACCTTCATTTGGAAGCAGATTCCAAAACTTGGCTCCCAGGAACAGTCAAGCGGGACCGCCTACGGGACCAACACCCCCAACGGGATCAACCTTCTAATGAGTGTTGGAGCTGTGGACAACCTGGACATCGAATGAGAAATTGTCCAGCCTGACCTTGGGTTGGACCCTCTGCCTATTGGCAATAGGGGGGCCTAGAGAAGCCAGAGGGGGAAACGGTGGCATTGGCTATTTCTATGATACCTAAGGAAGAGCCAACCGTCACCATTAATATACAAAACAGAGATTTCCCTTTTATGGTGGATACAGGGGCAACATACTCTTGCATAGGGAAAATGGGCGCTCATCTCCCCCTCTCTGGGTCTGAAATTAAGACCATCGGCTTCTCTGGGAAAACTCAAATAATACCTTTTACACGCCCACTTCCTGTAACGATTGCAGGAAAAACAATTGAAACACCCCTGTTATACTCACAAAATACACCTGTGAATTTGCTGGGAAGAGACATTTTATGCAAACTACAAACCCAGATAGTGTGTACCCATCAAGGACTGCAAATACACTTTCCTGACGAAGCACTCACCAATATTATGGTGCTTATGGACATGGAAGACAAGGTCCGAACTGTGCAACCCATGGTATACTGGCTGAAGTTACAACCAGAAAATTCAAATCTTCAACTGGAATGGGAAAAATGGAAGCCCTGGGCAGAACAACACTATGCAGCAGTATATACACCTAGTTTACCTTTACATGTCACCCTGATGTTCGATTCCAAACAAGAACAAACTGACTATGCATGCTGCTGGGATGCATTGATGAATCAGCGGCTGTTTCACATAACCACCACAGAAATTTATTTAGGCCCCCAAGGGGCCGCAGCTTCTGTCAAGCTAACTTCAGCTGAACAACAATGGTATCAAGTGCCAAATGCCACGCCTCATGTGACCCTTTTAGTCTCAGAAAAGTATGAATCCCATGACCTAGGTCCAATGGTAAAGACAGCCTCAGAAGTTGAAGAATGGCAAAATATGGAAAATCCACAAGTACATCTGTCGAAAGACCAGCAGTTTATATGAATTAACTTAAAAGTAAATGATGAAGCTATAGCCCAAAAAGTGGAGCTCAATCCTAGACCAGAGGGACAGATGGTGTTATCGGCCCAACAAGAGAAATTGTTAGAGCAAATACCACCGGTGGTGTGGTCCAAAAGCAAAACAGATGTAGGACTAGTAAGAACAGCCTTACCAGTAAAAATAAAAGTAAAACCGGGAGCAAAACTGCCTCACCAAAGGCAGTATCCATTAAAACCTCAGGCTATTGAAGGCATAAAACCGGTAATTAAGGGACTAATGGCAGCTGGAGTTTTAATAAAAACTACAAGCCCATGCAATACTCCTATCTATCCTATCCCTAAAAACAATACCAAAGAGTATCGGCTGGTACATGATCTGCGTCCTATCAATGCAATAATAGAAATGGATGCACCTGTAGTACCTGATCCGCATACTATACTATCAAGCATCCCTGCTGGAGCAAAATGGTACACAGTAATCGATCTGTGTTCAGCCTATTTCAGTGTGCCTGTGCACCCAGATTCACAACATTTGCTTGTGTTCACATTTCTGGGACAACAGCTAACATATACACGGCTACCTCAGGGACTGAACCTGTCCCCAGCCATCTTTAACAAAGTCCTGGCTGAAGATTTACAACACCTTGACATACCCAGTACATTGGTGCAATATATGGATGACCTCCTTATTGCATCAGAGACTCAAGAACAGTGTGAAAAAGATTCATTAATTGTATTGCATGCATTGGCAGATAGAGGTCATAAAGTAAGTAAGGACAAATTGCAGTTCTGCAAACAACAAGTAGAATACTTGGGAAGACAGTTGTGTGGGACCACGCGATGTATAGCCCCAAGCCAAGTGGAGGCTATAATCAAGGCTCCCAAACCCCAAACAGTGGGACAAATACTTTCATTCCTTGGGATGGCAGGATACAGTCGGCCGTGGATTTGTGATTATGCTATAAAAACTGCACCTTTGTGTGCCATGATCAGAGCTGCGGGGCAAACAAACAATGCAGCTCTCCTCATCTGGACAGATGAGGCAACGGGAGCTTTTGAGGCCTTAAAAACAGAGATGCAAACTGCTCCAGCGTTAGGCAACCCAGATTATGGGAAACCTTTCCATTTGTATGTTACTGAAAAAGCTGGTTATGCTTGTGCTGTACTAATGCAGGAAACAAACGAAGGAAAACAACCATTGGCCTATTATAGTACAAAGCTTGACAACATTGAAACGGGATTGCCACCATGCTATCAGGGTCTAGCAGCAGCTACCTTTGCATTTCAAAAAGCATCAACCATAATCATGGGACATGCAGTAACGTTGTACACGTCGCATCAATTACATGCCCTGCTAACCAGTCAACGTTTTGTCCTAACACAAGCTAGACGCACTGGATATGAAGTTGTGTTGTCCACTCCAGAAATAACAATACAATGTTGTCACACGGTGAACCCCGCCACCAAATTGACCACACCGTTAGATGGCACTCCACATAACTGTGTGGCAGAGACAGAGAAATTCTTGAAAGCCAGAGAACATTTGTATAATCACGCCATAGATGCAGATCTAACCCTGTTCTTGGATGGCTCATGCTTTCAGGATGCCGCGGGATTGCATGCGGGTATGGGGATTGTTAAACTAAACACTGATGGCGAGACCTTTGAATTACTGGAGTCCCAAGGAATTGATCAGCCTTGTTCAGCCCAACTGGCAGAAATCAAAGCCTTAACTATGGCTTGCCAGATAGCTAAAGATCAACGTGTTAACATCTACACAGATTCAGCCTACGCTTATGGCGTATGTCATGTACATGCAAACATTTGGAAACAGAGGGGATTCCTGAGAGCAGATGGCACCCCTGTCACTCATGGAGAAGCGATTTCCCAACTGTTACAAGCTCTCCAATTACCGTCTGAGGTAGCCATCATTAAATGTGCAGGTCATCAAAAGAATAATAACATCATAGCTCAAGGTAACAACCTAGCAGATGACGCAGCTCGCAAAGGAGCACAAGGGGAAAACATGTTTCCCCTGTTAACCATCCAAGATTGTGCCCCACTGGTTTCACTGATAGTGGCACAAAGTAGGGCCAGTGGAGAAGAAAAACGAATGTGGGGTAAACGAGGTGCTATTGAGACACGTAGTCAGGGGCCAGTGGACAAACTGTGGCGCAGTAGTCATGGACATTTTGTGTTACCCACCAATTTATTACGACATGCAATCATTTGGGCCCACGGACCCGATCATTGTTCGCGAGTCCAAATTATGAACAAACTAAAAGCTGTCTGGTGGTCACCATATATGGTGGCTACGGTGGACCGTTTGTTGAATGAGTGTGAGGTATGTGCGCAGTACAATGTCCGGAAATCATTCACAGCCCCTTTAGCCCACATTCTGGTCCCTGATGGGCCATTTAGACATCTTATGATGGATTTCATAGACATGGGAGCTGAAAATCGAGTTAAACGAATGAGATATGTTTTGGTAGTGATATGCAGATTCAGCAGATGGATTGAGGCAGTAGCCTCTCCAAATCAAGACCATAAAACGGTAGCCAAGTTCTTGTGCCGAGACATTTTTTTTTCCAAGATTTGGCATTCCAGATACTATCTCATCTGACAACGGTAGGGCTTTTGTAGCCAAGGTTACACAAGAAACATTCAAACAATTGGGTATCAAACAGAAATTTGGGTGTGTTTATCACCCCCAATCAAATGGGGCGGTGGAATGGGCTAATGGCATTTTAAAGAGCAAACTAGCAAAGATCATAGCAGACAGCAATGACAAACTAACTTGGCTGGATGCGTTGCCGCTTGCTCTATTGTCAATGCGCTCACAAACTAACCGACTAACCCATCTGACACCATTTGAAGCTCTCACAGGTCGGCCGATGCCTATTCCATACCTGAGAGGACCCTACGAAGGACCGTCGCTGGAGCAGCTACAAGACGAATGGCATAATTATCTGAGACAATTAACCCAAATACACAAAACTATCTTTTTGCAGGTCAAAGGTGCTACAGAAGACAGAGAAACGGAGATTCCACTTGAAAATCAGACCATCCAGCCTGGTGATCTGGTTTACGTCAGGGTGTTCAAAAAGAAGTGGGACAGGCCCCGCCGAGAAGGTCCTTTTAAAGTGATTCTTGCCTCACGTACAGCAGTCAAAGTAGACGGTAAGGACACTTGGTTCCACTTAAACCACTGCTGTAGGGTTGGTGGCCCTGCGGCCTCGGCAAGCTCGTCTTGGCAGAGCCGCCGGGCCAAGGGGGGAAGCGAGAGAAGCCAGGGACCCTACAGCAGCACCGAGGGACGGCCACGCCTCCCTGCAGCCAGAAACAGCACAGAGGGAAGGCCACGCCTCCCTGCAGCCAGGCGAACACCAGCCAAGGTGCTCACAGAGACTGATTGAACAAAGACGAAGCACGGCTTCAGAGAGTAGTGGATCCCTGCCAGACAGAGCAGCGACAGACTCAGATGCAGACTCAGAAACAACTGGAGATGCGACAGACAGGCCACAGGAGACATCAGACTCAGACAGTAACTCAGCAGACTTACCGACAGAAGAACCGCAGGAAGAACAACCCAGACAAAGCGCAGATACACCACACACCCGTAGTGATAGCTCACCTAGCGACAGCTCACTCAGTAGCACATCTAGTAGCACACCTCCACCAACACCAGAACAATGATTAGGGAATTATCAAGGGGTTGACCATACTACTGGTGGTTAGTATGGGAGAAAACAGACGTCCAAAACATACAACGGACTGTGCCGTGGCTATGGCCACAATAGCAACTAAACAAGGCATTCTAAACACAGGAAAAACATATAATTTGGCATACATTAAATCAAAAGCCTATAAGAACATAGGACTACAGGGAAAGCTGGGGGATTACATATTAGGCGAAGCCATTAGCATCAAATGTGAAGAGGAGGGAACAATCAACATAGAGGTAATTTGTGATTAAAAAAAAGGATGCAGGGAACCCAAGCAAGACGTAACTGTTACAGTACATGAAGCCACAAAATGGGTAAAAATCAAACCAAGGAAAATGAGGACAATTAGAATCCTAGAAACAAGCAATCACTTAGGGAGATGGGATCCCAGTACAGACCTAGCCCACACACAAGGGTTGAAGACCAATTTATTTTACCAATGGTTAAAATTTTCCGCTAGACAGATCAGTGAAAAGCCTTGCATAGCCTGTCACCGGAAAAATGTGATACCTCAGGCTAAACCCCTACCTGATATCAACAACTGTTATAAGAGTCCCCAACATAACTCAGACCAAGCAGAGTGCTATCCACAATGTGTTATGAAAATGGCAGTAGGTGATGAAAAGTATGCTGCCGACAGTAAATTTTGTCCAGTGCCTCTAAGTACAGAAGGAACCCTCCCACCTATGATTACAATAGAGAAAGGGATGATACACCCATTTTGTATAGCTAAAGGCTTAGTAGCACAATACATAAGCAATTGGCAGGTAGGGATGACCCAGTCAAAATACCACATACAGTGTATGCAAAAGCAGCAAGAATATAAACCGGCCAAAGCATCATGGAACATTACCGTATGTCACACCCTGCCAGCAGGCATACAGTTTGAACAAATTGTACCGGCCACAGGGGGGTCTGTAATTGGACTGAATCTCACCCATGCTTCATGGGTATCTATTCCGAATTTAGCTAAGGGAACGGTACCCTTAGCTGACATCTTTTGGATATGCGGAAAAAAAAAAGAAACTCCTGTAATCTCTGTCCCCTAATTGGAAAGGCCTTTGTGCTCCCGTGATGCTCACAGGAGCAATAACAGTAACAGAAATGCCAAATTCAATACAAACCATGCCACAGAAACTTCGTAAGAAAAGAGGAATAATGACATTTAAAACAGACTACAACATCACAGTAAAAAACTGGATACCAGAAGGGATACCCCGACAATTAGAAGCCATAGACAGTAGCAGAGTTAAAGCAGATGAAGACGGGGACAAATGGGGATGGGCATTGGCTCTGTTCGGGGTTACTCCAAAAGTTCGTTCTAGGTTCCAGGAGGTGCAGTGGATGAATTATTGTGGTATAATCAACAAAGATATTTGAATTGGACATTGGCAGCTGTAGGAGCCTTATCCAAACAACTGCACGCCACCTCGCTAATGACAATGCAAAATAGATTAGCTATTGAGATGATGATGGCTGATGAACAAGGAGTTTGCATTATGATCAAAGCCACCGAATGTTGCAAAGCTATTCCCATGCGTACAGGGGAAGATGGAAATTTGACAGAACTCTTAATCACACTTGGAGAGATACAACAAGAACTATTAAGTAACTCCATAGGAGGGAGAAATGAAACTGACGATTCTGGATATATCGTAGGAAATGGAGTAAATATTGGCCCACTGTTTACACTATTTGGGGCTTTAAGGAGAGGGTGGATATCATGGAAAGACTGGTTATATCAGGTAGGTATAGTCTTGGCACTAATAGGGGTGGCGGTCTTGCTGGTATTCCCTTGATAGCCGCCATCCATCCAGCAGCTGAGCCAGTTGGCAACAGAAGGATCCCCATCGTTCCAGCACCTGGCGACGAGGGCTTCACAGAGTTTGCCTGCAACAAGAGACGGCCCGAGGACTCCGCCATCATTTGAAGGACCCTTTGGACTCTGGAACCCACCCCTTCCGCAGATGCCATGGAGACAGTCACATGTGCCGGTGGCAACGATACCTTCAAGGGGAGGCAGCCAATGTCGGCCATATGCGGCAATCGCCCGAGTGCATCCTAGACCCAACTCACTGCTAGGACCTGTCCCCAGTTTCCCCACCCCCAAGGCAGGAAAGAAATTTCGAACAGCCCAATGCTTCTGAAGGAGGATCAGCAGGGGTGGACCTCAGCCAAACTCACTCACCAGGACAGAGGGGAGCTTTGTACAGGCTGTTAAATGCCCGGAGTGTCCCAACTACTTGCCCATGCGACATCAACAATACTCCCCCCACACATGAGATGCCTCCCCCCTTGTGCTTCCTGTCCCCTGGACTGCACAACCTTAATCTGGTCATGGTCACCCCACTGGACATGGCAATCTTGACTCGAGAGCTTCGTCTTCCACAAGAGTCTGCTCCAAAAACCCTGGAGCAGCTCCTGCCCCTCACAAATCACATTCCCCATGGGCTATTTGATGAAATCATGCCACAACTGAGTCAGACAGCTGCATACCTGTTAAGGATACACCGTGACAATGCCAACATCTCTTGTGCTCAGGAGGGCCTCCATACTCAACTGTGTTGTCTTCAGTCTAGTATGGACATGCTAGCCAGCATGACGGAGCATATGGAGAGGGAACACCTAGGGCTGGCCACCACCACCCTGAATGTGGGCAAGAATTCTCTGGGGGCCCTGTACAACTTGGCCAAGCAGCACAAGGAGCTGGAAAGATCCATCAGAGAACTGCGCGACTGTCTGAAAGCCAGAATTCCTGATCCTCCCCCCACTACCCCTGAAAGGCCAACCTCCCCATATTCCCCAACCTCTCCCAAAACTTCAGACGCTGAGTAAATGCTGGGGAGCGTGGACTGACCTAATGGCTCTGAAAACGGACAACGACCTTGGCTCTTGAGTTTGGATTATGGATTGGTTTCAGAAATCCGAGTGTAAATAAAAACGAAGAAGGGTATATGTTAGTAACGAAGGTCTGATAAATGTCTGTCCTTACCATCATCTGCGTAACACAGATAAAGCTAAATGCATACACATAGATATCACATTGCAAATTTATAAAAAGGGGACCCTTACACGGAATGGCTGGGAAGTTAGTACTAGAGGCGTCATAGGGACCCCTTTTTCTTAAATTATTGCACGCTTCAAGAGACATGCATTGCCTAAATTTGGCATCTGGTCAAAAAGGGCATTGAAAAACAAGCTGAAAAAGAAGAAAAACAAAGTGGAAAATGTTGAGAAATGGCCTATAATGAAAACCATTATATGATTGGATCAGGCAAATGACTTAAGGACAGACATGAAGGGAAACCATTTATTGTGTTTATCATTACACTAGACATAGCTGCGCTAACCTTAGAATAGTTTCTTGATTGGTTGACTGAATAGTGGTAACGTAGGGGTTGTTTGATGCGCTTAAATAATAAATGTGTGAAGCTTTAACAAAATAATGTGTAGAACTAAGTATAATGGGTTGGTGCCTCTGGTTGAGTGAGACAGTAGATGCCAGAAGATGATTGGTTGCACACAATGCCAATGTAATGCCTTTACTTTGCCATGATTAAGAGTTTGCTGTAAATTGTCTCATGTGTGGCCGATTTGAGTGCCTTGATTTACACCAAAACTCAATGTTTAACTGTCACCTTGCGTTGATATAATCCAGCTAATTGACCACCGTGTGCCCTAGTATGTATGTTCACCTGCACTTAAATATATTTACCGTGTGAAGTATCACTTATATTCTTATCCGCACCAGAGTTATCAGTAATTTGAGTGATGTGATTTTTTATTGCAATGCACAAATGAGGATGTCTTGTCAGTAAACAGCCCAAGAGTATAGTTGATGTAATGGGACTCTTTCGAGTCCCAGAGGAGGGACTGTAGAAGAATTTTTAGGTCCTTATTTGAACTGTGTATTCTCTGATGAACTATCAAGTGTCCTGATCTGAAATATATGTCCTCTGGTTGAACTAACAGGTGTTCAACCCAAAAAAGGGCTCTATTAGTCACTCGGCCTGTCAGGTACTTTCCAAGTTGGCAGCAGAGTTGGCTGATATCCCAGCAGTAATGAGCCCGCAGGCCAGGTGCAGTGGGCCTCAGGCCAGCTGCACCTGTGGCAGATGGTGTTTTTTAAAAAAATCAGTTGTAAATCCTTCAAGTTTTAATGGGAGCGTTTGTCACATTGAAATAATGACCTAACACCTGCTTAGGGTTCACTAGAGGACGCTTCCAATAGAAAACCATATCTTGGGAATAAAATAAATAAAGTCGAAGGAGGAGGGATGCCCGCGGGTCTCCAATATATAGATGAGCGCGGTTGATGCATATTCAGTCTCTCTAGAGGGCTCAGTTTGTATAAGCTGTTTCGGATGCTTAAATAAACTTAAAAACTCTGTGCATTTTGTCTTGCTTAAGGCTGAATTATTCTAAAGTGTTGTGTCCTTTTCTTGCAAACCACCTGCAATCAGTTTTGTGTTATCTAAAGAAGACATCCTGAGACGACCAAAAAGAAGGACCGCGACAGATGCCAGTGCCTCACAGGTTAGTACCCCAGTCAAGGCCAGTACCCACTTACAGCTGGGTGGACTGGGACGATGGAGGTTAAGTGTCCTGTCCAAAAACACATGAGGCCTGAAACATACACTTAGAATCAAACCCCAGTCGTACTGAAAGTCATATCTCACAGAGACCTCTTCTGTGCAAGGATGTTATTGTAGTAAAATATTTTTTTCTGTGAAGTAAATGGTACAGTCAACAAAAGGTGTACATGGCTTTTCCTAGCCCGACAACCGGTCCCTGAATTGGGCCAGATATTGGCCTCTCTCTCCTAGCCTGTGACTGGTTTGCGGCCAAGACGCTGACGTTAGCCAATGCGTCAGCCTCATGTTGATGTGGCGCAAGTGCTGTTCTCCTATTTGTTGTTAAGGAGAGGGAATTCCAGCGCTGCTCTCCTATTGGTCATTTAGGAGTGGGAAATCTCACTCCAAAATGGAGGCCAGTATCCGGCCCAATTCATAGCTGGGCCGGTTGTTGGGCTCGGCTTTGACCCCTTTCTAGTC
Source organism: Thalassophryne amazonica (assembly GCF_902500255.1). Taxonomy (NCBI): domain Eukaryota; kingdom Metazoa; phylum Chordata; class Actinopteri; order Batrachoidiformes; family Batrachoididae; genus Thalassophryne; species Thalassophryne amazonica. The sequence goes on along the minus strand of NC_047110.1, from coordinate 26,307,570 downwards.
CCCCTGCTGGCCTGCCCTCACATTACACTCCACATTCAGTCACAAAATGATGTAACATTTGCGTAACCCTACCTTTAGTGATAATGTTCACCATCCACTTTATTGGATTTTGTGTATGCTGGTGTGGAGCAAAACCCGGCCATCTCACTTTCTTTTTTTTCCGCTGTCCCGTCGGTCACGAAATGAATATCATTTTCATGAGGTGACACAGTTTAAAAAAAAAAATTATTTTACTATTATTTACTTGTTTACACAGCCAAGTATATTGTGACTGGCTACACTTGACCTTCAGCTGCACGTGGCACTGCCCTGCACATGACCTGTGACGTCATGTGCAAAGCGTCTATGTGAAGTAATGTAATATTTATGACCTAACAGTGCAGGACAAGAAAGCTTGATATAAATGACAGAGATGGGAGGGGCTACTCAAACAGTTCAGACACACAACCGTCACTCGTCAAAAAAGAAAAGAAAGAATGACTAAATGGCTTCTGCATTTGAAAATCCACCATTTGAGAAGGCATCAAGACACTAATGACAGTTCTGAGAGTTACAAGCTTTTGTGCACAGTACAACTTTTGTCTTTCCATCTCCAGTCACAGCTTCATGGCAGAGTGGAATAGAACAGGGTTTTCTAAAAAAGGTGATGTGAAATTTCAGCTAGTTTCCCAAAAAGTACACAAGAGACGAGCCTACATTCAATCAGCTTTCTTGTATGAAAATGCTTCCCTGTACCACGCCCACCAACAGGACATCCAAAGTCTTTTGGTGTGGCGAAGACATTGGACAACAAAGAACAGCACTGACAGCAATGATGGCATGGAGATCACCACTCACGTTTGTGTGAAAACCAGTTCACTAACCTTGTAACCACAGACGCCTTCCATGTTTTACTGTCTGTTGCCTGTGTGATGTTTCTAGACAGAGCTGCATGAAGCTTTTGCTTGGTTTCTTCCAGCTCAGCCTCCAGCTTCTCAATGGTCACTTCCAGGCTCTTACTGGTCACTCTAAGTCTCTCTGAGACTTCCACTTCCTGTAGTAACACCAGGACATGAAAACATACAGCGTTTAAATCAGGTGATTAATCTGCTTAACTGTACAGAAATGGGTTGCACACCATATTCTGTCCGTCACTCAGTGTGTGCAAGCCTCATGAGGTTTACATCATATATCTGAAGTCACTGGACACAGACACCCACCCACACTTAATGTGCATTACCTCAGTCCACTCGGGGACTCACAGAATCTCATCTGCTTTACACTACCTAATGTGGAGATATGAACGGGCACTAACAGACCTCAGGGCTGACAGAGAACTAATGACTTCTTCGCAACAGTGCTGTGTTACAGGGAGGGAAGAGATAATGGCCCCGTGCTTCCTCAAACACGACAGCTAAACAAATGAATTCCTCATTTATTTCATTAACCCCCTACCACCCACCTCATTTTGGCTTGTCAGTATCTCACAAATAAAAAGTGAAATTTCCCATCGATGGGATATACAGTAGTGTTCAGAATAATAGTAGTGCTATGTGACTAAAAAGATTAATCCAGGTTTTGAGTATATTTCTTATTGTTACATGGGAAACAAGGTACCAGTAGATTCAGTAGATTCTCACAAATCCAACAAGACCAAGCATTCATGATATGCACACTCTTAAGGCTATGAAATTGGGCTATTAGTAAAAAAAAAAAGTAGAAAAGGGGGTGTTCACAATAATAGTAACATCTGCTGTTGACGCTACAAACTCAAAACTATTATGTTCAAACTGCTTTTTTAGCAATCCTGTGAATCACTAAACTAGTATTTAGTTGTATAACCACAGTTTTTCATGATTTCTTCACATCTGCGAGGCATTAATTTTGTTGGTTTGGAACCAAGATTTTGCTGGTTTACTAGTGTGCTTGGGGTCATTGTCTTGTTGAAACACCCATTTCAAGGGCATGTCCTCTTCAGCATAAGGCAACATGACCTCTTCAAGTATTCTGACATATCCAAACTGATCCATGATACCTGGTATGCGATATATACGCCCAACACCATAGTAGGAGAAACATGCCCATATCATGATGCTTGCACCATCATGCTTCACTGTGAACTGTGGCTTGAATTCAGAGTTTGGGGGTCATCTCACAAACTGTCTGCGGCCCTTGGATCCAAAAAGAACAGTTTTACTCTCTTCAGTCCACAAAATATTCCTTAATTTCTCTTTAGGCCAGTTGATGTGTTCTTTGGCAAATTGTAACCTCTTCTGCACGTCTTTTATTTAACAGAGGGACTTTGCGGGGGATTCTTGCAAATAAATTAGCTTCACACAGGTGTCTTCTAACTGTCACAGCACTTACCGGACTTCAGACTTCAGACAACTTTATTGATCCCAAAAAAAGGGCAATTACGTTTACAATCCAACTACCTCAGACAAGATACAGCAATTAATCCACAATTATTACTTGTTTACCGTAATAGTGGCACACATCAAAATTAAAGACAACACATATACATTTGACATTGTTTATGTGTACTAAACTTGAAGCAGTCCGTCATTCGAACTGAGGTAAATTGGGTGAAGGCCGCTGCAACTGGAGTTGCGCCGCCGCTAGCTTGGGGCGAACGGGGACCTGCCGCAGCTTAAAAACTGCACAGCTCCCAGAGGGGGGAGAGGTGGTGTGAGCGGTGGCCAGGATGGGGTAAAGTGATGGGGGAGCAGGAAGGGAGGTAAAGGGAAAAAAATATGGAGCATGCTTCAGTCTTGTCCATGTGGTGTGTCCTTGCCTCAAGTGGAGGAGTTTAAGTATCTCGGGGTCTTGTTCACGAGTGAGGGACGGATGGAGAGTGAGATCGATAGACGGATCGGTGCAGCATCTGCAGTGATGCGGTCACTGTATCGGACCGTCGTGGTGAAGAGAGAGCTGAGTAGGGGGGCAAAGCTCTCGATTTACCGATCGATCTACGTTCCGATCCTCACCTATGGTCATGAGATTTGGCTCATGACCAAAAGAACGAGATCGCGAGTACAAGCGGCCGAGATGAGTTTCCGCCGCAGGGTGGCTGGGCGCTCCCTTAGAGATAGGGTGAGGAGCTCGGTCACTCGGGAGGAGCTCGGAGTTGAGCTGCTGCTCCTCCATGTCGAAAGGAATCAGTTGAGGTGGCTCGGGCATCTTTTCCGGATGCCCCCTGGACGCCTCGCTAGAGAGATGTTCCGGGCACGTCCCACTGGGAGGAGGCCCCGGGGAAGACCCAGGACACGCTGGAGGGACTACATCTCTCGGCTGGCTTGGGAACGCCTTGGGGTTCCCCCGGAGGAGCTGGAGGAGGTGTGTGTGGATCGGGAGGTCTGGGCGGCTTTGCTTGAGCTGCTGCCCCCGCGACCCGACTTCGGATAAAGCGGAAGAAAATGGATGGATGGATGGATGGATGCTTCAGTCTTGTCCATGTGTAAGTCTGTCAGTTTATTGTCTTTGTGGGTTGAGATAAGAAGGAGCCGAATAATCTCACCAGAGCCTGAAGACATTCCTCTGGAGGTAAACATTGGGCAATTTGTACTTGAGGCTAGATAAGCCTGGAGTGTTGTGGTTGAGCAGTGAAAAACACTTTTAACAGTTCCACTTGAACAACCAAATCCCAATTATGAATTAAGAATATTCACCGGCCTCCGAAACCTTCAGCTTCAACTGCAAGGCACGCATCAGCTCCAAGGTGTCATCCAATTTGCGTCTGAGTTCAAGAGTTAATGCAGTCTGAGAATGCACTGCCTTGTTTCTGTGTAGGCTCTCAGTTGTCCAGGTGGTTTCCATAGTAGAGAAGCTTGACTTCGACTGGACTGGGTTGTTTGACGCGAGGACGTTTCACTTCAAATCGCAGAAGCTTCCTCAGCTAAAATTCTTGCTCTGGTAGTCTGACTTCTGTCTTGACTCTTGTAGAGAAGAATAAACTGAAGCCAACAAAAGCTGGAGTTTTAAACCTAACCAGACCCCTCCTACAGAGAGGCAGACTGCTATAGGCTAGTGACTAAACAATAGCTCTAATTATCACCTATTGTACTCTAGTTAGCACCCTCCTAATGACAGGGCAGCTGTCCCTCCTAATGATGGGACGGACCCTCTCATGATGGCTCCCTTGACGACTCTGCTGATGACGTGAATGACTCATTACCATGAACAAAAGACTGTAACTGCTTTGACCTGAGTACCCCATTGTAAACAGGGGATAAAGCGTGTCTCAGACCCCCTCCCCGGTTAAGGCTGGGTTTCAACCGTTTCACAAAGAACGCCTCCTTGACCCCTCTCTCAAACCATTTCTTCTCTCTGGCTAATATTTTAACTTCCTTGTCCTCAAACGTGTGGTTAGTGTCTTTAAGGTGGAGATGAACTGCAGACTGAGGTCCACTGGCACCCTCTCTGCGGTGCTGGTATAGCCTTTTGTGTAAAGGTTGCTTAGTCTCACCTAAGTAGTGTTCGTTACAGTTTTCCTGGCATCTGATAGAATACACTACATTGCTGTTTGTAACTAGGGATCCTGTCCATAGGGTGAACTAATTTCTGTCTCAAGGTGTTAACCGGTTTAAAGTAAACTGGGATTTTGTGCTGTCTGAAGATCCTCTGTAGTTTTTCCCCTACTCCTGCTAAATAAGGGGGAGACACTCCTCTTCTTCTTGTCTCTGTCTCCTGTCTATCTGGTCTCTTTGTTCTCTGGGACTTCTGCACTTTGTCCAGGGATCATCGTGGGTACCCACATACTGTGAGGGCTTTCCGGACAAGTTGTTGTTCTTTAGCCCTTCCCTCTGCCTTGCCAAGCTCGTTAATCATGACAGACAAGCGAGGGGCCATGGCTCTTGATGCCGCCGTATTGCCAATTTTCCGGTAGATCTTGGCAGCACATAAGCCAAAAAGTACCAGCCCTGCTACCATGAGACCAAAAATGAATAAATCCTCGACGTCCTCAACGAAGAAAGGCACCAAGCATGCCACACACCAGGAACTCCAGGAGTCGAGAACACAGCCCGCAGGATGTGTTCCATTTGGGCAGGTAGGATCCCCCAGTCCTGACCTTCTTGTAGAAAAAATGGTGTCAATAGTGTTCAGAGATTTTTGCTCCATTTTGTCTTATTCTTGTATTTATTTTTATTTTTGATGTCTGTTTGTTTTTATTATCTTTCTTTACCTGTGTGAATCAATGACTGTTTCGAGGGGATAAAAATTAAAATGTTTGTGCATTCGACATAATGTTCTATATGCAATTGAAACTTCAATAAAAATATTGTTAAAAAAAAGACAGTCTGAAGGTACCTGTAAGTGCTGTGGCAGTTAGAAGACGCCTGTGTGAAGCTAATAAGAATCCCCCGCAAAGTCCCTCTGTTAAATAAAAGATATGTGCAGAAGAGGTTACAATTTGCCAAAGAACACATCAACTGGCCTAAAGAGAAATGGAGGAATATTTTGTGGACTGATGAGAGTAAAACTGTCTGCGGTCCAAGGGCTGCAGACAGTTTGTGAGACGACCCACAAACTCTGAATTCAAGCCACAGTTCACAGTGAAGACAGTGAAGCATGGTGGTGCAAGCATCATGATATGGGCATGTTTCTCCTACTATGGTGTTGGGCCTATATACGGCATACCAGGTATCATGGATCAGTTTGGATATGTCAGAATACTTGAAGAGGTCATGCTGTCTTATGCTGAAGAAGACATGCCCTTGAAATGGGTGTTTCAACAAGACAATGACCCCAAGCACACTAGTAAATGAGCAAAATCTTGGTTCCAAGTCAACAAAATTAATGCCTCGCAGATGTGAAGAAATCATGAAAAACTGTGGTTATACAACTAAATACTAGTTTAGTGATTCACAGGATTGCTAAAAAGCAGTTTGAACATAATAGTTTTGAGTTTGTAGCGTCAACAGCAGATGCTACTATTATTGTGAACACCCCCTTTTCTACTTTTTTTTTTACTAATAGCCCATTGCATTAAGAGTGTGCATATCATGAATGCTTGGTCTTGTTGGATTTGTGAGAATCTACTGAATCTACTGGTACCTTGTTTCCCATGTAACAATAAGAAATATACTCAAAACCTGGATTAATCTTTTTAGTCACATAGCACTACTATTATTCTGAACACTACTGTATATATATATATATATATATATATATATATATATACGAGGTCTGTTAGAAAAGTATCCGACCTTTTTATTTTTTGCAAAAACCATATGGATTTGAATCACGTGTGATTGCATCAGCCAAGCTTGAACCTGGAGCCGCATGGCGCCATGATGAAGCCTCACAGGACATGTTCTGGCATGTCCAGCTCATGTACAATTTCTCGGATAGTCACACGACTGAAAAACCACCGAAAGCCATCGGAAAGCCGTCCTGTGAGACCAACACAGAGGTGCTTTTGTCCCGCGCCATGAGCGGCACGGTGGCGCATCCCTCCGCTTCTCTTTCCATGAAAAAAACTCCTGTAACACTGGAATGTGCCGAAAAAGTCTTGATGTCCACGTCTTCTGCCATTTTTGTGGAAGTCAGACGACGTCCGGGATCAACAAAGCCTTCACAATGGAAATGATCTGGTTGTTTCAGCGGGGTGTCAGCCACTTGATCGGCGCTCGGAGTGCGCCGCGCTCTCAGACATTGTGGACGGTCTTTAAATCGGCTGGAGCATTCCTTAATCTGTGTAATGCCCATAAAATCGTCCCTGAAAGTCATCTGAATTTTCCGAATGGTGTCCACCTGGAGGTCTCTCACAGTTTCTGGAAAAATTTGATGCAGCAAAGCTCCAAATCTTTCAGACATTTATTCGCAATAAAAATCCAACAAGAGGGGTGGACCACTGCTCACACAAAGCCTGCTCACAGGCGAATGACACAACCGACAGGCGTGAAAAAACTCATGCATGCGCACGAAGGTTCAAGCTTGGCTGATGCAATCACACGTGATTCAAATCCATATGGTTTTTGCAAAAAAACGATATGTATATATACGAGGTCTGTCCGTAAAGTATCGTACCTTTTTATTTTTTTCAAAAACTATATGGATTTCATTCATATGTTTTTACGTCAGACATGCTTGAACCCTCGTGCGCATGCGTGAGTTTTTCCACGCCTGTCGGTGACGTCATTCGCCTGTGAGCACGCCTTGTGGAAGGAGTGGTCCCGCCCCCTCGTCGGATTTTCATTGTCTGGAAATGGCGGAATGAAAAGGACTTTTTTTCCATCACAATTTTTTCAGAAGCTGTTAGAGACTGGCACCTGGAAACCATTCAAAAAATTTATCTGGCTTTCAGTGAAAATTTTACGGGCTTCACAGAGAATAAGGACTTTAACTACAGGTTTAAGGACCCCTTTAAAGGACGGTCGGTGCGCCGCGCTGCGAGCTGCGACGATGCGGCACAAACCACTGGATCATTTCTAAGCTGATGGCTCTGTGGATACGAGACCGTCGTGTGCTCTTTCTCTGGTTATCACAAGACCTGGACATCAGCCATTTTCCGGCAGATTTCACTTTTAACAAGAGATTTTGTCATGGAAAGCCGCGCGGAGGCTTCGCGCGTCACGACCGATTCGCTGATGAAGCGAGACAAAGGAACACCTCCGTTTCGGCGTGTTAGAGGACAAGTTGGGACATGTCTATCTCGGCTTTCAGTGCTTACCAGTCGAGTGAGTATAAAAGAACTTGTGGAGAGCTGGACCGTGACGAGATCCTGAGGCCCATTGTTGTGCCATACGAAGAACACAGGTGCATTTTATTGATGGCATTTTGAATGCACAGAGATACCGTGATGAGATCCTGAGGCCCATTGTTGTGGCATACATCCAAGAACATCACCTCATGTTGCAGCAGGATAATGCACAGCCCCATGTTGCAAGGATCTGTACACAATTCTTGGAAGCTGAAAATGTCCCAGTTCTTGCATGTTTGGGATGCTCTGGACCGGCGTATACCAGTTCCTGCCAATATCCAGCAACTTCGCACAGCCATTGAAGAGGAGTGGACCAACATTCCACAGGCCACAATTGACAACCTGATCAACTCTATGCGAAGGAGATGTGTTGCACTGCATGAGGCAAATGGTGGTCACACCAGATACTGACTGGTATCCCCCCCCCCAATAAAACAAAACTGCACCTTTCAGAGTGGCCTTTTATTGTGGACAGTCTAAGGCACACCTGTGCACTAATCATGGTGTCTAATCAGCATCTTGATATGGCACACCTGTGAGGTGGGATGGATTATCTCAGCAAAGGAAAAGTGCTCACTATCACAGATTTAGACTGGTTTGTGAACAATATTTGAGGGAAATGGTGATATTGTGTATGTGGAAAAAGTTTTAGATCTTTGAGTTCATCTCATACAAAATGGGAGCAAAACCAAAAGTGTTGCGTTTATATTTTTGTTGAGTGTATATATATATATATATATATATATATATATATATATATAAGATGTCTGACATTAGGTTTGGGTTTGTGAAGTTCCATGTGGATTGAAGGTAGCAGACACCGAATATTTGGAAAATACTGTTTTAGCAAGTGTTCAGGGGTCAGCTTTCTGGAACTGCATTATTGTTAAACCCTATGAATTAAAGCTGAAAGTCAAGCACATCTTAATTGTGCCATTTCAACTCTACTGTGGTTGTATAAAGAGGCAGAATGACCAAAATTGTGTCATTGTCCAAATACATGTACTTGACTGTAACTTTGAATTTATGATGATACAATAAAGTAGGGAAATTATTTTATGTACGTTTGGATAAGTTTAATTCCAAAATCAAGACTGTATGTAGTCCAAATAGCTGATTTGGGACAGCTGTCCTTAAAGGGATTCTCCCCCAAGGAAGCAATTTCAAGCAGCACATGCCTAGAAAAATGACAATGCCTTTACCCGTTTGATTTCTGTTCTCAGGCGTTCATGTTCCGTTGCAATCTTCTCCAGTCCTTTGATTTTACTTTCCAGTTTGGAACTCATCTCAGCTTCACGTTGACTCTTCAGTTTCTCAAAGTCAGCCTTCAAAAGAAAACAAACAAAGTCAATACGCATGTGTTAAAAAGGTGATCTGAAAGATTTGACATAGACAATGACCTTTAGCTTCTCGTTTTCTCGTTTCAAGGAAGTAATGTTGCCCTGATTAGCAGAACTGCTGGATTTCTTTAGAATCTCATTTTCCTTCTGCACCCGCTCAAGCACCTTTGTCATCCTAATGATGGTTCTCTCAAGTTCAGGAACCGTATTACCACTGTAACCAGCCTGATGAGAAACACACAAATAATTCTCATTATCTATGGCTGGAAAGAAACTTAGAGGTAAAACATATGAATTGCACTCAATGGAAAATCCATTTCAAAACTTTTTAAATATATATACGTATACACACACACATTTAACATTACATTTTTCCCCTTCTATGTCATTTAAATAAAGAATGCAGGTGACATTAGAAGTTGGCATACTTCTTTTATATGGGCCAGCTTTTTCTCCAACTCTGCTTTTTCCACTTCCAGTGCACTGCACATTTCCTTCAGGAATGTAACTTCACCCTGTAAAAGAATAAAAGCAAATAATAAACTCACTCTGTGATGCTTCCTTAGTGTCAATGAGTTGGTTAAAATAATTAGTTGCCATTTTGGGGGATTTCTGAATGCCACTCATGTTACCTGTCTGTGTCCTTCTATAAGGAACTTTCTCAGCATTGTCTCAATCCACCCAACTGTAAAATGAGTAAAATTGTAAAATCGTTCCCAAGGGAGTATCATGCGATGGACTAGCATCGCATCCATGGGGAATCATGGACTCTCACCTGCATCACGCCATGGAAACTGGAGCATTTTTTTTTTTCATTTTAAATCAACACAGGATCAAAACTGAACATGCAGGGAGAAACAAATATATAAATGCTTGTTTAGATTATTAATTCAGTGATGCTTACTTACACCCTTGTCATATCTTGACGATTTAGCCAATGTACGTAGGCATACGTCTAATAAGTTATGGGGAAGTTTGGTGTAAGTGAAGAGCACGTTGAAGCACGCTGATATACAGTAGTGTTCAGAATAATAGTAGTGCTATGTGACTAAAAAGATTAATCCAAGTTTTGAGTATATTTCTTATTGTTACATGGGAAACAAGGTACCAGTAGATTCTCACAAATCCAACAAGACCAAGCATTCATGATATGCACACTCTTAAGGCTATGAAATTGGGCTATTAGTAAAAAAAAAGTAGAAAAGGGGGTGTTCACAATAATAGTAGCATCTGCTGTTGACACTACAAACTCAAAACTACTATGTTCAAACTGCTTTTTTTTAGCAATCCTGTGAATCACTAAACTAGTATTTAGTTGTATAACCACAGTTTTTCATGATTTCTTCACATATGCGAGGCATTAATTTTGTTGGTTTGGAACCAAGATTTTGCTGGTTTACTAGTGTGCTTGGGGTCATTGTCGTGTTGAAACACCCATTTCAAGGGCATGACCTCTTCAAGTATTTTGACATATCCAAACTGATCCATGATACCTGGTATGCGATATATAGGCCCAACACCATAGTAGGAGAAACATGCCCATATCATGATGTTTGCACTACCATGCTTCACTGTCTTCACTGTGAACTGTGGCTTGAATTCAGAGTTTGGGGGTCGTATCACAAACTATCTGTGGCCCTTGGACCCAAAAAGAACAATTTTCTCTAATCGGTCCACAAAATATTCCTCCATTTCTCTTTAGGCCAGTTGATGTGTTCTTTGGCAAATTGTAACCTCTTCTACACATGTCATTTATTAATAGAGGGACTTAGCGGGGGATTCTTGCAAATAAATTAGCTTCACACAGGCGTCCTCTAACTGTCACAGCACTTACAGGTAACTCCAGACTGTCTTTGATCATCCTGGAGCTGATCAATGGGTGAGCCTTTGCCATTCTGGTTATTCTTCTATCCATTTTGATGGTTGTTTTCTGTTTTCTCATCTCATAATCTCATAACTCCATAAACTCTTCCCATCTCTGACCCAAAAGGCTGAGCATGTGAAGATAACGAATTTACAATGCAAGATGGAAAACAAAATATTGCTGTAGCACTGAACAAGCTTAGATCTTTCTTTATTTGTCACTGTACAATTAAGATTAATCTAGATTAATCTTTTTAATCACATAGCACTACTATTATTCTGAACACTACTGTATGTCGTAATACGTCAAAAAGGTTTGGGCATGCACAATATGTTCGACGTATGCCAGCGTATGGCTCATACGCCCTGCATGTGCGGGCCATAAGTTATAGGTAAGTTATGCCACTGTTCAGCTGTCACCATGATCGCTTGCTCCACATTCTCATACTCTCAGAATGGGAATGCAGATCCACATCACACTATATGTCTGAAACATGACTGACCCAGAGTGTGTGAATGTTTACAAATTAGTCTGGGCTTTTGTGTGTGCATGCGTGCATGACTATGCACCCGCCCCCCCCCCCCACCTCACCAGCTCTCTCCCTCTCTTGTTCAGCTCTAAAACAGTTATGTGGCTGTCACCTAACAGCATGTCCCCGCACACATTTCACATCCAATGCTTTGTTTTCTTTTTTGGGACAAGCAGCAGTGATGGATTTTATTGGAGCTGTTTGAAAACTGACCGGAGCAGACAGTGAAGTGACAGTGCACGACGAGGATGTGTACATTTGCGCAGCTTTCACCCTGTAAAGCTCCCTGTATGAGCTTGTTGAGTGAAAAGTCACAAAAAGCCAGAATCCGATATGACAGTTCAGACCAAAGTGGATATGCAAAAATGATATTTGAATCACATCTCAAACTACTGAGGCTTTAAACAGACTGTGGAATCAGATTCAAAGCAGATATGCATATAAATCGGATTTTTACTGGCATCCTGGACAAAGCCAATATGACATTGGTGAGAGAACTGATCTATTTCAGTCACCAACCTGAACCAACCTGTACAACCCCTGGCAAAAATTATGGAATCACCGGCCTCGGAGGATGTTCATTCAGTTGTTTAATTTTGTAGAAAAAAAGCAGATCACAGACATGACACAAAACTAAAGTCATTTCAAATGGCAACTTTCTGGCTTTAAGAAACACTATAAGAAATCAAGAAAAAAAGATTGTGGCAGTCAGTAACAGTTACTTTTTTAGACCAAGCAGAGGAAAAAAATATGGACTCACTCAATTCTGAGGAATAAATTATGGAATCACCCTGTAAATTTTCATCCCCAAAACTAACACCTGCATCAAATCACATCTGCTTGTTAGTCTGCATCTAAAAAGGAGTGAACACACCTTGGAGAGCTGTTGCACCAAGTGGACTGACATGAATCATGGCTCCAACACGAGAGATGTCAGTTGAAACAAAGGAGAGGATTATCAAACTCTTAAAAGAGGGTAAATCATCACGCAATGTTGCAAAAGATGTTGGTTGTTCACAGTCAGCTGTGTCTAAACTCTGGACCAAATACAAACAACATGGGAAGGTTGTTAAAGGCAAACATACTGGTAGACCAAGGAAGACATCAAAGCGTCAAGACAGAAAACTTAAAGCAATATGTCTCAAAAATCGAAAATGCACAACAAAACAAATGAGGAACGAATGGGAGGAAACTGGAGTCAACGTCTGTGACCGAACTGTAAGAAACCGCCTAAAGGAAATGGGATTTACATACAGAAAAGCTAAACAAAAGCCATCATTAACACCTAAACAGAAAAAAACAAGGTTACAATGGGCTAAAGAAAAGCAATCGTGGACTGTGGATGACTGGATGAAAGTCATATTCAGTGATGAATCTCGAATCTGCATTGGGCAAGGTGATGATGCTGGAACCTTTGTTTGGTGCCGTTCCAATGAGATTTATAAAGATGACTGCCTGAAGACAACATGTAAATTTCCACATACCTTGAAGATATGGGGCTGCATGTCATGTAAAGGCACTGGGGAGATGGCTGTCATTACATCATCAATAAATGCACAAGTTTACGTTGATATTTTGGACACTTCTCTGATGTTTAAGGATGATGAAATCATTTTTCAAGAAGATAATGCATCTTGCCATAGAGCAAAAACTGTGAAAACATTCCTTGCAAAAAGACACATAGGGTCAATGTCATGGCATAGGGTTAATGTCAACGAGCAGATGTGATTTGATGCAGGTGTTAGTTTTGGGGATGGAAATTTACAGGCTGATTCCATAATTTATTCCTCAGAATTGAGTGAGTCCATATTTTTTTCCTCTGCTTGGTCTAAAAAAGTAACCGTTACTGACTGCCACAATCTTTTTTTCTTGATTTCTTATAGTGTTTCTTAAAGCCAGAAAGTTGCCATTTGAAATGACTTTAGTTTTGTGTCATGTCTGTGATCTGCTTTTTTTCTACAAAATTAAACAACAGAATGAACATCCTCCGAGGCCGGTGATTCCATAATTTTTGCCAGGGGTTGTATAGTATACGAACACAAATGGCAGAACAAGGGGATGGAACCAGTGAGCAGCAGAGAAATCAGAGTCTGTATGGCACATTCTGATTTGATTTGTTAATGAATCTTATTCAATCTTTGTGTTTCATTCAGCTCTCTGTGCCAGTCTGTACCCTGTAACAGGAGCTGTTCACAACAGGATTTTTTAACACGATACATAGTCAGAGGGGAGTCAGTCAGTCAAAAGCATGACTACAAACAATGTTTTCATATAACGATGGTTGTAAAACGTGAACTTAAGATTAGCAAGATTACTGAGTCATGTTTACCTGAAGTCTTGGCAGATTTATTTTGTTTTGCTCCAGCTGAAATTGCAGCTCCAGGTTCTCTGCTGCAAGCTTATGATTTTCTTTTTGGAGGTCTGGATCTTTTTGCGACGGAGTGCCAGCATCTCGTCCTGAACTCTAAAGGAAGAAACAGACACAAAATCAGAGAGAGGCCACTAATTCAAACGCAGGATGTTTTTGAAGAGCTAAAGATGAAAACACTACACCATTTCATACAGAAGCTCTAAGGGAGTCTATGGTAAAAGCTTTAAAAAAAAATGTGTTTATCATAACAATGAAACATTCCATTTGCATTTAAAGATGAGATAATCTCATCTCATTTTCAACTGCTTCAGCTGTGACTGGGTTGCGGGAAGATGAGATAATGTGTATGAAAAACACAAAGTTCATCATGACAACATCAAGATACAGCTGGGGAAGCACCAAACACTAACAAGCCACTCACTATTCTGTTTATTGACTGGGTGACTATGGAAACTCAGAGTACCTTCACATTCCTAATTGGACTGCTATCTCCTTTTTGCATGCCACTGTCACTTAGAAACTTCTTGGACTGTTTGCTGATGATGTTTTCATAATCCACATCTGGTGCTGCTGGATACAACTGTTCAGAATGAATTTCTGCTGCTCCCTCATTTGATGCTTCATCCGCCTCATCTCTTAGTTCATGTTGTTCCTCCAGTTCTTCTTGGGATCCTGATGTAACATGCACACGATCTGTGGCTTCACCACCTGCTGCACCAGCACCCTCTTCATTAATTTCACAGTGGATCATTTTGGCTGGCTCAGATGATGACATCAGTGACTGTGGTCTCTCAGAAAGATCTGGTAGGTTTTGTGGTCCATCTACAGGATCTGCTGCTGCTGCTTGCATAATATCTTCTGATAAATGATCAGGAATGGTTTCATCTGCTGTCACGTGGGCGCTCGATTGCTCAGAAGAAACACTTTCTGCTCCAGCAGATCTGAGTGCCACTTTTCTATCTCTGCACCTTTCAGTTGTGGCCGTCTGTTGGTCAAAAGGGTCTTCAACAGCTTCAGCAGGACAGGGTATGACATTCTTATTGCATGATAAGATGACAGTATAAGAACTGATGGAACAAATCCTTTTCTGAAGGGCTTTTCACATCGCGCGGACGGTGCACTCGCATTTCCGCACTTGGAAGTGCATAATGCGCATAGGAGGCGGAGTTTTCTACTCCACTGTGTTTCTGTTCTGAAGGCTGAACAAGTTTGAAAGTCACCATGTTGGTGAGAACTTGTGTGTTCCCGAAAAAAAAAAAATTATAAGAAGCAAAGCACTCAGTCTGCTCGTTATAACCACACGATTAGTGCACATAGCAGAAGAACGAGTGATGGACATCACCCTGCTGGGAGCAGCTTTTTTCAGCGACTGTTCGTCAGTGAGGCTGGACGGAGCCAAAGTAGGTAGCCCAGCCAGAGAGCCGAAGCAGCCGGTGTGATCAAGCAGACACACTCAGTCCGAAATTCTTCACTTTTGCAAATATACACACACCCAATTTGAGCAACGGAGCTTCTGCAAATTTGTCTAAGGTGTGCAAGTAATCTGAAAATAAAACATGACTTTAATGCACCACTGAACACTGACATTTTATTGGCTAACATTAGCTTAGCCTTTAGCAGCATGCAATCAATTAAATCCAATTTATTTTATTTGTATAACAACAAATCACAACAATGCTGCCTCAAGGTGCTTAATGCAAGTAAAGTCTAACCTTACCAAGCACACAGGTGACAGTGGTAATGAAAAACTCCCTCTGGTGATAATGAGGAAGAACTCGCAAGCAGACCAGAGTCAGAAGGGTGACCCACTACTTAGGCCAGAGGTGCCTAAGTTCGATCCTCGAGCTCTACCTTCCTGACACTCTTAGCTGTCTTCCTGTTCCAACACACCTGAATCCAATGAAACACCCATTAGCAGGCTTTTAATGAGCCTTTCATTGGATTCAGGTGTGTTGGAGTAGAGAGACAACTAAGAGTGTCAGGAAGGTAGATCTTGAGGACCGAACTTGGGCACCCCTGACTTAAGCCATTCTAACAGTTACAAGGTTTGTACAAAATTTTTCCAATTTTTACAAGCAGAAGAAACAGGAAACAGAAAAGAGAGTTCAGAATCCTTCCTGAGGTCAGTCCAGCACCCTGGGTTACAGGGCCAGCATCCATTGAAGGTTTCATCAGTGCCACTTTAGTACGAGCTGTGTCCGTGGAATGGTGCATACTAAATTAGGGTTGGGACGAATTAAAATCAATAGTCGACTAGTCAGGTACCATTAGTCATCGACTAGACTGCAACTAAATTTGACATTGAATGAATGAAATTAGTTTCAAATCTTCATGGTGAAACTCAAAAATGTGACATTTATTTTAATAAATATAAGCACAGAATCACAAATACAAACAGAAACAGCATTAGCATGAAGACAATACCTACATTCATTTACTAGGCATAGACTACCTGTTTGACTAATTCATCTGCCAAGGTTCACACACTTTCTTCATCGAGTGAAAGGAGTGGCGGCAGCTCCAGCAGGTCTATTCTTGTAAGGGTTAAATGAATTTAATAAATGCCTTTCTGAATAGTCGACAAATAAAAATAGCTGACTAGTGATGTGATGTTAGCTAGTTGTAGTTGACTATTACGACTAGTTGTCCCATCCCTAATCTGAATGCAGACTGCAGTGGCTCAAAGAGGTTATTGTCAGTAAATTGTTCAGTCAAGCTGACTGAATATTTTATATTTGTAAACAGATCTATTTTTATTTTTACCAAAGAAATCTACACCATTGTTGTTTAATTATTACTGTTCTGACTACAAGAACAGTCGCAACTTTAAAAAGGGCCTCTTGTAATTTTTTTATATAATAGTGTCATTTTAAGTGTTAAATAAAGTAATTTTTACAGTTATTTTCAAAGTTCCCATTTTATAATTTATTGTGCTAACCAAATTTGCTAAAAATAAATCGCCACAAGAGGAGCTGCATTGTTTACAAGCACCTCTGTCAGTTCTTACACGGACACTAAACAGAGTAATTTAACAGTTTTTAGATTTTATTTAATTTTATTTTGTCTTGGTCAATAATGGGATTTATTTTCTTCGCAGGAAGAGTCGACTGCTGGCTGTGATAAACTGACGTGACGTTAATGAATGAGGTGCTGTGACTCCAGTTAATTTTGTTGTTGTGGAACAAATGCCAGCGTTGTGTAATCCAGGCTGAAAATATGTTTCTTCAACCCCCAACAAGGAACTATTTTTAGTTGTCATCATCCAAAATCAGGACACTTATGTGGATACGTTTTCATCAGGCTGTGATGATGAATCGGACTGAAATGAACAGGTAAGATAAGACTTTATACAGTTGTGTGCAAATGTTTGGGGACCCCTGATAATTTTCATGATTTGCCTTTATAAATCATTGGTTGTCTGGATGAGAAATTTCAGTTAAATATATCATATAGCAGACAAACACACTGATATTTCAGAAGTGAAATGAAGTTTCTAGTATTTACAGAAAGTGTGCAATAATTATTTCAATAAAATTAGGCAGGTGCATAAATTTGGGCACCCTTGTCATTTTATTGATTTGAATACATTTAGCACTAATTACTGGAACACAAAATTAGCTTGTTAAGCTCACTGACCATTGATCTCCTTACACAGGTGAATCAAATCATGAGAAAGGGTATTTAAGGTGGCCATTTACAAATGTTTCTCCTCCTTGCATCTCTTCTAATGAGTGGCAACATGGGAGCCTCTAAACACCTCTCAAATAACCTGAAAACAAAGATTGTTCAGCATCATGGTTTAGGGGAAGGATACAAAAAAACTATCTCAGAGATTTCAGCTGTCAGTTTCCACTATGAGGAACATAGTGAGGAAATGGAAGACAGTAGGCACAGTACTAGTTAAGGCCCGAAGTGGCAGGCCAAGAAAATTTCAGATAAGCTGAAGTGAAGAATGGTGAGAACAGTCATAGTCAACCCACAGACCTGCTCCAAAGACCTACAACATGATCGTTCAACTATACAGTGCACTTTGCACAAAGAGATGCTGTGTGATGCTGTAATGCAGAGGAAACCTTTTCTGCGTACACACCACAAACAGAGTCGCTTGAGGTATGCTAAAGCACATTTGGACAAGCCAGCTTCATTTTGGAATAAGGTGCTGTGTACTGATGAAACTAAAATTAAGTTATTTGGACATAACAAGGGGCAGTATGCATGGCTGACAAAGAACACAGCATTCCAAGAAAAATGCTACCGACAGTAAAATTTGGAGGTGGTTCCAACATCCTGTGTGGCTGTGTGGCAAGTGCAGGTACTGGGAATCTTGTTAAAGTTGAGGGTCACATGGATTCCAGTCAATATCAGCAGATTCTGCAGAACAATGTTCATGAATCAGAAACAAGACAACGATCCTAAGCACTGCTCAAAATCTAATATGGCATTCATGCAGAGGAACAAGTACAACGTTCTGGAATTGCCATCTCAGCCCCTAGACCTGAATATTCTTGAAAATCTGTGGTGTGATTTTAAGTGGGCTGTCCATGCTCAGAAACCAACAAACATGAGACGTTTTGTAAAGAAGAATAAATAATACCAAAATACCTTCAACAAGAATCCAGACACTCACCGGAAGCTATAGGAAGCATTCAGACTGTTATTTCTGTAGGAGGATCTACTAAATATTGATGTATTTTTTTCTGTTGGGGTGCCCAAATGCACCTGCCTAATTTTGTTTAAAGAATTATTGCAAACTTTCTGTAAATCCTATAAACTTCATTTCACTTCTCAAATATCAGTGTGTGTCTGCTATATGATATATTTAACTGAAATTGCTGATTCAAACAACCAATGATTTATAAAGGAAAATCATGGAAATCATCAGGGGTGCCCAAACTTTTACATACAACTGTATTAGAATTCATGTCATGGTTTTAGGCCTCATGTTGGCTGTGGCGCCCCGCGTTTACACACTTACTGAAGTCAAAAACCACTGGGACTGCAGTGTCTGTCAACAAGTATTTTTTGGTTTAGAACCCATTCTCAGCTGGACAAGTGAGGTATTGTGGGTTGCCATCATGTTAGTGGCCGCATCTATAAGTGAGTGAGTCAGACTCTATTTTTAGACAAGCGTATAAAAAACCGACCAAGTCTACCCAGACACAGAGGCTGTTTGCGACAATTGCGCTGATCGCATCTGAACTTTGTGAAACTTTTGTCAGTCTGTCTTATCAACATTCCCTCTCTCCTGCACATAAAATGAAATAAGGATACATTAAGGTGGGAGTTTGGTACTCATGTGCATATGACATAAAATGTCTGACCAATCAGATGCATTCTTTGTCATTTTTTATTTTATCAATTTATTCATTATCAAAAAACTCATAAGAAGGGTGGGAAATGCATGTTTTTATTGTTTTATCAGAAAAAAAATTATATTTAGGCTAGCCCTTCTATAAATAACATTTTTTTTTTTTTTTTTACTGTAAACTATCTAGTAATCAGACGTTAAAGAAAATAGCACAGCACTGTTTCATGCTTCTTTATATTTTAAGAAATATATTTCTTCACTTGTTCCACATCAGGAACATTTCAACATTTGCTGTGCAGGGAACCTTGCAAATACTGATGCACTTCAAAATGTCTAGTGATGGAGCTGAACACAAAACTTGAAGTCCAGAAGGAAGAGAAGAACATCTCTGCTCTTCACAATGTGAGACTCCACCAGTGGATGACAAAACTCCACCTTCATCTGGTAAAATGTTCAGAGATTCCAGCTCACCTGTCGTCTCGGCAAACCCACACCTGCTGCTGCTCTTCTAAATAAAACAAAGGCTTTTTAAAGACAACTACATATTTTATTATTTGAAAAAGCTATTTCCTTTCATAATTTAACATTACATGAATAAATTATTAAAAGTGTCCATGAAGTCAAAGTTCAGTCAATAAGACACTTGCACAGGTGAAGAAGCCCCATCCCTACTGTGCATAATTTCAAAGCATTCACAATCATCAGAATAGTCAAATTCATATTTTAATAATGACTAAATTAAAAATGATTTCATCATGAGGTTTATGTCACATGACTAAATGTGCTGACAATAGCCATCAAGAGTAAATGAAATGTAACTGTAGAAAATATATATTAATATTTAACAGACAAACTGGAGTCATTGTTACATCATCTGCTGTTGTGTTTATAATAAATATTTATATTTCTTTACTGTGTCTTTTTTCCTGGTTGAAATGCAGATATGAATGAATGACTCTACCAAATTTACACATATTACTTTTCGTGCTTTTAGTTGTCAAAAAAATGTCCAAGGTACATTATTATAATAATCATGAAATCATCTTATATGAAATAACAACGGACAAGTAATGGTATTATTTACAGATGAACATCAAAAATTTCTAAAAAATCTTTTTTTCTAATAAAATAAACTTTTTTTTTTTACTTCAAAATGTAGAGTAATCAGAAATCAATCTTGAGGTAAAAAAATAATAATAAAAAAATTGTAAGGATTTTCTTTAGAAAACCACTGTGTATAAATTACCAGTTCTGACGTTCCTCTGACACACATTTCTGCACTCTGTTGTCTTCCATGTTTTGGCCTGGATGCTTCATTTCTATTGGATGCACGAAGATACGTCACAACATGCAGTGGTGGAAGGTGAATTGCATTGAACTTTGACCGCGGTGAGTTTGACATCAAGCAGCGATGCGTGCTCACAGCGGAGCACTGCACAAGCTCAGTTTTTGCACGTGGACACGTCATTTGCGCAAAGCTTCTCGTTGAAAATAATGGGTTTTATAGTGATGCGCGCTGCATTAGCGCTGTGAAAGGCCCTTGAGACTCTGAGATGTAAAACTGTCGTTTCTCTTCACAGAAAATTAATTACATAAAGAAAAGACAGATGAAAGGAAATCAAACACTGATAAACAGAGCGACAGAAGGGAGACAACTTCATCTGGGCATATCTTGTAGCTGAGGTCTCAATCTGGCAGCCTGCAGGAATAAAGTAAAGTAAGTCCCTTCAGCTACTCCCTTGTTTTGCACACTAGGTTGCTACAGCAAATCTGAGGTGGATCTGCATGTTGAATTCGCACAGGTTTTACGCCGGATGCTGTTCCTGACGCAACTCCACATTACATGGAGAAATGTGGCAGGGGTGGGTTTGAACTGGAAACCTTCTGCACTGAAACCAAGTGCACCAACCACTTGGCCACCACCCCTACCTAACCTGCAGGATTAAAGTACTAGGTCTTAATTTGTAATGTTTTAACATAGTTGCTACCAGACTTAATGTTCCTAAATTAAATAAGCCAATATTTCCTTAAACACTAGTGATTTCTCAGGAATCCATCTCCACAAATACATCTTTTCATGGCAATACTAAATGTCTTCAGTGTGCAGCAAAAATGATATGGCCTGGTGCTGGAATATTCTTGGACACAGAAAATTAATAAATCGATAGAAGTACAAATAGAGGCCAATATCCCCCACCCCCAAGTTCTACTTCCTTGCTGGAGATAATCATATTCATGCCATTCTTTGAATCCACTACCTCCACCCCACTCACTCACTCATCTTCAACCGCTTTTCCGAGTTTGGGTCGCGGGAGCAACAGCTCTAGCAGGGGACCACAGACTTCCCTTTCCCATGACCACCTTTGACTGGGGGATCCCGAGGGGTTCCCAGGCCAGTGTGGAGATATAATCTCTCCACCTAGTCCTGGGTCTTCCCCAGGGTCTCCTCCCAGATGGACATGCCTGGAACACCTTCCTTGGGAGGCGCCCAGGAGGCCCGAACCACGTCAGCTGGATCCTTTCAACGCGAAGGAGCAATGACTCTACTCCGAGCTTCCCACGGATGACCGAACCTCTCGCCCTATCTCTAAGGGAGACACCAGTCACCCTCCTGAAGAAGCCCATTTCGGCCACTTGTACCCGCGATCTAGTTCTTTCGGTCATGACCCAACACTCATGACCATAGGTGAGAAGCAAATTTTGAAAATCTGTCATCAAGCTATCGACAGCTATCTATTAGTAGAAAGCCTTAAATAAAAAAAATAAACAACACCCCAGAAGAATGCATATAGTTCCACTAAATAGCTCTTCTTTGATTGTGCAAGTGCCTTCTGAGGGAGGAAAGTACCAGGCCAGCAGCCCTTGGAAAATGTGACTTCAAGATCACCGATATAGATATGGAAATACAACATACCACACAGTGTCTTGTCCACTCAAAAGTGAAATCTTGTTATTCATCTAGCATGTCCTGTGTCATTTTGGTAAAAGTCCTTAAAATTTATTATGCATCTTATGTTTTTCATGATGATGATCACTTACAGAGGGTCTGGACACAGGCTCTTTAAAAGCTTCTTTCTCTAAGGCATGCAGTCTCTCCTCCAGGCAATGATTCCTCAGTGTCAGAGTCTCCATAGCAGTGTCACGAGGCAATGCCTGGTGTTGTCTGCAAGTACAGAGAGGAAAGAAGAAGTAAGTCCTGTAGAGGCCCTGAGACCCATTGGTACTGGTGCTTATCCCCAGATACTGTAGCATGTAATATTGACTATATATATGACTATTTCATCTGGATAGGACACCAGTCCATTGTAGGCTATTTCCCAGTCAAGGCTGGTACCCATTTACAGCTGGGTGGACTGGGACAAAGCAGAAGTAATGTCTTGTCCAAGTATACAGACAGGTAGCATGACAGGGAATTGAACCCAAGTCTACAAAACTGGTCACCCAGCTCCTATCCCATTGAGCTTATCCCCTCACTATCTTATCCCCACACCTTCTTATGTGGTCAGTCAGATTTTGAGAATAGCTCACTCCCAGCAGATTTACCATACAGTTCCATATAAGACAAATTCATTGACTTGGAAATGTTCATGAATCCATCCACTGACTTTAAGTCATCTATTGAAAATAAACCTTATTCTTATTTTGGCCAATTATGTGTGGGCTCTGAAGAGTGGGCAGGTGGTGGTGAAGACAAATAATGTAAAACTTTTGTTAAAGCCCTTGAATTAAAATTCACAGTGTACACTACAAGCACACAATGACTGTCTTCAACAGAAAAAAAATACAAAAACTGTGTCACTGTCCATCTACTTATGGATCTGACTGCAAAGCTTATTTTTAATCATTTTTATTACAATCATGTAAATGATACCTGTGGATGCAATAATCTGATTTAATTTTGAATGGATTGCATTCAGGTAGGAACCCTTTGTGTAAATGTAGCTAGTGAATAAAACTACAACAAATCCATCTCTTAGCTATTATTTTCAACAACTTTATAAGGTACCAAGAGATAATGATTTACCTTCTGACTGACTTTATATGGAAATAAGACACTTTAATTGACTGACGTGTACTGTTTGGAAACATGAAATGTGTCAAGATAGGGAAAATAGAGTATGAAAGTTTTAGCCAAGGTGTACGTAAAGTTCAGGCCTCAAATTTTAAGACCGCCACGCATTATTTGATAAAATATAAAAATTACTATATGAAAGTATCATAAGATATCAACATGACATACATGATATTACAGAAGAACCTGTACACATTAATAATAATAATAATAATTATTATTATTATTATAGCATTTATATAACAATCTAACATACAAACATTCCTTTCTCCGCTTGTCATGGACTGCTGACCAATCAGAAAGCCAGAATAAACTGCAGGACTGCTGCAGGAAAAATAAATAACATGCAGATGATCAAATGGCAAAACAAACAAACAAACAAACAAAACCAACATGCAAGCAGCGACAAAGTTCTTCACCTGATAGACCCTCAAAATTTTGAATATGCACAAAACTTTCTGACAGACATTAGCTGACAAGGTGTGCATTTTGCAGATGGGAAAATTACTTTTGGTAGACAAAGAGGAACACATATATAATTAGTTCCTCATATGTTTCCTTGATCCATCACAGTGTGACTGGGGCTTTACACTCTTTTTTGTACTTAATGTGTCCCTCTTTATTTCAAGGCCAGTTTTTCTGTTGGGGTGGGGTGTGGCAGGTTTTGGTCATCCAAGTTTCGGGTGAAGACAGTGTGGTGCATTTAAGCAATCATGCTGGACTATTTTTCTCTCATTATAGTAAAGCACCCTATTCATCACATCCATCAATTTAGGTCAGGTCATAAAAAAAGAAAAAAAAAATGCAGATATGGTTGCACCCAAGTGTTCTTAGTGAAATTATGAATAAAACTGGAAATAGACACTGGAGTGTAGTGAAATCATGAGAGGCTGCTCACGGTATGTTGTTTTATAGTTACGAGTTAGTCTATAAATAAGTTTCATCAGTGCAGTATCCCTTTAAAGTCTGAATTTTAAAATACCAAATATGTTTTGAGACTGACACCTACTTTATGTTGAGGAGCTCTGTTTCCAATTCTGCATTCTTCTTTCTCAGGTCCTCCATTTCGTTCTGAATCTCAAAGGCTCGCGCTCCCACCACCTGCTCAGCAGTGATTCCACGAGCCTTCTTCTGCAGCACAGTCTTCTCTTTCTCTAATCTATGTACAGACCCATTAAACACCAAATTGACAAAAACACTCTCAAAATGACACAGTAATGCGGTAAAACAAATGAAATAATGTTGATGCTATTTTTAAGCAGGTGATGACAACAGTTGATTGTGATCAGTATTTGGTACAAAGCAGTATCGACAAAAGGTTGAATCATATTTCTCTCTACAGTGCATAATATCATTAAATGATTTAAGGAATCTGGTGGAATTTCAGTGCATGAAGATCAAGGGTGAAAGCCTGAGCTGAACAACCATGATCTCTGATCCCTCAGACGGCACTGCATCAAGAATTCATCAATAACCGATATAGCTACAAGAGTTCAGATTTCAGACAACTTTATTGATCCCCAAAAGGGCAATTACGTAGAGCAAGAGCAATAAATTGAATGAATGAATGAATGGATTTATTCGGCACACACACAAATCCGAAAGAACATAAACATACAAATAACATGAATGTTATATAAAAGCCTGTGAGTCCGAAAGGGTGTGGGCAGAAGCAAAGCTTATCAATGCCCACCCCTGCTAGTACAAGTCCAACAACTATAACAGTCATAATAATATAAACACAAATTCACAACACACTACATATCAACACACAGACATACACTGCAATATTCAATTACACTTTAATTCATGTATAAGTATATTATGTATATATATAAAGCGCCAAATCACAACAAGCTTGGCCTAAGTCACGCCACTCAAATAAGGACCAACCTTGCCGACCCCCAGAGCAAGCACTAGGCAAGTGTGGTGAGGAAAAACTCCCTCTTAGGAAGAAACCTCAAGCAGACCAGGCTCTAGGGGGTGACCCTCTGCTTGGGCCGTGCCATATATACCTATATACGTACATATATACATTAACATACACATATATATACATTTATACACATACATACACATATATATATATATATACACATATATATATATATATACACATATATATATATATATATATATATATATATATATATACATATACAAGGTCTGTCCATAAAGTATAGGTCCTTTTTATTTTTTTCAAAAACTATATGGATTTCATTCATATGTTTTTACGTCAGACATGCTTGAACCCTCGTGCGCATGCGTGAGTTTTTCCACGCCTGTCGGTGACGTCATTCGCCTGTGAGCACTCCTTGTGGGAGGAGTCGTCCAGCCCCTCGTCGGAATTCCTTTGTCTGAGAAGTTGCTGAGAGACTGGCGCTTTGTTTGATCAAAATTTTTTCTAAACCTGTGAGACACATCGAAGTGGACATGGTTCGAAAAATTAAGCTGGTTTTCAGTGAAAATTTTAACGGCTGATGAGAGATTTTGAGGTGATACTGTCGCTTTAAGGACTTCCCACGGTGCGAGACGTCGCGCAGCGCTCTCAGGCAGCGTCATCAGCCTGTTTCAAGCTGAAAACCTCCACATTTCAGGCTCTATTGATCCAGGACGTCGTGGGAGAACAGAGAAGTTTCAGAAGAAGTCGGTTTCAGCATTTTATCCGGATATTCCACTGTTAAAGGAGATTTTTTTAATGAAAGACATGCGGACGGGTCCGCGCGTCGGCTCGCAGCCGCTACGACACTCCGCCACAGGAAAAACACCTCTGTTGGAAGCCTTAAGGACAAGTTGGAACATGTCCAGCTGTTAAACAATTTCTCATATACTCACTCCACTGAAAGCCATCAAAAGCCGCCTGGATTTTACAAATGGTTATCAACACGGAGGTGTTTTTCCTGTGCCACCGCGCCGGCTGCGTCCCGACGCGCGGACCCGTCCGCACGTCTTTCATTAAAAAAATCTCCTTTAACAGTGGAATATCCGGATAAAATGCTGAAACCGACTTCTTCTGAAACTTCTCTGTTCTCTCACGACGTCCTGGATCAATAGAGCCTGAAATGTGGAGGTTTTCAGCTTGAAACAGGCTGACGACGCCGCCTGAGAGCGCTGAGTGACGTCTCGCACCGTGGGAAGTCCTTAAAGCGACAGTATCACCTCAAAATCTCTCATCAGCCGTTAAAATTTTCACTGAAAACCAGCTTAATTTTTCGAACCATGTCCACTTCAATGTGTCTCACAGGTTTAGAAAAAATTTTGATCAAACAAAGCGCCAGTCTCTCAGCAACTTCTCAGACAAAGGAATTCCGACGAGGGGCTGGACGACTCCTCCCACAAGGAGTGCTCACAGGCGAATGATGTCACCGACAGGCGTGGAAAAACTCACGCATGCGCACGAGGGTTCAAGCATGACTGACGTAAAAACATATGAATGAAATCCATATAGTTTTTGAAAAAAATAAAAAGGACCTATACTTTATGGACAGCCCTCGTATATACATACATGCTAAATACATTACATTGGAAAACCTTTTTCAAGCACTACAATATAGAGTTACATTCACAAATTCCACTTAAAACTTTACTTTGCAAAAAAGAGGCCTAATGTTAACCTTGTCCAAAAACAGCATTGCCATATCTTGGCTCAAAGGCATCAAGGTTGGATCATCTCATGTGTACTGTGGTCACAAGAAGAAATGGATCCTGTGTCCTCGAAACCAAAGACAAAAACGACCATCCAGTTTGTTATCAGCATGAAATACAGTGCCCTCCAAAAGTATTTGGCCCCTTGGCATTTCACATATGTTTATTTAAAATACAATAAGTAAATTATCTTCACTAAAATCAAAACAAATCTCCACAACTTGATATAAATTAATTAAAAATATAAAAGCCAAGATGATGGGTTGCATAAGTAATGGAATGCTTTGGGATAATACCCGAAAATAAATCATTTTTGTTATGCTTAGTGACCAGGAACGAAGATGATTTAGAACCCCAGAAGCAGGCAGCCAGACTCATAGGGATATGTGTCAAAACCCAGATTTATTTATTTATTGATTGATTGCTTTATTACATCCAACGTAACAAAAAACATAAACCATACAGTAAATCTGGACAAATGGTGAGGGACCCAGGATTCAAAACTAACAAAAATACAGTTCTACACAGAGGGAAGAAACTAACCACAATACTTATAAAACCGTTGTCGCCGACCAAACAGTCCCCCCTAAAATGGGTCCGCCCTGCCTTCACTGTGCATGTGTCATTTAGGACCACAGCAGCATGTCAGACGTCTCCCATGCTGTCCCATTAAAAAGGAGGGAGGAAAATGAGCAGTCCTCAGACAGTCCCGACACAACGGAGGTGGAGGCAACATGTATGAACCACGCACACACGCAAAAGATAGGGTGATAAGTGGACACAAACACACACATGCAGACAACAGCAGGTGCACATGAACACACGCACGCAGACAACAGTAGGTGCACACGAAGGGATGCACGAGGGGCTCACACACAAACAAACCAGGGCTGAACACTACACAAGTCTTGGGAGACAGACCTACGTCCACACCTCCACACAAATGACAGGAAGACAAGCGCCAATACGCACACTCTCACAGACATAAACACAAAGCAGATGCAAGATCACCCACACACGACAAACCGGAGGTGCATGCACAGCACAGGAATGACAAGTCCATCACAGGACCAAATGGGGATGTGAACACATGCAAACACATACAGACACCTCTGGCTCCAAGGACAGGGGGGAGCAGACATAACTGACAGATCTGACAGATGACGAGGACCAAACGCACTAACAAAAGGCAAAGACAAGTACTAACGGGGCAAACCCACAACAGTTTTATTGACAGTTTTCTTCAGACAAGTCAGGGGATGGATACATGAACATTTCCAAGTCACTGAATATGTCGTGGACTTTATTTCCATTAGTTATGAAGAAATACAAACAGTATGGAGTAGACAATTCTCAAAAACTGAGTGTGCAAGAAGGAGAAGAGTGAGGAATGCCACCAAGACACCCAGACAACCCATAAGAAGTTACAGGCTTCTGTGGCTGTGCTTGGAGAAATTGTGCATAGTGCATGTTTTGCATTTTGTAACACCAGTTATACAGCTTCATAATGAAGTGGAGCAGAGAAGGATTTTCTTTCACCAAGACATCAAATCTAGGCTTGCATCTCATATGTACCTTCTGATAAATTATAGCTGAACTTTGAAGTATTCTTTTTAAGAAAATCCTCCTCTATAAAGTCTCATAACTCTAATAAACTCCCAAGACATATTCAGTGACTTGGAAGTGTTCATGTATCCATCCCCTGACTTGTCTAAAGAAAACTGCCAATAAAACTGATTATTTACAGGTGTTACATCAAGGGGACCCATTACTTATGCAACCCATTATCTTGGCATTTATATTTTTAATTAATTTAAATCAAGTTGTAGAGTGTTATACCAAAGGGGCTCATTACCTCTGCAACTCATCATCTTGCCGTTTATATTTTTAATTAATATAAATCAAGTTGTAGAGATTTGCTTTGAGTTTGAGTTTAACAAAGAAAATTTTACATATTTTTATACTCAGAAGCCTGATTTACTTTTTGTATTTGAAATGGCAAAAACAACAGAGACTCAGAGAGACTGACTCTGAGTCTGACTCTCGACACCCAAAGCGATCAAAGAGAATAATGTGATTAACCATCAGATAACAAAGTAAAACCATTCTAAAGTCCGTTTTAAGCAGAAATGAAGTGATAACTGGTGAATTGCTACTGACACTCCAAAATGACCTATGCGCAGCACCACGTCAGACTCAGACATGCTGCTGCAGCGCTCTGATCGGCTTCCATCTTTTATTATGAAATAATGCTGAATTTATGTGGAATTGATTGTTGTACAAAAGCCTCAGATATCTGTCACTGAGAGAGATGATGACTGGAGTGCAGCTTTAATCAGAAACGAGGTGTTAATTGGTGAATCGCTGCTGACGCTCCGAAATGACACATGTGCAGTGAAGGCACGGCGGACCATTCAGTCAACGACCCTGGTACTGCTGCAAACTCAAGATGAGCTTCCAGGAAGGAAGGGACAAAAGAACACCTGACATGCTTCATTGCTTGTTGTCCTCAATACCAAAACAAATTTTAACTGTTATGATAAGCAATGGCAAGATTTCCAAGAGGTAAATGAATGAGCATCCCAACTATTTTTTGGAATGTGTTGCAGGTCTGAAATGTGGATATATATTCACAAATAAAATTAAGATGACCAGAAAACTTGAAATATCTTGGATTCATACTGTTTGCAATGAAGGAAAAATCAAAGTAAATGTAAGAATTACTGTGTTTTGCTTGTTGTTTTTTTTTTTTTTAATCTGCATTTTTCATACAGTCCAACCAATTTCTCATATGGGGTTGCAACATGAAGCAATTAATATATAGCTTGTATTTCAAACATAAAACATTTTTCACACATGCACACACATTCAATGAAGTTGAGTTTCTTCTGCAAAAATATTTTTCAATGTCATGTTTTTCTCTCCTGTGTGAGTAAACTGTCTTTCTTTAGAGAACCAGACATAGAGAGGTTTCATATGTAAATGATGATTTGAAGGATAGTCTACAACAACTCATGGACAGAGAGTGGACTCATGCACATGAAAAGGATTATAAAAAAAGGATTATAAAAAAAGAATGATGAAACAACACTTAGAATCCAGTCTCAGTGTACCATGGCCTACACAAAAATGTATGATAGCCATCCCAGGGTGGTAGCTGTAGCCGGGTAGGGGTCAGTGAAGAATTACAGAGGTCAAACTTTAAAAATGCTCCAATCATGTTGAAAACTATATCACATTTCTTGTCTGATCATAACAATTCCAAAAAAGTATAGTTTGGACCATCCATGGTCCAAACTATACTTCTGAAACTGAAACAAACTATCCTAATGTTCTGGAGTTATGGGGTAAAAACAGCAAAAAATGGTGACAAAGGTCAAGTTCACTTTGTACAGGGGTCAAAATTTAAAGTTTCTCCAATTTCAGTAAAAAATTATGCAAATTATTGTTTGGGTTAATAGGGCTCTAATAAGGAATATTTTGCACCATCTGTCATGCTTAGTTATCATGTTACAGGGTAACATATGTCACATGTCACAGAATCCAATGGATGTCGACCTTGTTTGACCTTTACTTTGGAGACCAAACATTCAACACAGTCAAAACTATTCCATTTATTAATCCTTTTATTTCAACCAATTTTAACTGACCCCTGTACAAACTGAAACTGACCTTTGTCACCATTTTTGCCATTTTTACCCCATAACTCCAGAACATTCTGTCATAGATAGTCCAAACTATACCTTTTTGGAATTGTTATGATCAGACAAGTAATGTGATATAGTTTTCAACATGAGTGGAGCATTTTTAAAGTTTGACCTCTGTGTAATTCTTCACTGACCCCTACCTGGGTACAGCTACCACCCTGGGATGGCTAGCATACATTTTTTATAGGCCATGATATACTGAGGCTGGATTCTAAGTGTTGCTTTGTCCCTTTAAGTGGTACCGATTAAGTCAAAATTGATGACTGGCTCATTGACTAATACGGCTTTACAACTCTGGTGAAAATTATGCTTGTTATTGAGAATTATTACAGATTCTACAAGCTTTTCATATTGTGCAAAGAGTATTCCTTCCAGTAGATTTTGCAATGTGTTTAATGTACTGGTTCAACTGTTTTTGTGTATTGTCTGAGAGTCAGACTTTGGAACCATATTTGTAACATGGGTGTTTTTGTGTGGTTTCAAATTCCAGAACACTGTTTTAAGTTTTTCATTAGAAGTACCAAAGAAACATTTTGCCATCATCCCCAGCCACACATTCTATCCAGTATTTAATGCAGTTTTGACTTTTCTGTTCTGCTGTCTATAGTTTTTTCATATTCATCCACTGACTGGGCACTACGTATGTTTCTCCCCGCTGTTACTATATTAATGTGACAGCTGACTCTGAAGTGAAGGGCATTATGCACCAACATGCATATGATGTGCCCAGTGTTTCAGCAGGTGACACACAAACTACCTTGTAACGAGTACCACAGCCGTTTGGAGCTTTCCATAACCCATCCATCATCCACTAACCACCCAGGAGATGGCAGACACATCTATAGGAAATTACATATCCAAAACACAGTGGCATTTGGAATGGATCGGGTTCATAAAAGTACAATACAAAGAAACAGATTCATCCTCATTAAGTGGTCTTTTTAATTTGATGAGATACACAATGATGGTATTTATTGTTTACAAGTTACTGTCCTACATAAGCTGACTGAGATGGGCTAACCCACCCAGCTACAGTTTTGCCATCTATAGTTTTGCAGACATTTGGCCTCCACACTGCCTTTAACTGTGGATTACTACACCAGTGCAGACACATTCTGAAGCTTTAGATGAATGTTAAAATATTGAAAAAGTAGTTTACTGATTCCTTTAACAATTTACAGGCCACTTACGGTGCATCCAGAAAGTATTCACAGTGCTTCACTTTTTCCATATTTTATGCTACAGCCTTATTCCAAAATGGATGAAATTCATTTATTTTACTCAAAATTCTACACACAATACTGCATAATGACCATAATAACTTTTGTCTCGAGGCACAAATCTGGGGTAGGGTACAGAAACATTTCTGCTGCTTTGAAGGCCTGATGAGCACAGTGGCTCCATCATATGTAAATGGAAGATGTTAGAATCCACCAGTACTCTTCCTAGATCTGACCACATGTCTAAACTGAGCGATCCTAGGAGAAGGGCCTCAGTCAGGGAGGTGACCAACAACCCAAATGGTCACTCTCAGAGCTCCAGCATTTCTCTGTGGAGAGAGGAGAACCT
This sequence comes from Thalassophryne amazonica, assembly GCF_902500255.1. Taxonomy (NCBI): domain Eukaryota; kingdom Metazoa; phylum Chordata; class Actinopteri; order Batrachoidiformes; family Batrachoididae; genus Thalassophryne; species Thalassophryne amazonica. The sequence continues at coordinate 26,275,484 of NC_047110.1, read as the reverse complement.
TCCAGAAGGACAACCGTCTCTACAGCAATCCACCAATCAAGCCTGTATGGTAGAGTGGGCAGACAGAAGCCACCCCTTAGTAAAAGCCACATGGCAGCCTGCCCGGAGTTCGGCAAAAGACATCTGAAGGACTCTCAGACCATGAGAAACAAAATTCTCTGGTCTGATGAGACAAAGTCTGAACTCTCTGGCGTAAAGGCCAGGCATCATGTTTGGAGGAAACCAGGCACCATCCTACAGTGAGTATGGTGGTGGCAGCATCATGCTGTGGGGATGTTTTTCAGCAGCAGGAACTGGGAGACTAGTCAGGATTGAGGGAAAGATGACTGCAGCAATATACAGAGACATCCTGGATGAAAACCTGCTCCAGAGTGCTCTTGACCTCAGAATGGGATGACAGTTCATCTTTCAGCAGGACAATGACCCTAAACACACAGCCAAGATATCAAAGGAGTGGCTTCAAGACAACTCTGTGAATGTCCTTGAGTGGCCCAGCCAGAGCCCAGACCTGAATCCCATTGAACATCTCTGGAGAGATGTGAGAATGGCTTGTGCACTGACGCTCCCCATCCAACCTAATGGTGCTTAGGAGCTCCTGCAAAGAGGAATGGGCAAAACTGCCCAAAGATAGGTGCACCAAGCTTATGGCATCATATTCAAGTAGACTTGAGGCTGTAAATGCTGCCAAAGGTGCATCAACAAAGTATTGAGCAAAGGGTGTAAATACTTATGTACACGTGATTTATTTTTTAATTTTTAATAAATTTGCAAAAAATTCAAAAAACATTTTTCATTTTGTCATTATGGGGTATTATGAGTAGAATTTTGAGGGAAAAATAAATTTGCTCCATTTTGGAATAAGGCTGTAACATAACAAAATGTGGAAAAAGTGAAGCGTTGTGAATACTTTCCAGACGTACCGTAAATACATAAAAGTGAATATTAATAACAGCGCTAAGTGTAACTCTTTGATTGATTTCCTGTTTTCTGACATTCGTAAGTTCTATGCCAAATGTTCCTTACTTAACCCGTTTATGCCCAGATTTTTTTTTTATATAAATGGAAAAAGTTGCATTAGTACCTTTGAGATTTTTTATTGTAAGTAGAAAATAACAGTGATATACTTCGGCAACAATTGTTGCCAGTGGTGCTTGAAATTATTCCTGTGAACTAGTTCATATATTTCATGTTGTTTTCACACCACTCAACAACACAAAGGGTAACACAGAGGTAAAACTGTGTATGAACTGACCTGGCATAGACATCTTTCAGTGTGGCAAGCTGTTTGGACAGGGACTCAATCTCTCTTTCTTTTTCCTTCAGCAAATTCTTCATTTTTTCCAGTTTTGTCTGCCATTTCTTACTCTCATCCCACCGAACAAAGCCTTCTCTGGACTGTCAGAGATATGCAATAAATTAATAACATAAACAAAAATAAGATGGCAGTGACATGGTTGATTTTGTTGAACTTATGTTCATACTTTATCGTCCTGAATAATTTTAATCTCTTTTTTCTCCAAGTCTGACTCCAGTCTTTTGATCTTCCTCTGGAGGTTCTCAATGGCTGGCTGACTGACATCTTGTGCTGGACGATTCTGCAGAGGAAAACAGCAATAATGTCAAAGCTAAGTCTTGTTTCAGTGCCTCCTTATATCTGAAGCTCTGTATGACTTGATTAATTCAGAAGATATTGTCATAACAGCAGCTGGTTGACAAGAAAAAGTTGAAGTGAAGTAAGGGAAAGAACAAAAACAAACAAACAGAACCCCTTGAAATTTCCATGATCAAGCAGGCATAAAAAAAACAAGTCATTCAGTAGCCTTGTGAAATGGTCTAATGTTACATTTACACTGAAGGTAGAAAAACAATCATCCTGGTCATTAGACAGTTTTATAGTGGTGGAATGGTACAGAAAAGGATTTTATTAAAAAGAAAATCTGAAATTTCAGCTAGTTTTCCTGAAACACACGGGAGACTCAAGCCTAGATGTCTGTTTTTAATTTTTTAAAATTCTTCACTTTCACTCCACCTTGAAGCTGTGACTGATACAACAGACAAAGGTTGCATCAGTCACATCTACATAAGCCTATAACTAAGTGTTGTCTTGGTGGCTTCCAGTTATCATACTGTTTGTATTTCTTAAAGGTTGTCTAAAGAAAACTGTCTGTAAACGTGATGATTTGAATTAAAAATAAACTGTATATTTGTTTTGTAAAATTACTTACAGGTTCTGTAAATGCAGACACTGTCTATACAAATGGTCATAACTGTTAAATGGCTGGTACAATAGTTTTATCAAAAACCTCGAATTAACAGTCTACACTATAAGCACATATTGATTTTTTTGGTTTCAACTCAATTCTGGTGGTGTGCAGGAAATATAAAATTTGTGTGCTGCAAATCAGCACATAATGTATTGCTTAAATAACATTTTGGAATTTGTTATGCACAGACTGTTGCATCCTATTTTTCTGTACAGAGAAAATCTCAGTTTAAACCTTCCATTTATGCTCACTTTCTAAAAGTATGTATTTTTCGCAAACACAATTGTTTCCTAGCTGTGGAATTACATTTACCATTGCAGTTCAGGCCAATAGCTTCATAGATGAACATCTTGGCAGGTGTCCCAGCATATTTTCTCATGGTTAAATGTCAAGGACAGCCACATGGCAGAAGCAAATTATTTAAAAGTGTCATTGCACATGTGGCGCAGGTGAAACTGATAAAATAAACTCATCATTATTTAAACTGTTAGCTTCAAATAAAGAAGATCCAGCAAATGGTAAATGGACTGCATTTATATATCCCTTTCCATCTGAAACAGATGCACATACAATGATGCATCACATTCACCCACTCACATGTACACTGATGTCAGGGTGCTACACCAGTAGCAACCTGCGGATTAAGGGGGCCCTTAGTGATTAGATTACTAATATTCAGAAAAGTTCAAACACCAAAAGCTGGCTATTATTCCACAACACAAGTGTTAGAAGTTCAACAAAATGCATTGTGACAAGAGAAAAAATTCTGGGTTTTTTCCGTTATCTAGCTCACAAGCTTACAAAAATGTATTTTTTTTTATTTCAGATCACAGTCAATCTTTTCATATGTTTTGGGGTAACTCTGATAATTCAACCAAGAAATATGTCAATGTGGTTAAAAATGTCTTTGATGATGTAATAACTGCAGCTGAATAAACTACTTTCAAGGCCAAGCAAGTGCCAAGCTGTCATTAAAAAGAGACACTGGTTCATGTGTCCATGTTCCATGTTGATAATAACCTGAAGGGCAGTGCTGAACCTCTTAATCTGCTGCTTCAGCTCCTGGATTTCCTGTTCTTTCGCATCCTTGTCCGCCTGCAGGCGTCTTTGTGATTTCTGCTTCTGCTGGATGTCCTGGTTTAATCTTTCCACTTCATCTTTCAGGGCATTTTCCTGGCTTCTGGCCGTTTTAGCAGACTCTTTTGCAGTGTCCAGTTCTTCATTAAGTTCTTGAAGCTGCGCCTTTGAACAAATGGGAGTAAGGTGTCATTCAGTAAAATTCATCTAAAGTTCTTTATTCCGCATTAACAATGTTATGATGAGTACTTGTTTAATAAAGTTATTTTATTTCGATAAATGGTAATCTATCACTGCAAAAACTGTCCCTCTCAAAATAAGACAAATAATCCGAAATCTAGCCAAACTGCCTAGTATTATGCAAAAAAATAATAATAATCTGCCAATGGGGTAAGAAAAATTTACTTGGTTGGGATTCTCAAAAGTAACTCAGCCACATGGGGTGTGCAGCCAGTACATTCTGAGTGCCGGTCCCAAGCCCGGATAAATGAGGAGGGTTGCGTCAGGAAGGGCATCCGGCGTAAAAAACGTCCGCCACCGGTGCTACTGCCCAACAGGGTGCTGGTGGAAACTGGGCTACTGCTGGGCGAAGACGACGAAGAAGAGGAGGAAAACGTTGCCACGAACAGCGGGAGAAGAAGAAAACTAGAAGGGTGGAAATGAGAGTGGGGACTTTGAATGTTGGTAGTATGACTGGTAAAGGGAGAGAGCTGGCTGATATGATGGAGAGGAGAAGGTAGACATATTGTGTGTGCAAGAGACCAAGTGGAAGGGAAGTAAGAGCAGGAGCATCGGCGGTGGGTACAAGTTGTTGTACCATGGTGAGGACAGGAAGAGAAATGGTGTTGGGGTCATTTTAAAGGAAGCGTATGTTAAAAGTGTGTTGGAGGTTAAGCGAGTGTCTGACAGGGTGATGAGTGTGAAGTTGGAAATTGAAGGGGTGATGATGAATATCATCAGTGCATATGCCCCACAGGTAGGTTGTGAGATGAAGGAGAAAGAAGATTTCTGGAGTGTGTTAGATGAGGTGGTGGAGAGTGTGCCCAAGCATGAAGAGTGTGATAGGAGCAGACTTCAATGGGCATGTTGGTGAAGGGAACAGAGGTGATGAGGAAGTAATGGGTAGATATGGTATCAAGGATAGGAATGGGGAAGGACAGATGGTAGTTGATTTTGCAAAAAGGATGGAAATGGCTGTGGTGAATACCTACTTTAAGAAAAGGGAGGAGCGCAGGGTAACATATAAGAGTGGAGGAAGGTGCACACAGGTGGACGACATTCTTTATAGGAGATGCAAGCTAAAAGAAATCACAGACTGTAAGGTGGTAGCAGGAGAGAGTGTCACTAGACAGCATAGGATGGTTGTTTGTAGGATGACTTTAGAGGTAAAGAAGAAGAAGAGAGTGAGAGCTCAACAAAGGATCAGATGGTGGAAGCTGAAGGAGGAAGACTGTTGTGTGAAATTTAGCGAGCAGGTGAGAGAAGCACTAGTTGGAGGGGAAGCAGTTTTGGACAACTGGAAAAGTACTGCAGATGTGGTGAGGGAGACAGCTAGGGCAATACTGGGTATGACATCTGGACAGTGGAAGGAAGACAAGGAGACTTGGTGGTGGAATGAAGAGGTCCAGGAAAGCATAAGGAGAAAGAGGTTGGCGAAAAAGTTTTGGGATAGTTGGAGAGATGAAGAAAGTAGACAGGAGTACAAGGAGATGCGGCGTAAGGCGAGAAGAGAAGTGGCAAAAGCAAAGGAAAAGGCATATTGCGAGCTGTACAAGAAGTTGAATAGTAAGGAAGGAGAAAAGGACTTGTACCGATTGGCCAGACAAAGAGACAGAGCTGGAAAGGATGTGCAGCAGGTTAGGGTGGTAAAAGATGCACATGGTAATGTGCTGACAAGTGAGGAGTGTGTGCTGAGAAGGTGGAGGGAATATTTTGAAGAGTTGATGAATAAAGAAAATGAGCGAGAGAAAAGGCTGGATGATGTGGTGAGTGTAAATCAGGAAGTAAAAGAGATTAGCAAGGAAGAAGTGAGGGCTGCTATGAAGAGGATGAAGAGTGGAAAGGCAGTTGGTCCAGATGACATTCCAATGGAGGCATGGAAATGTCTAGGAGAGATGGCAGTAGAGTTTCTAACCAGATTGTTTAATAAAATCTTGGAAAGTGAGAGGATGCCTGAGGAGTGGAGACGAAGTGTGCTGGTTCCTATTTTCAAGAACAAGGGTGATGTGCAGAGCTGCAGTAACTACAGAGGCATAAAGCTGATCAGCCACAGCCTGAAGTTATGGGAAAGAGTAGTAGAAGCTAGGCTTAGAAAACAGGTGAAGATCTGTGAGCAGCAATATGGTTTCATGCTGAGAAATAGCACTACAGATGCAATGTTTGCTCTGAGAATACTGTTGAAAAGTACAGAGAAGGACAGAAAGAGTTACATTGTGTGTTTGTGGACTTAGAAAAAGCTTATGATAGGGTGCCAAGAGAAGAGTTGTGGTATTGTATGAGGAAGTCTGGAGTGGCAGAGAAGTATGTTAGGGTAGTGCAGGACATGTACAAGAATAGTGTGACAGCGGTGAGATGCGCAGTCGGAATGACAGACTCATTCAAGGTGGAGGTGGGATTACACCAAGGATCAGCTCTGAGTCCTTTCTTGTTTGCAGTGGTGATGGACAGGTTGACAGATGAGATCAGACAGGAGTCCTCATGGACTATGATGTTTGCAGATGACATTGTGATCTGTAGTGAGAGTAGAGAGCAAGTTGAGTCTAGTCTGGAGAAGTGGAGATATGCTTTGGAGAGAAGGGGAATGAAAGTCAGTAGAAGCAAGACTGAGTACATGTGTGTGAATGAGAGGGAGCCCAGTGGAATAGTGCAGTTACAAGGAGTAGAAGTGGTGAAAGTAGATGAGTTTAAATATTTGGGGTCAACTGTTCAAAGTAATGGAGAGTGTGGTAGAGAGGTGAAGAAGAGAGTGCAGGCAGGGTGGAGTGGGTGGAGAAAGGTGACAGGAGTGATTTGTGACCGAAGAATATCAGCAAGAGTGAAGGGGAAAGTTTACAAAACAGTAGTGAGACCAGCTATGTTGTATGGTTTAGAGACAGTGGCACTAACAAAAAGACAGGAGGCAGAGCTGGAGGTGGCAGAGCTGAAGATGTTGAGATTGTCTTTGGGAGTGACAAGAATGGACAAGATTAGGAATGAACATATCAGAGGGACAGCGCAGGTGGGACGGTTTAGCGACAAAGTCAGAGAGGCGAGATTGAGATGGTTTGGACATGTGCAGAGGAGGGACCCAGGGTATATAGGGAGAAGGATGCTGAGGATGGAGCCACCAGGCAGGAGGAGAAGAGGGAGACCAAAGAGGAGGTTCATGGATGTGCTGAGAGAGGACATGCAGGTGGTTGGTGTGACAGAGGAAGATACAGAGGACAGGGTGAGATGGAAACGATTGATCTGCTGTGGCGACCCCTAACGGGAACAGCCGAAAGACAAAGAAGAAGGATTCTCAAAACTAGCAAACTGTCTTGGCACTGAATAATCAAATGTGCTTTAAAATGAGACAGAATTTTTATTTTAAGATTAGCCTCTGTCTTAAAATAAAGAAAATAATCTTGTTCCTTTGCTTGTATGATTTGAAATCGATTGCCTTTCCATGTTACTGGTTAAACACAGCTTGATATTCGCTGGAAAAACGTATGAAGAAAAAGTGAGATACATTTTCCCAAAATACATTTTTTCTTATATAAAAAATGCTTGACAAGATTATTTTTCTATTTAAACAAAAATTAAGTCAATTTTTTTAAACAAACAAGTCTTTTTACTTTCTTAGATATCAGTTTTTGCAGTGATGAATGCTAAAATCGTCAAATACAGCACCCCACAAATACCGATTTTCTTTCTTCAACATTTCACAACTGTAACCTAACAATCATCAATGTCTGTCTCTGCTGCAATATTATTATTGTCTTAGCAGGGGAAATTAGATCTAACATTTTTAAACCTACAGTATAGGCTTTGCCTATCTGAATGAATGCTCAGTTAGGCAAGAGCTACTGTCAGATTATGGAAATTGGTGAAAAAAATGTAATGCAAGATTTTTATTTTTTTGCAAAAAGAACAAGATAATACATATTTTTCTTGGATGCCAGCATGTTGACGTGCTACAAAAACATTTTATTTACAAATCATTATTTACAGTGCATCCAGAAAGTATTCACAGCACTTGACTTTTTCCACATTTTATGTTACAGTCTTATTCCAAAATCGATGAAATAATTTTTTTCCTCTCAAAATTGTACACACAACACCCCATAATGACAATAGGAAAAAAGGTGGGTTTTTTTTTTAGATTTTTGCAAATTTATTAAGACCAGAAAAAATAAGAAATCACATGCATACAAGTATTCACAGCCTTTGCCATGAAGCTCAAAATTGAACACCCACACCAGCCCACACACCTGTAACCCGTAATTGGAGTAAGCATCTGAAGATGAGTGAAGGAGTGAGACTGGCAGTGTTCAAACTGTTCAGAAAACAGCACAGCTGTTTGAAATGTAGAGAATAGAATAAGCACCATAGACTGCAACACCCCTGCCTTACATGTGTTGCAATCTCTGGGTGACACCAATTCATGCAAATTATATTTTTGTTATTCAGGGTTACTGCAATATACAGTCAGGTACATAAGCATTTATTGGAGCAATGAACTGTGTTCAAGTTTCAGCTGTTTTGCTGATGGTTCCAGGTTTTGCTAAAGTCCTCCATCTTCATTAATCCATGCACTTTGTGCGATACAGCAATTCCATTGGCAGCAAAACAGCCCTTGCACTTGATGCTACAGCCACCACCATGCTTAACATTTGGTACAATGTTCTTGTGTGAATGCCTTGCAGTTTTTTTTTCTTTGTCCATGTGGCTACCTGCAAACTTGAGTTAAACTTGAAGGTATTGATTGTTGAGCAGGGGCTTCTTTCATAGATAGTCCATGTCAATGTATAACCTGGTTGAGTGTAGAGATTAGCTGCATTTAGATGAACCCAAATAATTCAGTAATAACCAGAATAACTGAGAATTTGAATGTCCCATATAAACGTGTCAATAGGAACGAAACAGCTGGATCTGATCACAATTGACAACACACACTTGACAACATAGAGGAGCTTGATTGAACATGTACAAATTGTAAGTAAGACACTAGAATATCACTAGAAATAATGAAGGGGAAAGTCTACAAGACAGTAGTGAAGACTAGCTATGTTGTACAGCTTAGAGACAGTGGCACTAACAAAAACACAGGAGGCAGAGCTGGAGGTGGCAGAGGTGAAGATATGATTTTCTTTGGGAGTGATGGGGATGGACAGGATTAGAAATGAACATATCAGCTCAGGTGGGACAGTTTGGAAACAAAGTCAGAGAGGTGAGATTGAGATGGTTTGGACATGTGCAGAGGAGGGACCCAGGGTATATAAAGAGAAGGATGCTGAGGATGGAGCCACCGGCAGGGAGGAGAAGAGGAGACCAAAGAAGAGGTTTATTGATGTGGTAAGGGAGGACATACAGGTGGTTGATGTGACAGAGGAAGATGCAGAGGACAGGGTGAGATGCAAACAATTGATCTGCTGGAGTAACCCTGAACGGGAGCAGCTGAAAGAAGAAGAAGTCAATGATGTTCGCACTTTCACTCAATATGCGAGATTACATAATTTAATTTTGGACATTTACACTGATCTGATTTTTTTTTTTTTTGACATATTACACTAGGTTTGTGACCCAAAGACTTTGGTAAACCCACTTCCAACACCAAAACAGTTCATCCACAAAAATTTTCACTAAAGATTTGATACATTTAAAAATACATTTCATATTTTCAGCTTTAAAGACAAATTATATCTTTACACACTGTTCAAGACAAATATATGTCTGACATTCAGAAATGCAAAAAATACAAAACAAAATCCTCACATACGACATATGGACATTTGCAATTGTTTGCAAAAAATACCAGCAAATATCCAACTAATGATCACTCTGTCAAAAGAGAGTTGAGTGATTTTGGCAATCAGCTAAACATGTAGATACTATCTAGATAGATACATTACATGTCCACATCTCCATCTATGTAGCACATCTCCAAAGCTCAGGAATGAGCATGAAACTTACCTTGTGTCACACAAGGTAAGTGTCTCTCTCTCACACACACACACACACACACACACACACACACACACACACACACACACACACACACACACACACACACACACACACACACACACACACACACACACACACACAACACACACCAGTCTCTTATGGTAACAGACCCACCTTCAGTTCTTTGGTGTGCTTGTCAATCAACATTTGTATGTTGAGATTTTGCTCTTGTTGTGCAGCACTAGTAATGAGCTGCTGCTCTGCAGCTGACACCATCTCTGCCCGCAGCTTTAACATAGCTTTACCAAGAGCCTTAAAACAGAGGAAGCAAAGAAAAGGCACGGTAAATAAAGACTTAGGTAAGGAATGAAGCCTCAGTTTACACCTAATGCACCATTTCTCAATCCTACATGGATTGCTTTGACTGCTGGTTTATCCCAAAACAAACCATTAGTGTGTCAACAGATGATCAAATTTGAAAAGTCCAAGATTCGTAATTTACAAATGGGTAGCCCTGGTCAGATTTATTGGTAGACTTTAATTTCATTCATTTTCTATCCTCGTTTATGCCCATCAAGGGTCACGGGAGGGCTGCAGCCTATCCCAGCAGTCAAATGGAGAGAGGAGGAGGTACACCCTGGACAGGACGCCAGTCTATCACAGGGCCACATATAGACAGACAAACACATTTACAATTGCATGAACACCTATGGTCAATTTAAAGTTTCCAATTCACCAAACCTGCATGTTGTTGGAAGTGGGAGGAAGCCAGAGCACCCGGACTGAACCCATGCAAACGTTCCTGAAGTGTTCCTGAGCCCACACGGTAAGATCCTTTACACAATGATGTTGTTTTTTTTAATGCAGTGCCGCCTGAGGGATCGAAGGTCATGGGCATTCAATGTTGGTTTTCAGCCTTGCGGCTTATGTGTAGAAAGTTCTCCAGATTCTTGACTCTTCTGATTATATTATGGACTGTAGATGCTGGACTCCCTAATTCCTTGCAATTGAACGTTGAGAAACATTGTTCTTTAAACTGTTGGACTATTTTTTCATGCAGTAAGTGGTGATCCTCACCCCACCTTTGCTTGTGAATGGCTGAGCCTTTTGGGGATGCTCCTTTTATACCCAATCATGACACTCACCTGTTTCCAATTAGGTGTTCTTTGAGCATTCATCAACTTTCCCAGTCTTTTGTTGCTCCGTCCCAAATTTTTTGAAATGTGTTGCAGGTATCCATTTCAAAATGAGCAAATATTTGTACAAAAACAACAAAGTCTATCAGTTTGAACATTAAATATATTGTCTTTGTGGTGTATTCAATTGAATATAGGTTGAAGAGGATTTTCAAATCATTGTATTTTGTTTTTATTTACATTTTACACAATGTCCCAACTTCACTGGAATTGGAGTACAAACAAACAGAAATATTTCCTGCTGTTAAATATGTCTGGTGATCAAACATTTTCCAACTGCAGAAGTCAGTGTTTGAAACCATAATTCTGTAATGCATTGCACTAATCTATCTGTAAAAAGGTCCATTACCTTGAGCTGTTTTTCCTTCTGTGAAAGTTGTGATTTCAGTTGTTCTACCAGATTTTTCATTGTATTCGTCGGGGAGCGAACATTGGCCTCCTTCTGGGTCTGGAGATCAGTTTGTAGAGCCATCATTTCTTTCTCCATCTGGGCCATGTGGTTCCTTTGAGTCTCAGTCTCTCCAGTCAAAGCTTTCATCTGGGCAGCATGGCACTCCTCAAGCCTACAACAAGTCATCCTTGTTAGTCCACTTGTCAGATTTATGACTACATTGTTAAGATATCATAAATAGATTTGTCTAGTTACAGCTCTACCCATAATGAAACAAGTGGACTTTGACAGGTGAGGTTCTACATCATCAAATGAGTCAACCTCACAAACACAATCTCAAGTCACAAAATGTGATTGACGTCTTCTGTAATCTGTAGTGAATTTGCCTCGTGTTTTTAGAAATACTGATGTGCAGGCTCTGTTTAATATCATCTTGTCCTCAGACTGTGACCGATTTGAGTGCCTCCTTAATGTCACACATGGTGGAGGAAATGGATCAGCACCTACATATATGCACCTAAAGGACTGGGTTATCTCAACACCAGAAACATTAAAAAAACATGCAAAGAAATTTGTAAGGATGTTTGTAAAACCTTGTCACATTTTCATGATTTGGGCGACAATTACTGAGTTACCAAAAGACAAAAATAGTGGTGCTTTTGTGGTAAATCCTCAAATTGGTTACTTTCAGATGTTTTAGTGACTTGTCAACATAGTCATTACGCAAGTCTTGACTACTCCTCCATCATGCTTGTTGAGATTATGGTGGACTTGCAGTTATTCTTAACTATTCTTGCTTTACCCATAGCCATTCGTGGAGCATCACGGGAAATTTATGGCAATGAGTTGATACGTATAATCATGGTTTGTCACAATGGCAGCAACATTTCAAAGTGGCTCGTAACTACTCTTGTCCACCAACGACATATGTCAAGTGTTGATGACTTTCCTTGACCTACTGCACAATTCTCATTAAGACTTATGAGGAATTATCTTTTGGCTTGGCGGCACAGTGGATTAGTGGCTAGCACTGTTGCTTTACAACAAGAAGGGCCTGGGATCACTTCCCATCTCGCTCTTTCTGTGTGGAGTTTGCATGTGTTCACATGGGTTCCCTCCAGGTGTTTCGGCTTCCTCCCACTTCAAAAAAAATGCGGGTTAGGTGAAGTGGAAGCTTTAAATTGACCATAAGTGTGCGTGCAGGTGTGACCGAGTTTGTCTGTTTATGTGTGGCCCCGTGATGGACTGGTGTCCTGTCCAGGGTGTACCCCGCCTCACACCCCATGACTGCTGGGAGAGGCTGCAGCCAACTCCACCCCCTCCCCACCCCCAACCCTTGATTGGAGTATGTGGGCAAAGATGAATGAATAAATTGTGGCCTAAATAATGAAAGTGTGACAGCCCTTTAAAATGGGGCATGATCCCCCTACAATGCCAACCATTCTGTTGGCAGTATAGGGGGATTTCTCACTCCTATATGAGATTTTAGCCTTTTGAATTACTGAATGATGGGAAATACAGGAGGATTCGGCACCTAATGAAAGAGAAATGAGAGCAAGGTCTGAGTCCAAACCAAACAACCCTCAATAAGGTATTGGAACTGAGAGGAAAGCTGCACACGTTAGAGAGGGATGGATGAGCCAGTCCACAGCTAAAGCCTTTGAATACTCACTGACAGAAGTCGATGTCAAGGATGCACTAAGATGACAAAGACCCACTACACAAAGATTGATTAGAAATCTGGTATTGCTTCATGAGAACTATATTATATCACTGGGAAAGGATAGGAAGGAGTGAAGGAAAATAGCAGTCACTTGTGATGGAGGCAACTGAGTGAGTGTGAGCATTTCATAGATTAGCCAAAGAATACAAAAGTATGCAAAAGTCTTTCAGGTGGTTTCAACAAGATAATCACTTTGACTTCTCCTCAGCATACTGCTTTGCCTGCAGTTCCATGTCAGTTCTCTGTTGTTTCAGCTCAGCCGTCGTCAGCTTCAACTTCTCTGTGGCTGTAGATAACAATCGATCCTGTTCAGCCACAGTCTGCTCCAACTCAGCCAGATGCTCCAGATGCTTAGACGTTGGCAGCATGATATTTGGCTGCCTCATCTGTTCCTGGAGGGGGGTGAGGAAGAAACAGTAGAAGGCACAATAAATTAGGCATGATGAGAAAGACACTCACTTGTGTATGATTTATATGTAGGCTGCATCTACTGTCCATACTGCCCTAGGAGCAGTCCATAGTCCTGACCATAGACTGTAGTGGTGATATAGAGGACTACAGAAGAACATTTTCTGTATGGTTCTATGGGTGCTGACTGCTACTGACACAGGAATACACAGAAATTAAGAAATGAAAGGAAAAATTAAAGAAACTTATAAAGAAATGATGAATGTCATCTTCAACCTGGAGCCTATCCCAGCAGTCACAGAGCGTGAGGTGGGGTACACCCTGGACAGGACACCAGTCTGTCACAGGGCCACATACAGACAAACAAACACATTCACACCCACATGCACACCTATGCACAATTTAAAGTTTCCAATCCACCTAACCTGCGTGTCTTTGGATGTTCGTGGAGGCCACGCAAACACGGGGAGAACACGCAAACTCCACACAGAAAAGCAACAGGTAGGAATCGAACCCATGACCTTCTCTCTGTGAGGCAACAGTGCTAACCACTAATCCACCATGCTGCCCTAAGAATTGATACATTATATTTAATTTTATTTAGGCAGTGGATGTTTTGTTTAATTAAACATAGGTCACCATAAATTAGTATGTATTTGTGGTGTTTTCTGTGCTAAATAAGATTACTGAAGTGAAAATAAAGAAAAACATACCCAAACAGCTCACTGGAAATTACTTTGACTCATATTTATGCATGTCGGGTGGACACACCCCAAAATTCTTATTCACGGATACTGTTCGTATTGCAATTTAATCTAACAATGCAGTATTTTATTTTAAAATATTATGTAAAACACTGGACGCTTTGTTTTCACTCCTTGCTTGCCTCTACTGGTGGTTGGCTCTCACTGCGGTATTGTATCACTTCCTGTTCCGGAGCACAGTGGTGTTTTTCTGTATCTGTTAGCTGTTTAATCTGCGCAGTTAGATTGATCTAGTTATCTAGATTACGATTTGTTTCCCAGTGTAATCTTTACATGCCTTAACTAAAGCACTCCTTCTGCTGAATCACCTCTAAATTATTTACACATTATTCACTTTGCGTGTTTTAGGAATCCGCTAGCTTAGCGTAGCTACTAGCTCTTAGCCGATTTAGCATGGCGGCTTCTCCTGTCTCTCCCGCACTTTTCTGCTCTGGGTGTGAAATGTTTAGTTATTCCTCGGCCTCCTTTAGCAGTAACGGTACTTGTAATAAGTGTAGCTTATTCGTAGCTTTGGAGGCCAGGCTGGGCGAATTGGAGACTCGGCTCCGCACCGTGGAAAATTCTACAGCTAGCCAGGCCCCTGTAGTCGGTGCGGACCAAGGTAGCTTAGCCGCCGTTAGTTTACCCCCTGGCAGATCCCGAGCAGCCGGAAAGCAGGCTGACTGGGTGACTGTGAGGAGGAAGCGTAGCCCTAAACAGAAGCCCCGTGTACACCGCCAACCCGTTCACATCTCTAACCGTTTTTCCCCACTCGACGACACACCCGCCGAGGATCAAACTCTGGTTATTGGCGACTCTGTTTTGCGAAATGTGAAGTTAGCGACACCAGCAACCATAGTCAATTGTCTTCCGGGGGCCAGAGCAGGCGACATTGAAGGAAATTTGAAACTGCTGGCTAAGGCTAAGCGTAAATTTGGTAAGATTGTAATTCACGTCGGCAGTAATGACACCCGGTTACGCCAATCGGAGGTCACTAAAATTAACATTAAATCGGTGTGTAACTTTGCAAAAACAATGTCGGACTCTGTAGTTTTCTCTGGGCCCCTCCCCAATAAGACCGGGAGTGACATGTTTAGCGCATGTTCTCCTTGAATTGCTGGCTGTCTGAGTGGTGTCCAAAAAATGAGGTGGGCTTCATAGATAATTGGCAAAGCTTCTGGGGAAAACCTGGTCTTGTTAGGAGAGACGGCATCCATCCCACTTTGGATGGAGCAGCTCTCATTTCTAGAAATCTGGCCAATTTTCTTAAATCCTCCAAACCGTGACTATCCAGGGTTGGGACCAGGAAGCAGAGTTGTAGTCTTACACACCTCTCTGCAGCTTCTCTCCCCCTGCCATCCCCTCATTACCCATCCCCGTAGAGACGGTGCCTGCTCCCAGACTACCAATAACCAGCAAAAATCTATTTAAGCATAAAAATTCAAAAAGAAAAAATAATAGAGCACCTTCAACTGCACCACAGACTAAAACAGTTAAATGTGGTCTATTAAACATTAGGTCTCTCTCTTCTAAGTCCCTGTTGGTAAATGATATATAATTGATCAACATATTGATTTATTCTGCCTTACAGAAACCTGGTTACAGCAGGATGAATATGTTAGTTTAAAATGAGTCAACACCCCCGAGTCACACTAACTGTCAGAATGCTCGTAGCACGGGCCGGGGCGGAGGATTAGCAGCAATCTTCCATTCCAGCTTATTAATTAATCAAAAACCCAGACAGAGCTTTAATTCATTTGAAAGCTTGACTCTTAGTCTTGTCCATCCAAATTGGACAGTCCCAAAAACCAGTTTATTTGTGTATTATCTATCGTCCACCTGGTCGTTACTGTGAGTTTCTCTGTGAATTTTCAGACCTTTTGTCTGACTTAGTGCTTAGCTCAGATAAGATAATTATAGTGGGCGATTTTAACATCCACACAGATGCTGAGAATGACAGCCTCAACACTGCATTTAATCTATTATTAGACTCTATTGGCTTTGCTCAAAAAGTAAATGAGTCCACCCACCACTTTAATCATATCTTAGATCTTGTTCTGACTTATGGTATGGAAATAGAAGACTTAACAGTATTCCCTGAAAACTCCCTTCTGTCTGATCATTTCTTAATAACATTTACATTTACTCTGATGGACTACCCAGCAGTGGGGAATAAGTTTCATTACACTAGAAGTCTTTCAGAAAGCGCTGTAACTAGGTTTAAGGATCTGATTCCTTCTTTATGTTCTCTAATGCCATATACCAACACAGTGGCAGAGTAGCTACCTAAACTCTGTAAGTGAGATAGAGTATCTCGTCAATAGTTTTACATCCTCATTGAAGACAACTTTGGATGCTGTAGCTCCTCTAAAAAAGAGAGCTTTAAATCAGAAGTGCCTGACTCCGTGGTATAACTCACAAACTCGTAGCTTAAAAGCAGATAACCCGTACGTTGGAGAGGAAATGGCGTCCTCACTAATTTAGAAGATCTTCACTTAGCCTGGAAAAGAGTCTGTTGCTCTATAAAAATAGGCCCTCCGTAAGCTAGGAACATCTTTCTACTCATCACTAATTGAAGAAAATAAGAACAACCCAGGTTTCTTTTCAGCACTGTAGCCAGGCTGACAAGATCAGAGCTCTAGTGAGCTGAGTATTCCATTAACTTTAACTAGTAATGACTTCATGACTTTCGTTGCTAACAAAATTTTAACTAGTAGAGAAAAAATTACTCATAACCGTCCCAAGACGTATCGTTATCTTTGGCTGCTTTCAGTGATGCCTGTATTTGGTTTAGACTCTTTCTCTCCGATTGTTCTGTCTGAGTTATTTTCATTAGTTACTTCATCCAAACCATCAACATGTTTATTAGACCCCATTCCTACCAGGCTGCTCAAGGAAGCCCTACCATTATTTAATGCTTCGATCTTAAATATGATCAATCTATCTTTGTTAGTTGGCTATGTACCACAGGCTTTAAGGTGGCAGTAATTAAACCATTACTTAAAAAGCCATCACTTGACCCAGCTATCTTAGCTAATTATAGGCCAATCTCCAACCTCCTTTCTCTCAAAATTCTTGAAAGGGTAGTTGTAAAACAGCTAACTGATCATCTGCAGAGGAATGGTCTATTTGAAGAGTTTCAGTCAGGTTTTAGAATTCATCATAGTACAGAAACAGCATAGTGAAGGTTACAAATGATCATCTTATTGGCCTCGGACAGTGGACTCATCTCTGTGCTTGTTCTGTTAGACCTCAGTGCTGCTTTTGATACTGTTGACCATAAAATTTTATTACAGAGATTAGAGCATGCCATAGGTATTAAAGGCACTGCGCTGCGGTGGTTTGAATCATATTTTGTCTAATAGATTACAATTTGTTCATGTAAATGGGGAATCCTCTTCACAGACTAAAGTTAATTATGGAGTTCCACAGGTTCTGTGCTAGGACCAATTTTATTTACTTTATACATGCTTCCCTTAGGCAGTATTATTAGATGGTATTGCTTAAATTTTCATTGTTACGCAGATGATACCCAGCTTATCTATCCATGAAGCCAGAGGACACACCACAATTAGCTAAACTGCAGGATTGTCTTACAGACATAAAGACATGGATGACCTCTAATTTCCTGCTTTAAACTCAGATAAAACTGAAGTTATTGTACTTGGCCCACAAATCTTAGAAACATGGTGTCTAACCAGATCCTTACTGTGGATGGAATTACCCTGACCTCTAGTAATACTGTGAGAAATCTTGGAGTCATTTTTGATCAGGATATGTCATTCAAAGCGCATATTAAACAAATATGTAGGACTGCTTTTTTGCATTTACGTAATATCTCTAAAATCAGAAAGGTCTTGTCTCAGAGTGATGCTGAAAAACTAATTCATGCATTTATTTCCTCTAGGCTGGACTATTGTAACTCATTATTATCAGGTTGTCCTAAAAGTTCCCTAAAAAGCCTTCAGTTAATTCAAAATGCTGCAGCTAGAGTACTGACGGGGACTAGAAGGAGAGAGCATATCTCACCCATATTGGCCTCTCTTCATTGGCTTCCTGTTAATTCTAGAATAGAATTTAAAATTCTTCTTCTTACTTATAAGGTTTTGAATAATCAGGTCCCATCTTATCTTAGGGACCTCGTAGTACCATATCACCCCAATAGAGTGCTTTGCTCTCAGACTGCAGGCTTACTTGTAGTTCCTAGGGTTTGTAAGAGTAGAATGGGAGGCAGAGCCTTCAGCTTTCAGGCTCCTCTCCTGTGGAACCAGCTCCCAATTCAGATCAGGGAGACAGACACCCTCTCTACTTTTAAGATTAGGCTTAAAACTTTCCTTTTTGCTAAAGCTTATAGTTAGGGCTGGATCAGGTGACCCTGAACCATCCCTTAGTTATGCTGCTATAGACGTAGACTGCTGGGGGGTTCCCATGATGCACTGTTTCTTTCTCTTTTTGCTCTGTATGCACCACTCTGCATTTAATCATTAGTGATCGATCTCTGCTCCCCTCCACAGCATGTCTTTTTCCTGGTTCTCTCCCTCAGCCCCAACCAGTCCCAGCAGAAGACTGCCCCTCCCTGAGCCTGGTTCTGCTGGAGGCTTCTTCCTGTTAAAAGGGAGTTTTTCCTTCCCACTGTAGCCAAGTGCTTGCTCACAGGGGGTTGTTTTGACCGTTGGGGTTTTACATAATTATTGTATGGCCTTGCCTTACAATATAAAGCGCCTTGGGGCAACTGTTTGTTGTGATTTGGCGCTATATAAAAAAATTGATTGATTGATTGATTGATTGATTCAGGACCACAGGCAAAAGTTCCTTGTTTTCATTGATCATTAAATTATTTTTAACAATGGGATGCAATGTAGGTTTTTTCTTTTGCTGATCTGAAAAATCAGCAGATTTGTGTCTGAAAAACCGTATCAGATCTGAACAGTGGCTTTTGTGATCCTTCACACCCCTAATTTTTACACATACACAGACTTTCAGTAAATCATGCCCTATGGCTGCCATAAGCAAAATATGTCAGCAACAACTTACATACAGTAGTGTTCAGAATAATAGTAGTGCTATGTGACTAAAAAGATTAATCCAGGTTTTGAGTATATTTCTTATTGTTACATGGGAAACAAGGTACCAGTAGATTCAGTAGATTCTCACAAATCCAACAAGACCAAGCATTCATGACATGCACACTCTTAAGGCTATGAAATTGGGCTATTAGTAAAAAAAAAAGTAGAAAAGGGGGTGTTCACAATAATAGTAGTGTGGCATTCAGTCATTGAGTTGGTCAATTTTGTGGAACAAACAGGTGTGAATCAGGTGTCCTCTATGTAAGGATGAAGCCAGCACCTGTTGAACATGCTTTCTCTTTGAAAGCCTGAGGAAAATGGGACGTTCAAGACATTGTTCAGAAGAACAGCGTAGTTTGATTAAAAAGTTGATTGGAGAGGGGAAAACCTATACGCAGGTACAAAAAATTATAGGCTGTTCAACTACAATGACCTCCAATGCTTTAAAATAGACAAAAAAAACAGAGAGGCGTGGAAGAAAATGGAAACCAACCATCAAAATGGATAGAAGAATAACCAGAATGGCAAAGGCTCACCCATTGATCAGCTCCAGGATGATCAAAGACAGTCTGGAATTACCTGTAAGTGCTGTGACACTTAGAATCCCCCGCAAGGTCCCTCTGTTAAATAAAAGACATGTGCAGAAGAAGTTACAATTTTCTTTTTGGGTCCAAGGGCCGCAGACAGTTTGTGAGATGACCCTCAAACTCTGAATTCAAGCCACAGTTCACAGTGAAGACAGTGAAGCATGGTGGTGCAAGCATCATGATATGGGCATGTTTCTCCTACTATGGTGTTGGGCCTATATATCGCATACCAGGTATCATGGATCAGTTTGGATATGTCAAATACTTGAAGAGGTCATGTTGCCTTATGCTGAAGAGGACATGCCCTTGAAATGGGTGTTTCTGTTGGGAAAGTGTAGGAACACGGACCCACAACAGGGGGCGCAAATGAACGGACAATGGAATAGGTCAAATAACAACACTTTACTGTTGCAAACGTGCACAACAAACACAACAAATTACAACAATGGACAAAGTTCAATTCACAAAGGTGTCGTGTGGGCAGGCTCGAAGATAGGAGACGCCTCTCCAAAATAGAACCGGAACCACACGGTTTCCTCCGCCACAGGACCCCGGGAATACTGGAGCCGCCAAGTTCCGAACTCCCAGGTGGCCACTGCCTCCACGTGTCGGACCTGGTACTGCTGGCGAGGAACAAGAACACAATTAAACGTGGGCGCGTTTGCACCCAGCAACCTGTACGGCAGGGAAGCTACCTCCACCTCTCGTTGGAGAAAAAAGTCTGCAATCACTCACAAAAATCACAAAGGTTACTGTCAAGCAGTCAGCTGAGATTATTACCTTCCAGGTAGAACGATATCTCGGCGATGAGGTGGAGATGCCGTCCTGCTGATATACCCCAGTGATAATTGCCGTCAGCTGTCTCAGGTGATGGGTGACAGCTGTTACCGAGGCTGCTCCTGTGGGGCGGCGGCGCCCTCTGGTGCCTGGAGCCCGCACTCCAGGCAGGGCGCCCTCTGGTGGTGGTGGGCCAGCAGTACCTCCTCTTCAGCGGCCCACACAACAGTTTCAACAAGACAATGACCCCAAGCACACTAGTACACGAGCAAAATCTTGGTTCCAAACCAACAAAATTAATGCCTCGCAGATGTGAAGAAATCATGAAAAACTGTGGTTATACAACTAAATACTAGTTTAGTGATTCACAGGATTGCTAAAAAAGCAGTTTGAACATAACAGTTTTGAGTTTGTAGCGTCAACAGCAGATGCTACTATTATTGTGAACACCCCCTTTTCTACTTTTTTACTAATAGCCCAATTTCATAGCCTTAAGGGTGTGCATATCATGAATGCTTGATCTTGTTGGATTTGTGAGAATCTACTGGTACCTTGTTTCCCATGTAACAATAAGAAATATACTCAAAACCTGGATTAATCTTTTTAGTCACATAGCACTACTATTATTCTGAACACTACTGTATACCATCTCCAGGAATCTGGGAAACTGTTTTGCCTGTTTTTGCAAAGTTCTACATACTCTATTCTCTATATTTTTCACATATTTACTGGAGAAGCATTTGACCTGCAAGCCAACTGTTTCATGATGTGAATGAATACCAGCACTTGACAATAACATACTGTTACTAGTTACATACTGTTGCTGTCTGTTTGAAGTGGTCCAATGATGTATCATTTTGCAAGTCCAGCTTCTGATGCAATATTCTTAGTTCCTCCTGATGTCTCCATATCATCTCCTCTTTCTCCTGGTGATTAGTGAGCAGGAGCAAAAACACAGCATTGAGATACAAACACTTTAGATACAATTAACATTCCCCCATCAACTTGCCCCCCGTTTCTGATAATGCTGTCCCATTTCTGAGTGATGTGTCAATGTTTGCGGTGAATTTTATTGATGATACCATAAGTAATACTTTTTAAAAGGACAGAAATTATTCATGGAGGAACTCCACTCAAGCTATGTTTCTATTCCATAGATAATTTTACCCCAGACAATTAAAGACTGCAGCACTGCATTGATGTAGTAGATGTGTGTTGGTTGTGTTTTTGACCTTGGATATTAAAAGGGGGTACAATGACAATCAAAATGACAGCACACAGTCTGCTCTGTGCACGCCTGATCCTATCAGATCTCAGAAGTAAACTAGAGTACCTTATGTTCTAGAGTATAAGTCGCTTTTTTTTTTTTAAGTAGTTTGAGAGATCCTGTGACTTATATATGGGGGTGGGGTGGGGGGAATCAGGATTCATGACCACAAATTTTCTTTACAGCTGAAATGAGAAACACACCATTAAACTGCCTCTTGTTTAAAAAAAATGACAGAGGTGGAGACTTCTGAACAGGGCTCAATTACTTTCACCACACGTTTAAAACCAAGTGAGATCACATTTAAAGCGTCCTTTATATAAGTGATCGCGATGGAGTTACTATTTTGAGCTTTTCCTTGTGTCGGGCTGCGGATAAAATACGATTAGCGGTCATGCTCACTTCAAGCAAATACATACCAATAAATGTCTTTATCAAACAGGAAAGAGTGTTGCTGAATGACACAAAGAACTGTGCCGTAATGTTACAAATGAAAAAAACTTTTAGTTCCAACAGCAAAATAACAACATAAACAGATAAATTCACAAGGTTTACATCGGATGCTATTCCTGATAAACTATAATTGTACATGGAGAGACACACACAACCCTTGGTCTTTCCAAGTGATCTTCCACCCAAGTACTAATCAAAACCCACTTGGCGTTACGTTTCAGACCTGATGGGTCAGGTGCACATAAAGCATACTGGTTAAACATATGAAAGACACTGACCTCCTGAAACTGTAACAACCTCTACTGTGTAACTGTTATTTTTAAATAACTTGAAGTAGACATTCAAATTGACTTATGTTGGTAACATGAAATATGCGGTGGTTGAAAGTTGAATCCCAAGTTTATATAAACCAAGAGCCTCAACTCTACATGACCACATGCTGTGTTTGCTCATCCTTCCACCGTGTCATGCAATACTGATATTTTTCCAAAAATATAGCGAATACTGTCCAAGGAAAACCATAGAACAGTAAATATAACAATTAACAGCACTAGCCTCCCTCCTCTACACCCTAATTCTCCTCAAAGCCTCTGCTTGCTCCTGCACAGACACTTCAGCCGTCCTGCTCCCCATTCCACTGGGGCTCTCTCCATTCTCTCCCATCACCGTCACTGCTGAGGAGGTGAGAAGAGAATTTAGTCCAGTGTCCAGAAAAGGCTGTGTGTCCCGATGGCCTCAGCCCCAGAGTGCTGAAGGGATATGCTATCCAGCTGTGTGGGATTTTTCAGCACACATGTTCAAGTTGAGCCTGAACCAAATGGTTGTTCCTGAGTGGTGGAAAACATGTCTGGTTCATGTGCCCAAGAAGAAGAACCCAAACACACTTAATGACAACAGACCTGTGGCCCTAACATCACATGTAATGAACTCACTTGAGAGGCTCGTCCTGAGGCACCGCCGCATCGTCGTGGAACCATCGCTGGACCCCATGGAGTTTGCCTACCAGCCCAACAGAGGAGTGGAGGATGCCACCATCTTCATGCTGTACAGAGCGAACCTGGAGAAGGCAGGCAGCACTGTGAGAGTCATGTTCTTTGACTTCTCCAGTGCGTTCAACACCATGTGGCCTGACCTGCTCAATGATAAGCTGTGTGATATGAAGGTGGAGACTCCACTGGTGGGCTGGATCACCAACTACTTCACAGGCCGCCCACAGTATGTGAGGCTTCGGGACATTACATCCGACAATATCAAGAGCAGAATGTGGGCACCACAGGGTCCCTTCCTATTCACACTCTAAACCTCAGACTTCAGGTTCTGGTCACAGTTCTGCCACCTGCAGAAGTTTTTGGATGACTCTGTCATTGTGGCCTGCATCGGCAGTGACCAGGAGGCTGAGTACAGGAGTGTGGTGGACAGGTTTGTTGAGTGGTGTGGACTCAACCACTGCCAGCTCAACGTATCTAAGACGAGGGAGCTGGTGATGGACTTCAGAAGACGCAAGACTCGTCTGAATCCAGTTACCATTAATGGAACTGAGTTGGACATTGTGGACTACTACAAGTACATGCATGTCCACACAGACAACAAACTGGACTGGACTGTAAACAGAGATGCACACAGAAAGGTTAGAGCCGACTGTACTTCCTCAGGAGGCTCAGATCTTTCAATGTCTGCAGAAATATGTTGCAGATGTTCAATCACTTGGTGGTCTCCAGCATCATCCTCTACGCCAGGGGTAGCTCTCGAGGACCAAACTTGAGCTATGCTGTTGTGTGCTGAGGCAGCAGGCTGAAGGCAGCTGACACGAAAAGACACAACATGCTCACCAGGAGACATCGGCTCTGTCCTGGGGGTTGATCTGAAGTCTGTGGTGGAGGTGTCAGAGACAGGAGGATGTTGTGGAAACTACTCAGCATCCTGGACAACACCTCCCAGCCCCTGCATGCCACACTGATGTCCTGTCAGAGCGTCTTCAGTCATAGAATGAGACCACTGAGGTGCACCACAGAATGCCACAGGAGGTCTTTCCTACCTGTGGTAATCAGACTGTATAATTCCTACCCCTTCTGCAGGATGAATACAACTCTGAATACAGTTATTCAGAGTTATGTGCAATATTTCAAACATCTTGTGCAATATATCTTCCAGTCATTTTGCATAATTTTTTTGTATTTATTGTAAAAAAAAAGTGATAGATTGATTGATTTCTATTTAATACTAACACTTTCTGTAATTGTGTATTTAACTAACCATTGTTTACTATTTACTGATTCTGTACTCTGGCAAAATAATTTCCTTTGGGATAAATAAAGTTGATCTTTATCTTTAATCACAAACAAAAAGAAAGAAAAATAGCGTATACACCAATATTCTCATTTCGAAGCATTTAAAAAATTTTAATAAAAATTGTAATAACAAAAATTATGGATGTCACTATCCTTTTTAATGAATGGAATCAGGTTCAGTCAAGATTGACTGGTACCCGGTACAATAAACATGATTCACACACATCAATGTGCATTCCGTAAGTGCAGTGCCAACAAAGCAAACAGCAAGCGCTCTGTCAGTGCTTGCTGCTGGCTCACCTGCAACACTGTGGTGCATTTAAAAAAAAAAATATTTACACTCTCTTTTGCTTCAAATGATCACTAAGTCTGTTGATCACCAAGTCTGTTTCAGACTGATGGCACATTTGAAGTACTTCTTACCTTCCAGTCAATTTCACATGAATACATGGGTTTTCTGCTGTACAGACTGTACAGCCACCAGTTTTCAATCAGCGCTGTTCAATCCCTCTAGTTTTATTGCTACACTGCTACACTAATAGCCAGACAAAAAATATATTTGTACTTGATTTCATAATAAAAATAAACATTAAGGAGTAGAGTGGATTGAATGCATTTTTAAATCCATTGCAGAATGAAAGTGTAATAGCTAAGAAAATGCATTTACTGGATTGAGACTCGGTATCGGCAGATACTCACTATTAAATAACTTTGTGGGTGAGACGACATTTCTCTTTTTGAAGAAATTTCTGTTCACTGAAAAACAAGGAAACAAAAGCCAACATTGATGCTCGCAGCACTGTACCTGTCCGACTTGAGCCAGTTGGTTCTGGTATTTCTTTAGCACTTGCTCCTTTTGGTCAAGTCGCCCCTGGAGGTCTTTGATGGTCTGATGAGTGATCTTAAGGGTAGACTGGCTTGCTGTCTGGCCCTCTTCATGCTTTGCCAGGTCAGCTAAGAAACCTTCCCTGTTGACTGACGATGGCAGTCGAAGACAGAGCTCGTTGATTACTTTATCTCTGGAGAGGATGTTCTGTTCCGCATTCCAGAGAGCTGCTTCTTTCTCTTTTAACTTCTGCACATACAGTAAAATTGGAAAATGCAGAGGAAAACAAATGTTATCATTTAGGGAAAACTGGAATAGAGAGATTCAGAGAGACACATCATTCAGAGCATTGAGGGCAAAGTCGGCCACTCAACACACGGTGGTACAATACGAATGTGTGTTTCACCACAGTTGTATAAAAATGTGAGTTCTCTTGCAAAGCCTGCAGAGCAACTGTGTTATGAGTATGCAACACAACAATTTCAGCAGGTTCAAAAGTTCTTCTATGTGGTCAGTGCCACAGAAAGGACAAAAAACAAAAGAAAAAGCATTGGGACTGCACTATTTTGTGTGCGTGGGACATATAATTCCTTTCCAGAGTTTTGGATGAGTTGTGCACGTAAAGTTAACACTTAAATAATTTTGACAGTGCATGAGCCCTTTGGAAAAGTCAAGGTCTTGACTCGTGTACCTTTCTCTCTGAAACAAACAAAATCTATTTTGTGCTCAATAAATGTATTTCCATGTTTGTTATTATCCACATACAGTGAGGAAAATAAGTATTTGAACACCATGCGATTTTGCAAGTTCTCCCACTTAGAAATCATGGAGGGGTCTGAAATTTTCATCTTAGGTGCATGTCCACTGTGAGAGACATAATCTAAAAAAAAAAAAATCCGGAAATCACAATGTATGATTTTTTAATAATTTATTTGTATGTATTTGAACACCTGTGAAAATCAATGTTAATATTTGGTACAGTAGCCTTTGTTTGCAATTACAGAGGTCAAACGTTTCCTGTAGTTTTTCACTAGGTTTGCACACACTGCAGCAGGGATTTTGGTCCACTCCTCCATACAGATCTTCTCTAGATCTTTCAGGTTTGGAGTTTCAGCTCCCTCCAAAGATTTTCTATTGAGTTCAGGTCTGGAGACTGGCCAGGCCACTCCAGGACCTTGAAATGCTTCTTACGGAGCCCCTTCTTAGTTGCCCTGGCTGTGTGTTTGGGGTCATTGTCATGCTGGAAGACCCAGCCATGACCCATCTTCAGTGCTCTTACTGAGGGAAGGAGGTTGCTTGCCAAAATCTCGCAATACATGACCCCATCCATCCTCCCTTCAATACGGTGCAGTCATCCTGTCCCCTTTGCAGAAGAGCACCCCCAGAGTATGATGTTTCCACCCCCATGCTTCACGGTTGGGATGGTTTTCTTGGGGTTGTTCTCATCCTCTAAACATGGTAAGTGGAGTTGATTCCAAAAAGCTCTATTCTGGTCTCATCTGACCACATGACCCTCTCCCATGCCTCCTCTGGATCATCCAGATGGTCACTGGTGAACTTCAAACGGGCCTGGACATGTGCTGGCTTGAGCAGGGGGACCTTGCTGCCCTGAAGGATTTTAAACCATGACAGCATCATGTGTTACTAATGTAATCTTTGTGACTGTGGTCCCAGCTCTCTTCAGGTCATTGACCAGGTCCTCCTGTATAGTTCTGAGCTTTCTCAGAATCATCCCTACCCCACAAAGTGAGATCTTGCATGGAATCCCAGACCGAGGGAGATTGACAGTCATCTTGTGTTTCTTCCACTTTCTAATAAATAATCATAACAGTTGTCTTCTACCAAGCTGCTTGCCTGTTGTCCTGTAGTCCATCCCAGCCTTGTGCAGGTCTACAGTTTTGTCCCTGGTGTCCTTAGACAGCTCTTTGGTCTTGGCTATAGTGGACAGGTTGGAGTGTGATTGATTGAGTGTGTGAACAGGTGTCTTTTATACAGGTAACAAGTTAAAACAGGTGCAGTTAATACAGGTAAAGAGTGAAGAATAAGAGGGCTTCTTAAAGAAAAATTAACAGGTCTGTGAGAAACACAATTCTTGCTGGTTGGTAGGTGTTCAAATACTTATTTGCAGCGGTAACATACAAATAAATTATTAAAAAAATCATACATTGTGATTTCCGGAATTTTATTTTTTAGATTATGTCTCTCACAGTGGACGTGCACCTAAGATGAAAATTTAAGACCCCTCCATGATTTCTAAGTGGGAGAACTTGCAAAATCGCAGGGTGTTCAAATACTTATTTTCCTCACTGTAAATAATATTAATGTCTCTCTCTCTCGTGATGTAATTTTTTTCTATCTTAAGTCTGAATACCTGACAGTTTGACACAGCACAGATACTTAAATGCACACAAACTAATTAATTTAACATGGGAAATAACTCTACATTTTGTGCAATTAGGAGAATTGTTTTTAAGTCCACTTTCACAAAGGAGCTGTGCATCAGCCACAGATAGTAAAACCTGTGCAGCACTGCACACAGTACGTAGCTCCTGCTCATCTTTCACTGCACGGATAGAGGAACACACATAATGTGTATGTTGTGTTCTGCGTTTCTCCTGAAATATGTTTCTCATCATGTTGATAAGGGGTTTCACATAATTTAATTTGCGATGGATATCTATTATTTGGGACTGAATGCAGTACCTTATCTAAACTTCTGCAGGCTGCCTGTGTGTCCAAGATGGTGCGGAGATGCTCTTGGATTTTCTGCAGTGCACACTCTAACTGAACAGCAACAGGCAGACTTGGGTCTGGCACAGCACCTGTGCTTTCCTCCAACTGAAAACAACAAAAAAACAAAGCTGCAGCAATTACTAATCTAAACCTACATTTTACACACTTGGAACCTTCGTAGTGAGACCAGTGGACACCCCTGCACCCACAACACACACTCATTAAAAAAGCCCTATTTCAGATAAATAAAATGTGCGATTTTAAGAAAATGAAAAGCAACCAATCTATGGGCACGCTCAAAAAAACAATAACCCTCCACTCTTCCATAGTTCTTGCTTACATTATAAATCTGTGATGGTAAATAATATTTGATGAAATGCCTATAGTGCCCTCCAAAAGTGCTGCACCTTGATATTTCACACGTTTTAATTTGTTTATGCCATTCCAAATACAAAAAGGAAATCATGCTTCTCAATCTAAAATTTCTAAAATGATCTTCCTTAAACTCAAACTCAAAGCAAATCTTTGCAACTTGATATAAACACTCTCTTATCGTCAACTGCTTACCTGGGATCAGGTCGCAGGAGCAACAGCTCCAGCAGGAGAACCCCAGACTTCCCTTTCCTTGGTCACATTGATCACCTCTAACTGGGGGATCCCGAGCTATAATCTCTCCACCTACTGCTGGGTCTTCCCGGAGTCTCCTCCCAGATGGACGTGCCTGGAACACCTCCCTAGGGAGGCGCCCAGGGGGCATCCTTACCAAATGCCCGAACCACCTCAGCCAGCTCCTTTCAATGTGAAGGAGCAGTGGCTCTACTCTAAGTGCCCCACGCATGACTGAGATCTAGTTCTTTTGGTCATGACCCAACCGTCATGACCATAGGTGAGAGGAGGAATCAAGATTAACCAGTAGATTGAGAGCTTCGTCTTTTGCCTCAGCTCCCTTTTTGTCACAACAGTACGGTAGAGCGAATGCAATACGGCCCCTGCAGCGTTGATTCTCCAGCATTCTCTCCGCATTCCCTACCCAAAGTGGGTAATCCATCGGTTTCCTGCTGAGAACCATGACCTCAGATTTAGTGATGCAGATCCTCATCCCAGCCACTTCACACTCGGCCGCGAACCGATCTAGTGAGTGTTGGAGGTCACTGGCCAATGAAGCCAACAGGACCACATCATCCACAAAAAGCAGTGATGAGACCCTGAGCCCACCAAATTGGAAACCCTCGACCCTCGGGGGGGTCCAACCCCCACCTGAAACGAGTCTGACTTACTGCCGAGCACTCGAACACAGCTCCCGCTTTGTAAGTACAGAGATTGGATAACCTTGAGAAGGGACCCCCTCACTCCATACTCCCGTAGCACCTCCCCAAGTACAGAATGGTACGCCTTTTCCAAGTCCACAAAACACATGTAGACTGGATCGTCATACTTCCAGGCACCCTCCAGGATCCTTGTGAGAGTGAAGAACTGGTCAGTTGTTCCATGAACAGGACAGAACCTGCATTCTTCCTTTTCAAACAGAGGTTCAACTATCGGTCGAACCCTCCTGTCCAGCACCCTGGAGTAGATTTTACCAGGGAGGGTGAGTAGTGTGACGCACTTGTAATTGGTACACACTCTCTGGTCCCCTTTTTTTAAATATGGGGACTACCACCCCGGTTGTGGTGCAGATTTGGTGAGAATCCATGAGGTAGTTTTGACGGAATCCTTAAAAGCCTATGAAGTGAAATCCTGAGCCAGAATCAGGATCCGGATCACCTCCAAAATATGCAGTAGTTTTGACATAACCCTGCTAACAGACAAACAAATAAATAAATGAATAAACGCTGATGACTTTATTACATCCTTGGCAGACGTATCAGTTTTATTGCCAGTTTTCTTCATACAAGTCAGGTGATGGACATTATTTATATCAATTACGAAGAAATACAAACAGTATGGTACTCTATGGTAAATGTGTTTATCACCAGCTATACGGCTTCATGATGACGTGGTATACAGGAGGATTTTCTTTCACCAAAACATCAAATCTAGGCTTGCAGCTCAGATGTACCTTCTGGCAAATTGTAGCTGAACTTTCAGGTCTTCTTTTCAAGAAAATCCTCCTCTATACCACTTCATCATGAAGCTGTATAACTGGTGGCACAAAATGCAAAACATGCACTGTGCACAATTTCTCCAATCACAGCCACAGAAGCCTGTAACTTCTTCTAGGTTGTCTGCGTGTCTTGGTGGCTTTCCTCACTGTTCTCCTTCTTGCACAGTCATTCAGTTTTTGAGAACTGTCTACTCCACACAGGTTTACCAGAGAGCGTCATACTGTTTGTATTTCTTTATAATTGATGTAAATAAAGTTCAAGACATATTCAGTGACTTGGAAATGTTCATGTATCCATCCCCTGACTTGTCTGAAGAAAACTGAAAATAAAAGGGATTAGTTACAGGTATTATACCAAAGCGTTACATTACTTATGCAACCCAACATCTTGGCTTTTATATTTTTAATTATTTTATATCAAGATGTAGAGATTTGCTTTGAGTTTAAGGAATATAATTTTAGAACTTTTTATATTGAGAAGTCTTATTTACTTTATGTGTTTTAAATGGCATGAATAAATTAAATGTGTAAAATATCAAGGGGCCCGATACTTTTAGAGGGCACTGTAAACTATCAAACTGGTCAACAATTGTATTCAAGATCTCAAAAATGTCTTTTTATACCTGTCACCGATGTAACTGACAAATGTGGTGTACATAAAAAAAAAATAAAACTCAGAAAAAGTCCAATATCCTCCCGTATAATGCATTGTACTGGAATTATTTTTGTTCAAGCACATCTTCATATGGTGTGGTACCTCTGTGTGATGTTTCATTGAAATCCACCAAGTGATTAAGGAAGAGTTGCAATTACAATACTCAAGGCCAGATAGACAGGGTGATTTCAATGAAGTAACAGCAAAATAAATGAACCAGGCTTTAGAGCAAATTTGGTCCAGTAGAGAGCATAGGTTTTGCCATCACTACTGTGGTCAAATCCTGTTTAGTGGGTTCTTCTGTTGCACAGAACTTGTGCCCCAAAGGCTGTTCTGGAGGGTACATTTTTTCAGCTCTCAGTGGACCCATTTTGTGGTTCTGGAATTATTTTGTGGCTGTGGGGACTACATTAAAAAGAAAGGAAACATGATGTAAATATGCACATGTAGGTTGCACATCAACAGAATGTGGCCAAAATACATTTTTCGACTGTTTCTCAAATATAAACATTCGAAAATTACTATTTGGATACATTCAGTGTAATCATCTGCATGTAATTACAACATTAGGGGGTTGGCTTTGCTACTGAGCACCAGCAGGTGATTCTACATCCAAAGAGCCCTCATGTTACTGTATTGACTTTTTATACTAACATACCACTATAAGTGAAACATTATAATCTACTCCTCCAAATAGGGGGGCTGAATAAATACCTGTTCTTTGCTTTCCTGCTTCGACTACATGCATGAAAAAGTACCTCAGAGACAATAAGAAATTTTACCTTCCTTGAAGAACAACAGCTGTCTGTTTCTTCATGTCAAACTTGGAACCTCTACATTGTGCCCAAGCTTCTTTTTTTGACATGCAACTGGTTGCTCATGGGGTGGGCAAGGTCTAGATTCTACTCAGGTATAATGTATTGAGGTGATTTATTATGATTTGTCTGATGTTACATCTATTTTTATCATCAAATGATGTAAACACAATTATACCTTACTGGCACGGCTCAGAATATCATACTGGTGTTTCTCATAATGGTCTAGCTGGCGTTCCAGCTCCACTTCTCGCTGATCCCATGCAAGCTGGCGTTCTTCTTGAAGCTTGATACAGGAAACAAAAACAGCAGCTCAGCATAACCAGGTCTCAAATTTGACAAAAAAAACTTGTTTGGCTGGTCCTGCAACTTACTTTGTCCTGGAATGTACACTGGACCCCCATAGTGGTGGTAGGTGAGTGGAGGATGTTAGTTAAGCTGGCATGAATTATAAACAACCCCTCTCACACCATACATGAGACTGTGGAAGCCTTAAGCAGCTCCTTCAGTAATATATTGCTACACCCTCGGTGCAAAACAGAACACCTCCGCAGGTCATTTATTCCAACTGTATAATACCTCAAATTTTTTTTAGCACCATAACCACCTGCTGATTTTAGACTACTACGTCTTCTTCCACATTTTGTGCTTTCTTACATGCACAACTGTACAATTTATCCTGCGCAATAATTCTACCATATCTATACATACTTTATATATATATCGTTATGTGTAAACGCAGCATAAGCCATCTTAATGGTAATAGTAAAAAGAGTTCTGTGGATAAACTGGGTCAGGTGGAGATACTACATGACCAGGATTTGTTGTCATGCAGCATGTTCACTGATGTGATCCATTGTGATCCAGAAAGTGTACCCAGTTTTGCATACCACGATTTGTACCACTATATGGTACAGAATCCATCTCCCTACACTGACCAGAACATGAAAGCCGACAAAAGGCTGGATGCTTACACGTATTTTACAGCAGCATTGGTCACAAACCTTAAACAGTATTTGGTGTCTGGCAAAAGCATCGTCATCATTAAAACCAAAGTAACATATTTAATTTTTTGCACAAAATGTAAATAACATCAGTGTATCACCTACAGTATTACAGGTCTGGTGGGGCTGGCAGTCTAATGAGTACCCACGCCAGGCCAGAATTTTTTTAATAGCAGCAATGAAAGATAATACTGACAAAATAATGAAAAATAATGCCAAATATCCATTAATTAATCATTCTGGATTATCTTCAGGACTCTGATCAGCCCTGTGCTGAGGCTGTTTTTGGTTCAGTTTTTTTGTCCTTGTGCAGTGCTTCAAAACATCTGTTAAATACATTTCTTATAGAACTAACTTACTTTAAAGCAATTTTTAGATGAAGACATCACTTTACAGAATGGAAATATTATAAAACTGTTTTTCTCTTTAGTGAGGCAGCAGGCTTTTGCGGACCATGCTCGTAAAGCGTAATGATCGTAAGCAAAGCCACTGTGGTCATGGGCCTCTTAATGTTGTTAAACTGTATAAAAATGTAAACATGTGTGAAGCTTGAACTTTTCTTTAGCTATTTAGTTATTTGTGTTGTGCTGTCTTGGATCTGCTCTGCTCCCCCTCACTTCCTGTGTCTCCAGGCGCTGTGCCACGGAGCTGATTCATCACGCCTGTCAGCAATCACCACCACATGTATATAATATAAACTCCAGTCATGCCTCTCTACAATCGCCAGAAACTCAGTTCTCCCTGCATGGTACCTGGCCTCAGTGGCTTTGTGGTTTACTCCTAGTAATTTTTGACTCTGCTCCTTGGATTTTAATAACTACTTTTACTTGAGTCATCACCTTTCCTGCCACCTGTCAGCTCTGACGTGGCCACCTGGTCCTGTTTCTGTGGACCTCTGCCATGTGGTTTGGGAACTCAGCCATTCATTCTTCTGGTCCAGTCAGCATCTCCCTCTGCCAGTGTCTCACCCCTTGGATTTGTACATTTACCACGTATCTATTGTTGCCCAATAAAACTGTCATTTGTTTTTTCACTTTCTGGCTCCCAGCATTTTGGGTCCTAACCTTGTATTTCTGGTTTCACTGTAACAATTTGTATTGAACTGGTGTCCAATTTTCTCTCTTCAGAGCTGCAGTCCATTTATCTTTCCTGTCCTTGTCAGCCAGGAATTGGTAAAACGATATTTTGGGACACCCAGCAGCTGTACTACATATGCCCACTCTCTCTAACTATCCAGCACATGCAAATATAGACAAACACAATGACTTTTGCTGGCATAATCGAGGCATCTGAAATGGCAGAACAACAGTATGCTGCATGGGTGAAATACATCTATACTGATCTTAATAAGACATTGCTTGATTGACACTCTGGATCACAAAATGGCAATAATCCACCATTAAAATGGATTTCAACCACTGCAAAATAAGAAGCAGCTGGTCTGAATGAGGAAGATGTGCTGGGTATCACAGAAAGAGCGAAATTAATAAATCATGATCTCAAAATGAAAGATTATGGTCTTGAATAGAGAGGGAGTAGCCTTCATACTACATTTGACACTGGATTTGTATACACTTTGTGGGACAGGTGTAAGACAACTAGGAGGAAAGTTAGGCTAAGGTAAAGCTAACTATAATGTTTTTAAAAATGTATAATCACTAAAAAAGTTGACTTACATTTAGTGAGAAAAACGTGCACACGTTTAGGTCCTTCTTGATGTTTTTGTTTCAACTTTTCAGTGGGAACAAGAAGCAGTAGTTTATTCTTCAGTTCTTTATGCCTAATAAAATAATATTAATTAACCTGTTAGCTTCTGCTCCCTAGCACGTCTGCCTCACGAATAAATAATGTGTTGATTAATTTCATTTAGCATTTTCTGTATGAAGCAGTTGCACCACGCTTGATGTGACTTATGTGTTATTCCTCTCCATGATGCATCCGTGGACAGATGTGACTAATACCCTGGTGCTACATATAGTCTGGAAATTACAGTAGTAAATGAGTTGTTAACTGATGAAAATTTGTTAATGGCTTTTTAAAAGACAAGACATGCATCTATAAATTATACTGGCAGAACAACAAAATTGGAAGTATAATGTATGCATGTTTTCTCACCATGTTCATCTGTACACTATCTTCTTCCAGAGAGCGAATGGTGGCCTGCAGTTCTTCCACCAGACTCTTGAGGTACTTGATTTCCTGTTTCTGAACTAACAACTCCCTGCCTTTTCTCAGCTCCTGTAGGCGAGCTTCTTCCATTTTCTTGTGCCATTCAGTTATCTGTTTGAAATGGGATCAGCAGTTACAAATCATGGCCAAAACACCAAATTTGATTAGTTCATAATGGTTGGACAAGCAAACAAACATTGACACAAATACTGGATAACAGCTGTGTGTGTGTTTGTGTATGTGTAAAATGGTGAAGTTTCAGGAACTGCATCTCCCTAAT
Organism: Thalassophryne amazonica; assembly: GCF_902500255.1. Classification (NCBI taxonomy): domain Eukaryota; kingdom Metazoa; phylum Chordata; class Actinopteri; order Batrachoidiformes; family Batrachoididae; genus Thalassophryne; species Thalassophryne amazonica. The sequence continues at coordinate 26,240,511 of NC_047110.1, read as the reverse complement.
CCAGCACGTAACTTTATCTCAGTGTTGGTCAGTGTTAATTTTCTTTGCAAATCTACAACAATTCTTAAAAAAAAAAAATGCAGTCTTATATTCCTAAAACACAGCTTGTAGTGCAAAGGGACCCAGAGTGGTACCATCTCAGCTCACCCACAAATCATAACAGCCTTGCGTCACCTGTGGATGCACTGATGTGTTGTAAGGATGCAGGCCCCCAGGGCACCGTGTCCCCCACTAAGTCAACAGTGGATATAGCTACTGGTAAACAAACTTTAGTAAGCTAGACAAAGATACACCAGATACTGTACAAGCTCGTATTTGACCTTTTGGTCTTATGTGCCTCTGACAGGATCCCGCCTTACAGTCTTCCCCAGCTATCAGCAGGAGTTTCCCTGTAGAGCCTGGAAATATCCCTAGAGATTTATAATCTTATAGTCTTCATAACAAAAACAGACATGGACTGCATTTCTGTAGCGCTTTTACAATGATGCCTCACACACACACACACACACACACACACACACACACACACACACACACACACACACACACACACACACACACACACACACACACACACACACACACACACACACACACACACACACACACACACACACACACACACCACTGAGCGGTGTCTTCCCAAGTTAATTCAATGAATTCATTACCCAAAAACAACATGCTTGAAGACATGCGAGCAGGATAACAGTCTCTACCAACAAGTGCAATATTTATTCTCACGGACCTTCTGGGCTCCTTTCGCATCCTTCAGTGTTGAGACAAGTTCCTCCAGACCATGAAGCTTCAGTTCAAGCTCTTCTGTCCTGCCCTCTGCTCCCCTTCTCTCCTCTTCTGCCTTTCTTTTCTCTTCCTGAGCTTTCGCCCGGTCCTCCTGAAGGTTCATCATGGTCACAGAGAACCTTTCCTGCTGGGACAGTGGTAGAGCCCCGGCAAACTGCCTGCGCAGTGAGTGGATGGTTTGCCTTAGATGCTTCGTGCGATTTGTGCTCTCCTGGCGAGCAAGGAAGAGAGCTCGCTCACTAGCATCTAGTTGCTGTTCAGCACGCAGTTTGTTGGCATCCAGCTGTTGTATGTGAGAAGTTGCAGCCTTCAATTTTGCCAAAGCATCGGACTCACTGAGCTGCAGGGCCACGATGTGCTGGTGAAGCTTTGCGATAAGGGCATTCTCATCGGACTGCAACTGGGGGAAACACAAACTGGAAGGTTAGGAGAACGAACAGGAAAAACAAGAAGACTAAAACTAACAGCTGATTACCTGGAAGTCATGGACCTGTCTCCTCAAGATTTCTACTTCCTTCTGATTGGACTGATATCTGGCTTCTAAAGCAGACACTTGCATTACAGCCACATCAGATACCTCCCGAAGCCTAAATAAAATGTAAAAATATTTTCGTCATGACTTGCCATTTACAGTCTATTGTTATTGTCGTTGGTCAAACAAGCACTGTTGTGCTAACTGTACTGGAAAAGCCAAATAATAAGGAACATTAATATCAAACATTACAAAACATCTTACTGCAGGTTCACTGCAAAGCTGCAATGATTACAGAGCAAGCAGAAAAATGTAGTCCATACCCTTCCTTGAAGAAATTTGAATATTTGGATTAAAAAAAAATTGAATCAAACGTACTTAGAAACCTCAACACGAAGTTCAGTTTCTGTCTTCTCCAACTTTGCAATCCTGGCTCGATCAGCATCACTCACAGCTTTGCTGATGCTGGCTGCAAGCTCATCTCTGAGTTCCCGTTCCATCTTCTGGGCATCTGCATTTATCTTGGTTAACTGAGGAAAAACAGCTGTGATACTTCAAACTGAAAAATATGGGGGAAACGCCCTACACTGACAAGAATAACACAAATTTACTGGACTTTCAATGAAAAAATTGTGTTTTAAAAGCTGATGACCCAAGAACGGTGAAATTGGAAAATTCTCATAATCAAAAACTATCTGAATTTTCAAAGATCTGTCATGTTGGTAGACAAAGTAAGCTTAAGTCTCTATAATTTGATGTTTTTGAAACTGCTTTTGCCCAGATTTGTTGTATGTTTCTTACCTCGGCGAACTTGGCCTCCAGTTCTGAGTTACGCTCTTCCACCTGCCGGAGGGAGTTCCTTATATGTTCATACATTTGGTGGGCATGCTCAGCTCTTTGCCTCTCATTCAGCTCCTTCATTTCTAAAGTGGTGATATGTCTGGCCGCAGATACCAGCTCAGTGTTGGCTAGTGCTTTTTCTGTTTTATCCATGATGCTCTCACCCTCCTGATGTCAACAGAAATAACGTGATTTATAATAAAGTAAAAGCAAGCTCAGAGTAAATTCCTGAGGCAAAGGCCTAAATGCCATTATAATGTTGAAGAAAGTGTAAACCCAAATCTGTAATTAAACAGATTTATTTTTAACAATCCGAAATGCACCTCAACAAAAATCATAAAAATGTATTAATTCCTCAGTAAGTAACCCTATCCACAAATAGCCATGCAATCCGATTACCGTATTTTCCAGAGTATAAATCAAGGTTTCTTTACTAGTTTGAGAGGTCCTGTCACTTAAGGTACCTTGACACTGCGCAATCTGTTGTGCCAATGAGTCCCGCTTGACACCATGCTATATAAAATAATCATTTCTTAGCCGATGACGCATTTGCTCCCAGAACTTGGCTAATGAAACCATTCTCTCATTGCTCCCTTAATCACAGAGAAATTCTCAACAGCTGCAGGTTGTCTCATGTTCATCGTGTGGTGGAGAACACATTTGGAATCTTGCCCAATTATTTGTATTGTAATGAGTTGATAAAACAATTGTAATTTCTTTACTTCTCATGAGTTAGATAATATATCTGTAAAGTTATGTTTATTATAGATGTAACATCTCGTTAGAATCTAATTTCAGGTTCAGATGCCCTGAGCGCAATGAGACACAGTGACACGCAGTGTTTTGGAATAGGTTGGGCAATGTTCACGAATAAACATTGCAGGACAGCCCCGAGAAAAGCACCTAAAGATGAGTGAGTATGTTCACACAAGTGGCACAAAATTAATGTGTGCCAGAAATTTTGAACATTTCAAAAATTCTTTGTGCACTGGCACACAGCTGCGCACAGTTTACAACAGTTTATGACAAGTTTACTCATTGGCACGTAAGAGTGCGTGCCAGTGCGGGGATCAAATTTGTGTAAGTGTCAAAGTGCCTTTATAGTGCAACTTGTATACAAAAGAAGAAAAAAAAATCACAATTCATACCGATTCATGTCACTTTGGGAAATGTTCCAAGTAGAAAGTAATACACAAGAGGCCAGTCTTCTTCTTTTGATGGCTCCCATTAGGGGTCACCACAGCAGATCATTTGTTTCCATTTCTTCGTGTCCTCTGTAACTTCCTCTGTCACACCAACCACCTGCATCTACTCTGTCACCACATTCATAAACTTCCTCTTTGGCCTCCCTCTTCTCCTCCTGCCTGGTGGCTCCATCCTCAGCATCTTTCTCCCTATATACCCTGGGTCCCTCCTCTGCACATGTCCAAACCATCTCAATCTCACGTCTCTGACTTTGTCTCCACACCGTCCCACCTGAGCTGTTCCTCTGATATGTTCATTCCTAATCTTGTTCATTCTCGTCACTCCCAAAGAGCATCTCAACATCTTCAGTTCTGCCACCTCCAGTGCTGCCTCCTGTCTTTTTGACTTTGTCTCCAAAACATTCCACCTGAGCTGTCCCTCTGATATGTCCATTCCTAATCCTGTCCATCCTAGTCACTCCCAAAGAGAATCGCAACATCTCTTCAGCTCTGCCTCCTGTCTTTTTGTTAGTGCCACTGTCTTTAAGCCATATAACACAGCTGGTCTCACTACTGTCTTATAAAGTTTCCACGTCACTCTTGCAGATATTCTTCGGCCACTAATCACACCTGCCACCTTTCCCCACCCACTCCACCCTGCCTGCACTCTCTTCACCTCTCTACCACACTCTCCATTACTTTGGACAGTTGACCCCAAGTATTTAAACTCATCTGCTTTCATCACTTCTACTCCTTGTAACCGCACTATTCCACTGGGCTCCTTCTTATTCACACACATGTAGTCAGACTTGCTCCTACTGACTTTCATTCACCTGCTCTCTGGAGCATATCTCCACCGTTTCATGCTAGACTCAACCTGGTCTCTACTCTCACTACATATAACAATGTCATCTGCAAACATCACTGCAAACAGACTCCTGTCTGATCTCATCTATCAATCCATTAATTATGACTGCGAACAAGAAAGGACTCATAACTGATCATTGCTGTAATCCCACCATCACCTTGAATGAGTTTGTCATTCCGACTGCACATCTCACCGCTGTCACACTATTTTTGTACATGTCCTGGACATATTTCTCTGCCACTCTAGACTTCCTCATACAATACCACAACTCTTCTCTTGGCACCCAGTCATAAGCTTTCGCTGAATCCACAAACACACAATGTAACTTCCAATGGCTAAAGCAGTGGTTTTGTTGCAAATACATAAATGATACACCGGTTTTCAAATGTCTCATTGCGTGGTATGTTCACCTCACATACAGTGGGGCAAAAAGTATTTAGTCAGCCCCTGATTGTGCAAGTTGTCCTACTTAGAAAGAAAAATCCAGAAAATCACATTGTAGGATTTTTAAAGAATTTATTTGTAAATTATGGTGGAAAATAAGTATGTGGTCAACGACAAACAAGCAAGATTTCTGGCTCTCACAGACCTGTAACTTCTTTGAGAAGCACTTATGTTCTCCACTAGTTACCTGTATTAATGGCATATGTTGGAACTCGTTATCAGTATAAAAGACACCTATCCACAGCCTCAAACAGTCAGACTCCAAACTCAACCATGGCCAAGACCAAAGAGCTGTCAAAGGACACCAGGAAAAAAAATTGTAGATGTGCACTAGGCTGGGAAGAATGAATCTACAATAGTCAAGCAGGTTGGTGTGAATAAATCAACTGTGGGAGCAATTGTAAGAAAATGGAAGACATACAAAACCATTGATAATCTCCCTCGATCTGGGGCTCCACGCAAGATGTCATCCCGTGGGGTCAAAATGATCATGAGAACAGTGAACAAAAATCTCAGAACTACAAGGAGGGACCTGATGAATGACCTGCAGAGAGTTGGGACCAAAGTAACAAAGGCTACACACTACACAGAGAGAGACTCAAATCCTGCAGTGCCAGGCATGTCCCCCTGCTTAAGCCAGTACATGTCCAGGCCCGTCTGAAGTTTGCCAGAAAGCATATGGATGATCCAGAAGAGGATTGGGAGAATATCTGTTGCGTGGGCCGCTGAAGAGGAGGTACTGCTGGCCCACCATCACCAGATGGCGCCCTGCTTGGAGTGCGGGCTTCAAGCACGAGAGGGCGCCGGAGCCACTGGGAGTGACAGCTGTCACTCATCCTCAGCACCAGCGGTCACTCATTCATCTCATCACCATCACCATAAAGGCCGGACTGCAACTCCACCTCCTCGCCGAGAAATCAACTACCAATCAGGTAATTTTCTCTGCTGACTAAAATTTGAGTATTAGTCTGATCTCTTTTTGCAGCCGTTTTCCTGGGACGGATACCCTGTCTGTGGAGTTGGCGTTTGGTGTGGACTGCGACAGCTTCGCCTCACACCCCACCCAGATAAGTGGTTATCTCAGGAGCTGCACGAGTGTGTGATTGGAGGTGGAGGTTCTCCCTCCTTTACTGAATACAGACTGTGGGATTACTGAGTGTGCGACCTCACACTCATCTGGACTGTCTCTGTTCTCTGCCAGCAGTACCGGGTCTGACTGCTGAAGACGGCGGCCACCTGGGGCGCAGGGCTTGGCGGCTCCGGTGTTCTTCAGCTCCGTTGGCGGTGGAAGCTGTGTGGATCCGGCTTTTCTCTCGCCAGGCGTCTTCTATCATCGAGCCTGCCCACATGTCACCTGGTGTATGATTGACAGTCACTGTATTGTTATTGTCTGTACATCGTTGTGTGATTCACAACATTAAATTGTTACTTTTTGGCTTATCCATTGTCCGTTCATTAACGACCCCTGTTGTGGGTCCGTGTCACGACACTTTCACAACAATATCATGTGGAGGGATAAAACCAAAATAGAACATTTTGGCAAAAACTCAACTTGTCATGTTTGGAGGAAGATGAATGCTGAGTTGCATTCCAAGAACACATGTCTACTGTGAAGCATGGGGGTGGAAACATCATGCTTTGGGGCTGTTTTTCTGCAAAGGGGACAGGACGACTGATCCGTGTTAAGGGAAGAATGAACGGGGCCATGTATCATGAGATTTTAAGCCAAAACCTCCTTCCATTAGTGAAAGCATTGAAGATGCAATGTGGCTGGGTCTTCCAGCATGACAATGATCCCAAATACACCGCTCGGTCAACGAAGGAGTGGCTCCATAAAAAGCATTTCAAGGTCCTGGAGTGGCCTAGCCAGTCTCCAGACCTCAGCCCCATAGAAAATTTGTGGAGGGAGTTGAAAGTCCATGTTGCCCAGTGACAGAGGAGAGGAGATCTGCAAGGAGGAATGTGCCAAAATACCAGCTACAGTGTGTGCAAACCTGGTGAAGACTTACAGGAAACATTTGATCTCTGTCACTGCAAGAAAGACTACGTTACAAAGTATTGAGTTGAACTTTTGTTATTGACTAAATACTTATTTTCCACCATAATTTACAAATAAATTCTTTAAAAATACTACAATGTGTTTTTCTGGATTTTTTTTTTTTTCATTTTGTCTCTCATAGTTGAAGTGAACCTATGATGAAAATTACAGACCTCTCTCATCTTTCTAAGTAGGAGACCTTGCACAATCAGGGGCTGACTAAATATTTTTTGCCCCACTGTACAACCCCAATTCCAATGAAGTTGTGTGAAATGTATGTAAAACAGAATACAGTGATTTGCAAATCCTCTTCAACCTATATTCAATTAAATAGACCACAAAGACAAGATATTTAATGTTCAAACTGATAGACTTTTTGGTTTTTGTGCAAATATTTGCTCATTTTGAAATGGTTGCCTGCAACACATTTCAAAAAAGCTGGGACAGGGGCAACAAAAGACGTGGAAAGTTGATGAATGCTCAAAGAACACCTGTTTGGAACATTCCACAGGTGAACAGGTTAATTGGAAACAGGTGAGTGTCATGATTGGGTATAAAAGCAGCATCCCCAAAAGGCTCAGCTGTTCACAAGCAAAGATGGGGCAAGGATCACCACTTTGTGAACAACTGCATGAAAAAATAGTCCAACAGTTTAAGAACAATGTTTCTCAATATTCAACTGCAAGGAATTTAGGGATTCCATCATCTACAGTCCATAATATAATCAGAAGATTCGGAGAATCTGGAGAACTTTCTACACGTAAGTGGCAAGGCCGAACACCAACATTGAATCCCCATGACCTTTGATCCCTCAGGCAGCACTACATTAAAAACTGACATCATTGTGTAAAGGATCTGGCTCAGGAAGACTTCAGAAAACCATTGTCAGTTTACACAGTTCATCGCTACATCTACAAGTGCAAGTTAAAACTCTACTATGCAAAGCAAAACCCATACAGCAACAACATCCAGAAACACTGCCGCCTTCTCTGAGCCTGAGCTCATTTGAAATGGACAGACGTAAAGTGAAAACGTGTGCTGTGGTCTGATGAGTCCACATTTCAAATTGTTTTTGGAACTCATGGATGTCATGTCCTCCTGACAAAAGAGGAAAAAGACCATCTAGACTGTTACCAGTACAAAGTTCAAAAGCCAGCATCTGTGATGGTATGGGGGTGTGTTAGTGCCCATGGCATGGGCAACTTACACATCTGTGATGGCACCATCAATGCTGAAAGGTACAGCCAAGCAACATCTTTTTCAGGGATGCCCCTGCTTATTTCAGCAAGACAATGCCAAGCCACATTCTGCACGTGTTACAACAGCGTGGCTTCGTAGTAAAAGAGTGTGGGTACTAGACTGGCCTGCCTGCAGTCCAGACCTGTCGCCCATTGAAAATGTGCGACGCATTATGAAGTACTAACTATACTCAACAAAAATATAAACGCAACACTTTTGATTTTGCTCCCATTTTGTATGAGATTAACTCAAAGATCTAAAACTTTTTCCACATACACAATATCACCATTTCCCTCAAATATTGTTCACAAACCATTCTAAATCTGTGATAGAGAGCACTTCTCCTTTGCTGAGATAATCCATCCCACCTCACAGGTGTGCCATACCAAGATGCTGATTAGACACCATGATTAGTGCACAGGTGTGCCTTAGACTGCCCACAATAAAAGGCGACCCTGAAAGGTGGGGGGGATACCAGTCAGTATCTGGTGTGACCACCATTTGCCTCATGCAGTGCAACACATCTCCTTCATATCATCCATGAAGAGAACACCTCTCCAACGTGCCAAACGGCAGCGAATGTGAGCATTTGCCCACTCAAATCGGTTACGACGACGAACTGGAGTCAGGTCGAGACCCCGATGTGGACGACGAGCATGCAGATGAGCTTCCCTGAGACAGTTTCTGACAGTTTGTGCAGAAATTCTTTGGTTATGCAAACCGATTGTTCCAGCAGCTGTCCGAGTGGCTGGTCTCAGACGATCTTGGAGGTGAACATGCTGGATGTGGAGGTCCTGGGCTGGTGTGGTTACACGTGGTCTGCGGTTGTGAGGCTGGTTGGATGTACTGCCAAATTCTCTGAAACGCCTTTGGAGACGGCTTATGGTAGAGAAATGAACATTCAATACACAAGCAACAGCTCTGGTTGACATTCTTGCTGTCAGCATGCCAATTGCACGCTGCCTCAAATCTTGCGACATCTGTGGCATTGTGCTGTGTGATAAAACTGCACCTTTCAGAGTGGCCTTTTATTGTGGACAGTCTAAGGCACACCTGTGCACTAATCATGGTGTCTAATCAGCATCTTGGTATGGCACACCTGTGAGGTGGGATGGATTATCTCAGCAAAGGAAGTGCTCACTATCACAGATTTAGACTGGTTTGTGAACAATACTTGAGAGAAATGGTGATATTGTGTATGTGGAAAAAGTTTTAGATCTTTGAGTTCATCTCATACAAAATGGGAGCAAAACCAAAAGTGTTGCATTTATATTTTTGTTGAGTGTATGACAACGGAGACCCCGGACTGTTGAACAAGTGAAGTCGTACATCAAGCAAGAATAGGAAAGAATTCCACCTACAAAGGTTCAGCAATTAGTGTCCTCAGTTCCCAAATGCTTATTGAGTGTTGTTAGAAGGAAAGGTGATGTAACACAGTAGTAAACATACCACTGTCCCAGCTTTTTTGAAACATGTTGCAGGCATCCACTTCAAAATGAGCAAATATTTGCACAAAAACAACAAAGTTTGAACATTAAATATCTTGTCTTGGTGGTGTATTCAATTGAATATAGGTTGAAGAGGATTTGCAAATCATTGTATTCTGTTTTTATGTACATTTTATGCAATGTCCCAACTTCACTGGATTTGGGGTTGTATGATCCTCTGTCCAGTGGCTGAAAGAAGCATTATACTCACATCTTGTGCCCTTGTAGTGATATTAATTAGCTTGTTAGCTGTGCTCCCTTAAACCTGTGCCTTATCAATGAATAATACAGCGATTTAATCCATTTTGCTTCTTCTTGCATGAAGTGATGAATGCGACTTGCTCCGATGCGACTTATACTCCAGAATGTACGGTATATAAAACTTGTTGAGCTGCAGAAGAGGTTCTACTGATAACTCAGTGTTTATCAAAGTCCATTTTTAAATATTCAAAACAAGAAACTTGCCATTGTCTTTGATGTTGTCCCATGCTTGTTCCAATGTATTCAGTTTCTCCTTTGTGATCTCCAACTCTTTATTTAGGATAGAAACTTGCTCACGGAGAGACTCGTTCTCACTCTGTGAGATGCAAACCCCCACCCCCAAAAAAAGCTATAATTTGGCCATTTCTAACATAAATGCATAAAAATTATATCAGCAAAGATGTAATATAACATCTAATCAAAATATAAGATACAAGTGTAGTTCAGCACCTTCATATGTTCAAGGTTATTTGTTCTCTGTATCAGACGGTCGTCCCTCTGTAACAGGTCCCTGTATTTGACAGTTAACTCTGTGTACTGTTTGTTAGCCCTCTCCAAGTCTGATGAGGGCACAGTATCATCCATTGCCTTCTGCAGTGCTGCTATCTTATATGCAGCCATTTCCTGAAACAAAATAAAAGTTAAATCTGATGATTACTTGTGAGGCTTCTTCATATTGGATTTGAACGTGAGATGGTGGAGCAGCAAACATATGTAAGGTTTGTCCTGTGGAATATTATTTTGTCAGATGCCTGAGCACAGAGAATAAGAGACAGTGGGTTTTGTTTTGTTTTTTTCTTTTTGCAGAGCACAATAGTGCCATTTCTTTTATTTACTATTGATGTACCTTATATCTGTGTAAGTAGCCGATCCTCTGGGTGACGGAGACCTGCATCTGACTGCTCTCGTCCCTCAGCTTGCTGTTCTCCTTGCGGAGGTGCTGCTCCTGTTCAAGCAAGGTGGTGTAACGCCATGTCAGCTTCTTCTCATTCACTTGCAGCACAGTTAACTTGCGGAAACATTCACTCAGCACTCTCCTGATTTCCTCTGGGTCCTTTTCTAGGGTATCCAGCAGGACCTAATGAATGGGACGAATAAAATGAGGACTTGGTGTAAGGCAAAATGAATGTGGCAAAGCAAAATATATCCATCCATCCATCCATCCATCCATTTTCTTCTGCTTTATCTGGAGTTGGGTCGTGGGGGCAGCAGCTCAAGCAAAGCCGCCCAGACCTCCCGATCCACACACCTCCACCAGCTCCTCCGGGGGAACCCCAAGGCGCTCCCAAGCCAGCCAAGAGATGTAGTCCCTCCAGCGTGTCCTGGGTCTTCCCCGGGGCCTCCTCCCAATGGGACATGCCCAGAACACCTCTCCAGTGAGGCATCCAGGGGGCATCCGGAAAAGATGCCCGAGCCACCTCAACTGACTCCTTTCGACGTGGAGGAGCAGCGGCTCGACTCCAAGCTCCTCCCGAGTGACCGAGCTCACAGCAAAATATATATTATTTGCAATTTGATTTCTTTCATTACATGCACCAAGAAAATTATACTTATCCCTCTCCTTGGTTGACTGTAAATCAAGAGATTTTTTTTTTTCCATACTGGTTGCCTCTAAGAAGTACTTCTTACATTTTCGATAATGTTCCAAATCAGGAAGTTTATCAGTTTTTCAAGATTGTGAGATATGTGTTTTTAAAACAGTATTGCCAGTAACTCAATGAAAGCACACAAAGTCACAAAGACCTGGATGCACAAATGTGGCATGGTAGTCCACAAGGAACATGTACTCTAGCTTGCAATGCATTTCTTTACGCTTTGTCATTATCAGATCTACCATATCTCACGGCATGCAGTGATTCAGCATCACGAAATATACATTAAGCTATTGGTTCGTGATATTGTTGTGAAAAGTGCAAAATTTTCGTAATGGGAGCACAAATTTTTTCTAATATATTCTGTGACGACTGCACGAAATTAAAAGTGATGCGGGGGGGTGTGTTATGGTCAGGGTTAGGGGAAGGAGTAGGGTTGGGTGAGGTTAGGTTATGGTTATGGCTAGGGTTAGGATTAGTAAAAGTAAGGTAAAAAACAAATGCTGTCATGGAAAATTTGAATCATTTCGTGACGGGAGCACGAAAAACCTCATGAGACTGGGTTGTATCAGATACCCCATTTTGTTTTTTTGGCATCCTATTCACATTCCCTTATATACGTATATATATTTTTCCATTCTCTTCATTAATTTCTTAATTTTTCAAATTCCAGAGGCCTCCTTGTGTGAAAGCACAATGTTGCAAAGCACAGTCTCTGGTGATTTTTACTTTGACAAATTGTCATCAATCCAAAACCCCTCCTACAAATTTAAGACAGAGTGGTATATTTTATATTGTTTTGTAACACACAAAATAATGACAACAAGAAACCTAAACCTGTTGAGGTTCACTTTAATTTTCAGTTAACATCATCTTTCAGTATTTATGCATTATTATGTCATTTTTGTCTTTTGATATTTGTGTGACTTACTTTGTACTGTTGCAGTGAAACAGTATTGACTTCCTTTTGCTCTTCCAGCTGATTCTTGATCTCTGCAAATGTTTCTTTCTCCTTCTGCCACTCTGCCTTCTCACTAAGTAAAAATACAATAAAAATGTCATGTTTGGCCGGTCAGCTTGCAGTCCTGCCATGACCTGTGTGAAAGCTCTGTAAACCCACCTTAGGTATTCTTTATACAGGAGTCCCTGCTGATGGCTGACAACAGCAAACTTCTCTTTGCATTTCTCCAGCTCTGCCATGAGGATCTTGTTTGACTCCTCCTGGTTTTTGACTTCCTATTTGTGATAGATATTGTAAATAGTACACTAAAATACTTTGCTGATTGAGTGTATGCTGAGAGCTGTTCGACAAAGGCATCTAAGGACAGTTAGTTCAAAATATATCTTTTGTAATCATTTCAGACATTGTAATGTAGCCTATTACGAACAGTAAAACAAGAGTTAAAAAACCCCACATTGGTTTCCAAATGGATAAGTGTTGATGAAATAGTTAAGCCTCTGCAGTGGCTCCAATCTACATCTTCTACAGCTTCCCCCCCCCCCCCCTCCAAAAAATAAAAGAAAAACTAGACCAGCCAGCAGGTATACACGGGGTTCAAGCCCCCTTTGCAGGCTCCCTCCCGAGCCCCCGCGAGGCCGCTATGACTCGTAACATTGCAGCTGTAAATAAGATGTGCGCCTGACCCACCATCTATTTCTATTTAATCGACTACAACCCCTGGCAAAAATTATGGAATCACCGGCCTCGGAGGATGTTCATTCAGTTGTTTAATTTTGTAGAAAAAAAGCAGATCATAGACATGACACAAAACTAAAGTCATTTCAAATGGCAACTTTCTGGCTTTAAGAAACACTATAAGAAATCAAGAAAAAAAGATTGTGGCAGTCAGTGATGGTTACTTTTTTAGACCAAGCAGAGGAAAAAATATGGACTCACTCAATTCTGAGGAATAAATTATGGAATCACCCTGTAAATTTTCATCCCCAAAACTAACACCTGCATCAAATCACATCTGCTTGTTAGTCTGCATCTAAAAAGGAGTGATCACACCTTGGAGAGCTGATGCACCAAATGGACTGACATGAATCATGGCTCCAACACGAGAGATGTCAGTTGAAACAAAGGAGAGGATTATCAAACTCTTAAAAGAGGGTAAATCATCACGCAATGTTGCAAAAGATGTTGGTTGTTCACAGTCAGGTGTGTCTAAACTCTGGACCAAATACAAACAACATGGGAAGGTTGTTAAAGGCAAACATACTGGTAGACCAAGGAAGACATCAAAGCGTCAAGACAGAAAACTTAAAGCAATATGTCTCAAAAATCGAAAATGCACAACAAAACAAATGAGGAACGAATGGGAGGAAACTGGAGTCAACGTCTGTGACCGAACTGTAAGAAACCGCCTAAAGGAAATGGGATTTACATACAGAAAAGCTAAACGAAAGCCATCATTAACACCTAAACAGAAAAAAACAAGGTTACAATGGGCTAAAGAAAAGCAATCGTGGACTGTGGATGACTGGATGAAAGTCATATTCAGTGATGAATCTCGAATCTGCATTGGGCAAGGTGATGATGCTGGAACTTTTGTTTGGTGCTGTTCCAATGAGATTTATAAAGATGACTGCCTGAAGACAACATGTAAATTTCCACAGTCATTGATGATATGGGGCTGCATGTCATGTAAAGGCACTGGGGAGATGGCTGTCATTACATCATCAATAAATGCACAGGTTTACGGTGATATTTTGGACACTTTTCTGATGTTTAAGGATGATGAAATCATTTTTCAAGAAGATAATGCATCTTGCCATAGAGCAAAAACTGTGAAAACATTCCTTGCAAAAAGACACACAGGGTCAATTTCATGACATAGGGTTAATGTCAAGGAGCAGATGTGATTTGATGCAGGTGTTAGTTTTGGGGATGGAAATTTACAGGGTGATTCCATAATTTATTCCTCAGAATTGAGAATTGAGTGAGTCCATATTTTTTTCTTCTGCTTGGTCTAAAAAAGTAACCGTTACTGACTGCCACAATCTTTTTTTCTTGATTTCTTATAGTGTTTCTTAAAGCCAGAAAGTTGCCATTTGAAATGACTTTAGTTTTGTGTCATGTCTGTGATCTGCTTTTTTTCTACAAAATTAAACAACAGAATGAACATCCTCCGAGGCCGGTGATTCCATAATTTTTGCCAGGGGTTGTAGATGGCGGTTGTAGCCTGTGAGCTGTTGCCAGCAGCCTCCATCTTGCTTAGCGTTATTCCGTATCGTCAGGCATTAGATTAAATAGAAATCTATGATGTGCCGAGTTAAACTTGGGTTAACGTGATCTGAAAATGCTGTTTTGTACAGCGTTCAGGTGCTGCAACAAGCTGACAAAGGAGTATCAGCTGGTTAAATAAATAAAGAATAAATAATAAATTCTGGGGTGAGCTTTCATCAGTGTGTATTATATGTAATATAAATGATGTGGGGAAATGACTAACATTGCTGAATAAAGGTTAGAAAGATTTATTTTTTTGTGTCGATCTGTATACTGTAAAGTAGTGACTTCAGTTTTACTGCCTGAATGCTTTGTCGTGATAAATATCACACCATTTGTTTAGTGATTCAGTTAGAAGTCTCACTTTCATAAGTCTCAATTTATCCCTTTTTAATTAGCCTCTGGTTTTTTTCTTCACATCAGGGTTTTCATCCTGAGATATTCTGTCAGAGCAAATTCATAGAATGGACATGCTAATCCGGAATTCCACCTCCCCGATGGGTGCTGGTTTCTTTTTTGTGGGCAAGAAAGACGGCGGACTCCGTCCATGCATTGATTACAGGGGGCTGAACGAAATCACGGTTCGCAACCGATACCCTCTGCCCCTGTTAGATTCAGTGTTCACGCCCCTGCATGGAGCCCAAATATTCACAAAACTGGATCTTAGGAATGCGTACCACCTGGTTCGGATCCGGAAGGGAGATGAATGGAAGACGGCATTTAACACCCCATTAGGTCACTTTGAGTACCTGGTCATGCCGTTCGGCCTCACTAACGCCCCTGCGACGTTCCAAGCTTTCGTAAACGATCTTCCTGCATCGGTTTGTCTTCGTATATCTGGACGATATACTCATCTTTTCCCCGGATCCTGAGACTCATGTTACGCATGTACGTCAGGTCCTGCAGCGGTTGTTGGAGAACCGGCTGTTTGTGAAGGGCGAGAAGTGCGAGTTCCACCGTACTTCTTTGTCCTTCCTGGGGTTCATAATCTCCTCCAACTCCGTCGCCCCTGATCCGGCCAAGGTAGCGGCGGTGAGAGATTGGCCCCAACCAACAAACCGTAGGAAACTACAACAGTTCCTCGGTTTTGCTAATTTTTACCGGAGGTTCATCAAGGGCTATAGTCAGGTGGTTAGTCCCCTGACAGCCCTGACCTCCACAAAAGTCCCCTTCACTTGGTCGGATCAGTGCGAAGCTGCGTTTAGAGAATTGAAACGCCGGTTCTCGACTGCACCAGTTCTGGTGCAGCCCGATCCAAGTCGCCAGTTTATAGTTGAAGTGGACGCCTCTGACTCAGGGATAGGAGCCGTGCTGTCCCAGAGCAGGGAGTCTGACAAGGTTCTCCACCCATGTGCCTATTTTTCCCGCAGGTTGACCCCGGCTGAAAGGAATTATGACATCGGCAATCGGGAACTTCTTGCGGTGAAGGAGGCTCTGGAGGAGTGGAGACACCTGTTGGAGGGAGCTTCGGTACCGTTCACGTTTTCACTGACCATTGGAACCTGGAGTACATTCGGACCGCCAAGCGTCTGAACCCCAGGCAAGCCCGCTGGTCACTGTTCTTCGGGCGTTTTGACTTTCGGATCACATACCGCCCCGGGACGAAGAACCAATGATCTTACGCCCTGTCCCGGGTGCACGAAGAGGAGGTCAGGACCGAGCTGTCAGACCCAACCGAAACCATCATCCCCGAGTCCACTGTCGTGGCCACCCTCACCTGGGACGTGGAGAAGACCGTCAGGGAGACCCTGACATGGAACCCAGACCCGGGGACCGGGACAAAGAACAGACTATACGTCCCACCAGAAGCAAGAGCTGCCGTCCTGGACTTCTGTCACGGTTCCAAGCTCTCCTGCCACCCAGGGGTGCGAAGAACCATGGCAGTTGTCCGGCAGCGCTTCTGGTGGGCGTCTCTGGAAGCCGACGTCTGGGAGTACGTCCAGGCCTGCACCACCTGGGCCAGGGGCAAAGCGAACCATCAAAAGAACCAGGGCCTCCTCCAGCCTTTGCCCATGCCTCATCGCCCCTGGTCTCACATCGGCCTGGACTTCGTCACGGTCCACCCGCCGTCCCAGGGCAAGACCACCATCCTCACGATAGTGGACCGGTTCTCCAAGGCGGCCCACTTCATGGCCCTCCCGAAGCTCCCGACGGCCCAGGAGACTGCAGACCTCCTGGTACACCATGTCGTGCGTCTGCATGGGATTCCATCGGACATTGTCTCGGATCGTGGTCCTCAGTTCTCCTCCCAGGTCTGGAGGAGCTTCTGCAGGGAACTGGGGGCCACCGTAAGTCTCTCGTCCGGGTACCATCCCCAGACGAATGGGCAGGCAGAGCGGACGAATCAGGAACTGGAGCAGGCCCTCCGCTGCGTGACCTCCGCGCACCCGACGGCCTGGAGTGACCATCTGGCCTGGATCGAGTACGCTCATAATAGCCAGGTATCATCGGCTACCGGCCTCTCCCCGTTTGAGGTGTGTTTGGGGTACCAGCCTCCATTGTTCCCGCTAGTGGACAGAGAGGTCGGGGTGCCCTCGGTCCAGGCCCATCCGAGGAGGTGCCGTCGGGTGTGGCGTATCGCCCGCTCTGCCCTGCTCAAGGCCCGGACGAGGGCTAAGGCCCATGCAGACCGCCGGCGTGCCCCGGCCCCTACATATCAGCCCGGGCAGGCGGTTTGGCTATCCACGAAGGACATTCCACTACAGGTAGAATCCCAAAAACTAAAGGACAGGTTCATTGGACCATTTTCCATACTTAAAGTCCTCAGTCCGGCCGCAGTGAAGCTGGTAGCTTCAGCTTCACTGCGGATTCATCCAGTATTCCATGTTTCACGAATCAAACCCTACCACACCAACTCTCTGCACCCCCGGACCGGCACCGCCTCCTGCCCGGATCATAGATGGAGAGCCTGCCTGGACCGTGCGCAGGCTCCTGGACGTCCGTCGAAAGGGCCGGGGGTTTCAGTATCTGGTGGACTGGGAGGGTTATGGACCCGAAGAGCGCTCCTGGGTGAAGAGGAGCTTCATCCTGGACCCGGGCCTCCTGGCCGACTTCTACACCAGTCACCCGGACAAGCCTGGTCGGGCGCCAGGAGGCGCCCATTGAGGGGGGGGTCCTGTTGTGTGGGCCGCTGAAGAGGAGGTACTGCTGGCCCACCACCACCAGATGGCGCCCTGCTTGAAGCGCGGGCTTCAAGCACGAGAGGGCGTCGGAGCAACCGGGAGTGACAGCTGTCACTCATCATCAGCACCAGCTGTCACTCATCCACAGTTCATCACCACCACCATAAAGGCCGGACTACAACTCCACCTCCCCGCCGAGAAATCAGCCACTAGAAAGGTAATTTCTCTGCTACACATAACTCTGACTTAGAGTCTGAACTTCTTTGCAGCCGTTTTCCTGTGGTGTGCCTTATCTGAGGGATTGGCGTTTGGTGTGATCAGCGACGGCTTCGCTTCACATTCCAACCAGATAAGTGGTTAGACAGGAGCTGCACGAGTGTGTGATTGGAGGTGGAGGTGCTCCCTCCCAAAAGAACACAGACTGTGGGATTACTGAGGGTGCGAACTCACACTCATCAATACTGTTTCTGTTCTCTGCCAGCAGAACCAGGTCTGACAGCTGGAGACGGTGGCCACCTGGGGATCCAGGACTTGGCGGCTCTGGTGTTCTTCAGATCCGTTGGCGGTGAAGGCCGTGTGGGATCCGGCTCGGTTCGGGACGGACGTCTCCTATCCTCAAGCCTGCCCACACGTCACGCTACATATAATTGTCTGTAGTACCAAAACTGTTTGTCTGTATTCCGTTGTGCACTTCACAACATTAAATTGTTACTGTTTGGCTTATCAATTGTCCGTTCATTTAACGCCCCCTGTTGTGGGTCCGTGTTCCTACACCTTCACAACAAATTTCTGATTATTACTTTCCTCTTTGTGACACCAACTTGTGACTGACTGCTATTAAATTTGGCAGGCAGCTTTTTGATCATTTTTCGGTGTCATTGGACCATGTTTTGTGTTTATGGGACTTACTTTTTGAAGATATGCAAACCTTCCTGTTGTGACTGCTATCTACAGTGGCTTTTCTTGTACAACTTTGGCAACTTTTGAGTTATCAAACCCGTCTTAATAGCATAAGCCCCTGAGTCTCCACTGAATGTACATGCAACTCATGGTGTAGATGAGACTCATGATCAAGGCAGAAGATGAACAGGTAGGATTTACATTTTCTGCAATTTTGCATAAAAATTAAAAGGCAGAAATGGGTGTAGTCCATTGCAGAACATTCAGCACACAAAAAAGATTATGAATGTATGAATGTCGATTGACTGTTTGAATACTGACTGATTTTCACAATGTGTGTTTCAGCCCTAAAAACACATTTTCCTGTATTATAGTGCCGCCTGCAGGTGAAAAAATGTAATTCTTGGGACATGAGTAACATCAATAGATCTGTATCACCAATAAAAATTTCAGCTTGAAAAGTTGTACAGTGTGGGCCATTACCCCTTTCATACTATACATCTGATTTTGACAATTTTAAAGAAATATTAATGATGGACCATATGTAAAAAAGAAAGTAAACACTTCATTTCTACATGAAAGAATATTTCTGTCACCTTTGGTGGAATTTAATGTACAACTCCAATTACAATTAAGTTGGGATGTTGTGTAAAATGTAAATAAAAACAGAGTACAATGATTTGCAAATCCTCTTCAACCTATATTCAATTGAATACACGACAAAGACCAGATATTTAATGTTCAAACTGATAAACTTTATTGTTTTTGTGCAAATATTTGCTCATTTTGAAATGGATGCCTGCAACATACGAGGTCTATTAGATAATAAACCGACCCTTTTATTTTTTTTTTTAAGTATATGGATTTGAATGACGTGCGATTACACCAATCATGCTTGAATCCTCGTGCGCATGCGTGAGTTTTTTCACGTGTGTCGGTGACGTCATTTCCCTGTGGGCAGGCCTTGAGTGAGATGTGGTCCCGCCCTCTCGGCTGAATTCCTTTGTTTCACACGCTGCTCAAGACAGCGCGCGTTGCTTTATCAACATTTTTTCTGGACCTGTGAGGAATATCCGAGTGGACACTATTCGAGAAATTAAGCTGGTTTTCGGTGAAAAGTTTAACGGCTGATGAGAGATTATGGGGTGTTTCTGTCGGTGTAAGGACTTCCCACGGAGCGGGACGTCGTGCGGCGCTTCCAGGCGCCGTCGTCGGCCTGTTTCGACCTGAAAACATCCTAATTTAAGGCTTAATTCATCCAGGACGTCGTGAGAGAACAGAGAAGATTCAGAAGAGGCCAGCATGAGGACTTTATGCGGACATTCCACTGTTTAAGGACATTTTTTAATGAAAGACGTGCGCGCAAATTCGCAGAGTCGTTTCCGTGACGACTCGGCAAATCTGTGTGCGCCGTGACAGGAAAAACACCTCCGTGTTGAAAACCATTTGTAAAATTCAGGCGGCTTTTGATGGCTTTCAACAAGTGAGTAACTGAGAAATTGTTTAACAGCTTGGGCATGTTCCAACTTGCCCGTTAAGGTTTCCAACGTAGGTGTTTTTCCTGTCGCGACCCCCCGCGGTCGGGTCCGGCCCGACATGCGACTCTGCCCGCACGTTCTTTCATTACAAAATGTCCGTTAATAATGGAATGTCCGAATAAACTCCTCATGCCGACTTCTTCTGAAAGTTCTCTGTTCTCTGACGACTTACTGGGTCAACAGAGCCTGAAATGTGGAAGTTTTCAACTTGAAACGGCGAGACGCTGCCGCCTCGAAGCGCAGATCACCGTCAGGCGCCGTGGGCCGTCCTTACGGCGACACTACCAAACCAAAATCTCTCATCAGCCGTTAAAATTTTTACCGAAAACCAGCTGAATTTATCGAATGGTGTCCACTCAGTTGTGCCTTACAGTTTTGAAAAAATTTTGATCAATCAAAGCAGCAGTCTCTGAGCCATTCCTAAACAATGAAAAAATCGACGAGAGGGTGGGCGACTCCTCACTCAAAGACTGCCCACAGGCGAATGACGTAACCGACAGGCGTGAAAAAACTCTCGCATGCCCACGAGGGTTCAAGCATGTCTGATGTAATCACACGTGATTCAAATCCATATGGTTTTTGAAAAAAATAATAAGGTTGGATACTTTTCTAATAGACCTCGTATTTCAAAAAAGCTGGGACAGTGGCATGTTTACCACTGTGTTACATCACCTTTCCTTCAAACATCACTCAATAAGTGTTTGAGAACTGAGGACACTAATTGTTGAAGCTTTGTGGGTAGAATTCTTTCCCATTCTTGCTTGATGTACAACTTCATTTGTTCAACAGTCCGGGGTCTCCCTTGTTGCATTTTGCGCTTCATAATCCGCTACACATTTTCAATGGGCGACATGGGCGACAAACAGTCTAGTACTCTCTTTTACTACGAACCCATGCTGCTGTAACACGTGCAGAATGTGGCTTGGGATTGTCTTGCTGAAATAAGCAGGGACGTCAATGAAAAAGACGTTGCTTGGATGGCAGCATGTGTTGTTCCAAAACCTGGATGTACCTTTCAGCACTGATGGTGCCAACACAGATGTGTAAGTTGCCCATGCCATGGGCACTAACACACCCCCATACCATCACAGATGCTGGCTTTTGAACTTTGCGCTGTAACAATCTGGATGGTCTTTTTCCTCTTTTGTCTGGAGGACACGACGTCCATGATTTACAAAAACAGTTTGAAATGTGGACTCATCAGACTTTGCGTCTGCCCATTTCAAATGAGCTCGGGTCCAGAGAATGCGGCGGTGTTTCTGGATGATGTTGATGTATGGCTTTAGCTTTGCATGGTAGAGTTTTAACTTGTAGATGTAGCAACAAACTGTGTTAACTGACAATGGTTTTCTGAAGTGTTCCTGAGCCAACGCAGTAAGATCCTTTACACAGTGATGTCGGTTTTTAATGCAGTGCGGTTTTTAAGGTCACGGGCATTCAATGTTGGTTTTCGGCCTTCCCGCTTAAGTGCAGAAAGTTATCAAGATTCTCTGAAACCTCTGATTACATTATGGACTGTAGATGATGGAATCCCTAAATTCCTTGCAATTGAACATTGAGAAACATTGTTCTTAAACTGCTGGACTATTTTTTCACGCAGCTGTTCACAAAGTGGTGATCCTCACCCCATCTTTGCTTGTGAATGGCTGAGCCTTTTGGGGATGCTACTTTTATACCCAATCATGACACGAACAATTAGTGTCCTCAGTTCCCAAACACTTATTGAGTGTTGTTAGAAGGAAAGGTGATGTAACACAGTAAACATACCACCGTCTGAGCTTTTTTGAAACTTGTTGCAGGCATCCATTTCAAAATGAGCAAATATTTCCACAAAAACAATAAAGTTTATCAGTGTGAACATTAAATATCTTGTCTTTGTGGTGTATATATATGAATATAGGTTGAAGAGGATTTGCAAATCATTGTATTCTGTTTTAATTTCATTTCACACAACGTCCCAACTTCATTGGAATTGGGGTTGTAACATATGGAAATACGTATATTAATTTTAACAAAGACTGAAATTGGCCTGGCATACGGTATGTGGTCAACTGGCTATGTGAAACAGTCCTGTGAAGTTCCAAAAAAGGTGGCACTGACCTGAATTAGTCGAACTGCATACTCATTCAAGGAACTGATGATAGCAGTGCTGCTGGGCTCCAATCCTTCAGGGAGGGGCAAAGGTTGAAAGGGCAACTGGTTGCCGCCTGACTTACTTCGCTCCACCTTACCTTCCAGTTGGGTCACCTGACCAACACAGAAAAAGAAAAAAGGGATTCACACCAAAATGATGGTGTGAATAAATAAGTGGCCCCTTTAGTGTAACATGTATAAACCATCACTTTTTACATCCAGTCTTCTTCAGAGAAGAAGATCATTTTGGCTTTTGGATTTTTATGTCTTTTTAATTCATGATGTAAAGATTACTTTTCACTGTGTATTTGCAGGGCATAATTTTTGGAAATTTTAATATAAAAAGCCTGTTTTTTATGTTCTAAAGCATTTCAAACATGAAAAAGCATGAGGAATTCCACAAAACTTTCAAGCAGCACTGTATTTCCAAGTCTCCTGTTCAGTTATATGATTGGACCGAATGATTGTGCTTTCTCAGATACTTCTTTTCCATATATTTAGCATGCTTTCATTAAATTATGTCAATCACGCATTGACAAAGGGGCCTCTACAGTTTATATGACATTGTTGTTACGAATAAATAAATAAATAAACACTGTCCAGAAACGGTGGGCACAAACATAAAGTAATGCAAAGACAAATAATGAACAAAACCAGAATTGACAATACAAGATGATGGAAATAACAAGAGAAACAAATTACAGAAAAATGAGAAAGAAGGCATGTTAAGGAAACATTCTTACGGGTTGCCGCGGACTTTACCTCCCTGCCCTCTGGTGGCCATTTGGCATCAGACTCATCAATAAAGTTAATTTAATGTACAATGTTCATTTCTGTCAGGAATTGGCCGGGTCAGGGCGCTAAGCCCATGCTTCCCCCCTTTTGTTGTTTCCTGCTACTTCAGCTTTGATTTATTAATATTTATTTTCATCATGATTTACTCTATGTTTTTCTTGTCACTTCTTCTTTTTGTTGTGATTTACTTTTGTTCTAGTTTCTGCAGTCGTTGTGTTTTCATTCATTGTTTATTAATTTATCACTTGTTCCTATTATTTGAATATTTGTTGTAGTTGTATGCAGGAATTGTTGTTTAGTCACTGTTTTTCTTATGGTTTGTCTTACCACCTCTTTAGTCAGTTCGTGGTTAATTTAGTTTTAGTATTTTCTCTACTTTCTCATGCAGTTTTCGTTAGGTTACCACTTGTTTGTTTTGCTATCATACTTGTTTAGTTATGCTTTAGTATCTATGCTCCAGGTTTCCCAATCAGTGCTCATGTTCATGCCTGCTTCCAGTTATATTATGTTCTGTTATAGTTCTTTGTTTCACCCCACGTCCTGCACCTGCCTTCATGTCTTCATCCCTCACTATTACCTGATTAGTTCACGTCACCGCACCTGTCTTTGTCTTCTTTTTTTCTGTCTGCTTTGTGTCACTAGCCACGCACCCTTTCCTGATTGTTCCTCACGTGCACTTGTTAACACCACCTTTCCCTCGTTAGTCACCTTCATAGAAACCCTGACAGTCTCACAGACCCTCGCCAGATTGTTGTCGCTTCCTGCACACTCTCCAGCCTTCTTGCTTTCAGTCCTGATTAGTCTTGCCGTGTACCAGTACCTTGCTCTGTGTTTTTCGACCCACGCCTTTTTGCCTCAGCCTTTATGCCAGTGTTTGCTTGTGTCTCAGACCCCTGCCTGGAGATGACTACGTTTGTGCCTCACCCTGCTTGTACCTCTGCTCCGCTAACTGATAACCTGTGTACCGAACCTCTGCCTGAAATAAACTCAACGACTTCTTATACCTCAAAGCCTGGTTTGGGAGTTTGTATCGTGGGTCCACCCGCTCCTGGTGTCGGGCTGCCGCTCGACCTGACAATTTCAGGTGAGCTTGGTGTATAAATCTCATCGTTCCAGGCAATGATAGCTGTCAGCTGTCTGTTAGAAGCAAGTCAGAGACAAAACCAAAACCATCTGATGTCAACAGACAAGCATACAGCCTGACCATGTTTTCATTGGGCGGCCTCATGGAAGTATGAATTGTCACCTTCAGATTTGCCACTTTGCCAGAAGTGACGTGTACTCGTGCCATCCCATTCCAGAAAAGAGGAAGTAAGTAAGACCTGAGAGCCAGTGGTGCCATGACTGGGATTCAAACCCACCCATATTGGTAGCCCAGTGCTTTACCCACTGACCTACCTGTTCGACTGCAAGAAAAGGCATTCCCATCATTTTAAGAAGCACCATATATGTTGAAACTGGATGAAAACATGAAAGCTGAAACACGAGGTTAAAACAACTTTCCATGTTTGTCAATCATGTTAAGAATCACCTTCTCATGCTGACAATACACTAAATATGAAAGTAAAGAAAAATAGGGCAGTACCGTGGCTTAGTGGTTAGCACTGTTGCCCCACAGCAAGAAGGTCATGGGATCAATTCCCACCTGTGGCCTTTCTGTGTGAAGTTTGCATGTTCTCCCAGTGTTTGCGAGGGTTCCCTCCGGGTGCACGGCTTCCTCCCACATCCAAATAAGACATGCAGGTTAGGTGGACTGTAATTTTTAAATTGTCCGTAGGTGTGCGTACAGGTCTGAATGTGTTTGTTTGTCTATATGTGGCCCTGCGACAGACTGGCGTCCGGTACAGGGTGTACCCCGCTTCACGCCCAATGACTGCTGAGACAAGCTCCAGCCCCCCCTCGACCCTTAACTGGAGTAAGTGGTTGAAGATGAGTGACTGTGTGTAAAGAAAAAGATTTTTTTTTCCCCCTCCCGAAGGAACATGACATGTCATTATGGCCAGCTGGAGTTAGCGGCTTGATTTTGAACAACTTGGAAAATCATAAATTTGTGTGTACCCATCAGTAAACCTGAGTGAAAACCACTTTGTTTTGTTGACAAAAGGAAAACATAGTCAACAGCTCACAAAATCACCATCAGTGAGGTTAACGCTTTATCGTCTCAGAAAAGAATGTGAACATACCTTTTCTTTAGCTCTGGCCAGCTGAACATTGCTCCTTTCTGCCTCCTCCTGAGCTGACTTCAATTCTTTTCCCAGCAGTTCATTTCTGCCCAACAGCTGTTGTATTTGAGACTGAAGGTATGAGTCAGCATCAGATACCCCACCCAAGTTCTTCACATCTATTACCTGTAAATTTAATAATAGTGAATACATGTATATTGATATAAATATATTTTTAATATCAGCTACCATTACTGACTATACTGGTGACACTGACAAAACAATGTAGACTGCCTTTCAGTTTTTAAAATTTGGCTCATACCTGTTCTTCTCCTTGTCTGGATGTGTTGCGTGCCTGGTTTAATAATTTAATCCAAAATAGTCTTCAGATATTTAAAATTGAATTGGCCATTGTAATCCTATGCTAGACTACAATGCACCACAACCCAAAGTTTAAATGATTCTTAATGGTCTCTGACTGAACACATTTGTTGTTTATTAAGTTGCAACGTGACAAAGCATCTGCTTTAGCAACAGCCAGCACACTAAAATATCTGAAAGGGACAAAGTCTATTGTTTTCTTCACATCAAATTTCGCTGTTAAAGTAATTTAACAATTGTAACCCGACGAAACCATATACAATTTTTTTTTCTTTTGTTTGCCTTCAGCTGCTTGCCACTGTCATTGTTTGTCTTATATTTATGTGGGTGTGCTACCCTTTTTTAAACATGGGGCTGAAAGCAGCAAATCTCTGCTGCAATATAAAAAAAAAATAGGTATACATTCTTAAGGGCCCCTTCACACATAATACAACTGAAGCCGACTGGCGCACGAAGGAGGAATTGCACGCCACTCGTGAAAAATCGGAGCCGCCTCAAACACCTCGTACAGCTATCGCCACAACCATTTGCGCACAGCACATGCACTCTACAGTCACGTGCTGCTTGCACCGGAAACCCATTCAAACCGCAGGCAAGATGAGGTCGCATTGTCAGCTGATCCTGTGCGCAGCTTGCGCACAGCATGTTGTACGCAGGTCGGACATATCATGCCGTGGCACGATATGCTGCAAGAAATCATCGGTTATGTCACACCACGCCCGAATGGCATGATCGAGGCAGCCTTCACACCAGCGGCCAAAAGTCGGCAAATGCCGTGTGAGTGCCTATTCGACCCTCTGTCGGCCGGAGTGCAGGTGTCACCCACGAGCATCCAACACCACTCGCGGGGCACTTAGAAAAGGTGGGGCTATTCGCGCAGCCAGCACAAAAGTAGAGTGCAGGCAACCACGTTTGAGCCGGCTGTGCGAATGGCTCCACATTTTCTAAGTGCCACACGAGTGTGCCGTTATCAAGTCACACATATGTCATGCAAGTGCCCCCCTCCCCACAACACAAATGGCGTGAGGAGTCGTCCCCCGCCCACACCATGATCCAACATTGTCAGATGTGGCTGAGGTCGCCAGAGTGCATGTGAATGGCTGTAATGTCGAGCTGGAACAGCTGACCACTGTGTACACGCAACTCAGCTGGAGAACATATGTCATGCCATGAACAACATGAACAACAC
Source organism: Thalassophryne amazonica (assembly GCF_902500255.1). Taxonomy (NCBI): domain Eukaryota; kingdom Metazoa; phylum Chordata; class Actinopteri; order Batrachoidiformes; family Batrachoididae; genus Thalassophryne; species Thalassophryne amazonica. Next base: position 26,213,836 of record NC_047110.1, on the reverse strand, counting down.
TCCACACAATGCACATGTGTGAGCGGGCTCTGATGCTCTCATGGCATGCTGATAAATAAAGACAAGATCACATGGGGACTGGCCAGCCACGTCTGAGTGCGCATGGCAGGCTAATAAACCTTCCACCACGTAAATTGTAGTCCACATGACAGGCAGAAAGAGTGGAAAATAATAAGACATGGGGAAAGGCGTGAACTCATTCATGGGTGATTGTTTTGCTCATTGCACTTTTGACACACACCGCCTTTCCGCTGATCGCCAGCCAGTGAGTCACTGTCAACTGGATCTGACAGTGAGTCAGTGCACACAACGTGTTAAATTAAAAACACAGAGAACAGAGCCAGGACAAATAAATAAATACAACAGTACTACATACATAATTACATAACAAATACACAAAATAAATGATCACAGAACAAAGGAACACAGAGTGAGACTTTTTTGTTTGAGCTGAGCTGATTGACAGAGGTGGGCTCGTCTACGCCACCAGCAGCTGGTGAGATCTGTGGACTTGCAAGTCACAGCTGGAGAACACATACCGTGCCATGAAGGATATGACCTTTCAACACTCCACCGTGAGGCACATGCATGGGCATGCTGTCCTCACATGGAAATGCATAAAAACACATATCGCCTTTGCAACGGGCAGCGGCGACCGCATCAGTGTGCACAACATCAGGCAGAATGCACCATGTGAAAAGCTCCATCAGATCATGTGAACACTCAGCTGGCAATTGGACTGTCACGTCCACCACGTGAGTTATGGTCTACATGACGCGGTGTCCTTCGGCGTGCCGCTCACTATATACCTGGACAGGTGGTGCCGCAGATGTGTCCACGATATGAACGCACGGCTCCATTCATGTGAGTCCATCAGCTTGTGTATGTCCATGATGATGGGCAATGTACAGAGGAACAGGAGGATGATACCTGTATTGTCAACTCTTTATAACAGGAATTAAATATTAGAAACTGCTGTGTTTTGTTTTTTTTGTTTTTTTTTACAGTGACAGCAGATTCATGACCAATAATATGATTGTGTTCATTGTTCCTATAATATTCCGAATCTGTGCTTCGCATTATTTTGGGCTTCCATATTTTTGTTGATTTATGTTCATATCTTCAGCATGTAATTGCTCCACTGCTGTGGGACAGCGATGTGGTGTCACACTGTCCATGTGCTCGCACTGTGTTCATGCACGCACATGAGCGTGCATGAAACCGTCGCCACAGTATCGTTCAAGCCTGTCTGACCACGTGTCCCTCCCAACAGTAGGTGGAATGTTTCGCAGTTGCCCAATTCGTGTTTGTCGCAGTTTTTTGACTGGTTCCTGCTTTTTTCGCCAATTCCAATGAAGTTGGGACATTGTGTAAAATGTAATAAAAATAGAATACAATGATTTGCAAATCCTCCTCAACCTATATTCAATTGAATACACCACAAAGACAAGACATTTAATGTTCAAACTGATAAACTTTATTGTTTTTGTGCAAATATTTGCTCATTTTGAAATGGATGCCTACAACACATTTCAAAAAAGCTGGGACAGTGGTATGTTTACCACTGTGTTAAATCACCTTTCCTTCTAACAACACTCAATAAGCGTTTGAGAAGAGGACACTAACTGTTGAATCTTTGTAGGTGGAATTCTTTCCCATTCTTGCTTTATGTACGACTTCAGTTGTTCAACAGTCTGGGGTCTCCATTGTCGTATTTTGTGCTTCATAATGCGCCACACATTTTCAATGGGCAAGTCTGGACTGCAGGCAGGCCAGTCTAGTACCCGCACTCTTTTACTGCAAAGCCACACTGTTGTAACACATGTAGAATGTGGCTTGGCATTGTCTTGCTGATGTAAGCAGGGACGTCCGTGAAAAAGATGTTGCTTGGATGTACCTTTTAGCATTGATGTGCCATCACAGATGTGTAAACTGCCCATGTCATGGGCACTAACGCGCCCCCATACCATCACAGATGCTGGCTTTTGAACGTTGCACTGGTAACAATCTGAATGGTCTTTTTCCTCTTTTGTCCTCTTTCGCTTTGCATGGTAGAGTTTTAACTTGTACTTGTAAATGTAGCGATGAACTGTGTTAACTAACAATGGTTTCGGAAGTGTTCCTGAGCCATACATAAGATCCTTTACACAGTGATGTCAGTTTTTAATGCAGTGCCGCCTAAGGGATCAAAGGTCATGGACATTCAATGTTGGTTTTCGGCCTTGCCGCTTATGTGTAGGAGGTTCTCCAGATTCTCTGAATCTTCTGATTATATTATGGACTGTAGATGATGGAATCCCTAAATTCCTTGGAATTGAACATTGAGAAACATTGTTCTTAATCTGTTGGACTATTTTTTTCATGCAGTTGTTCACAAAGTGGTGATCCTTGCACCATCTTTGCTTGTGAACGGCTGAGCCTTTTGGGGATGCCCCTTTTATACCCAATCATGACTCTCATAATTGTGTCCTCAGTTCCCAAACACTTAGTGAGTGTTGTTAGAAGGAAAGGTGATGTAACACATTGGTAAAGATACCACTGTCCCAGCTTTTTGAAACGTGTTGCAGGTATCCATTTCAAAATGAGCAAATATTTGCACAAAAACAATAAAGTTTATCAGTGTGAACATTAAATAGCTTGTCTTTGTGGTGTATTCAATTGAATATAGGTTGAAGAGGATTTGCAAATCGTTTCACACAACGTCCCAACTTAATTGGAATTGGGGTTGTAACATATGGAAATACGTATATTAATTTTAACAAAGACTGAAATTGGCCTGGCATACAGTATGTGGTCAAGTTGATCAATTTGAACATTAAATATCTTGTCTTTGTGGTGTATTGAATTGAATATGGGTTCAAGAGGATTTGCAAATCATTGTATTCTGTATATATTTACATTTCACACAACGTCCCAACTTCATTGGAATTGGGGTTGTACATATGATAATACATAAGAAAGTAAACAGCCCACATTGTGTCATTGCACATGGAAGACACTTACATCAGCCAATGTTTCCACAGAGAGGGCAGACAGAGGGGCTTCATGATTAATTTTCATGGCTTGAACAACATCTTTCAGTATAGCCTCCAGATCTCTTTTACCTTTGGACAGTTCTTCCACTGTGAATTAAAACAGAGGTATATATCACTCACTACAAAAAACTCAGTATCTGAACCATTTTCAACTATCCTTTTCACTGCTGGAGGGAAAAACAACGGAAAACTGACCGAACTGATTAAAATGACAGAGAAACACTTACACCTGGCTTGAAACTGTGTTTTTTGAAGTTCCATTTCTCTGTCCTTATTGGCCAGTTCCTTTTTCAGGTGCTCAATCTGAAAAATAAAAGGTCCATGTCAATCTTTATTACAGAAACATACATGGTAATGGCCCTTAGTAATTCAATTCAATTCAATTACAGCAGTAGTAGTAGTTTTAGTATAGTAGTACTTGTATAATGTGATTTAATAAGTGTCTACTTGAGGTACCCATCCTCTACTAAAATAATAATATTACTGGAAAACCAAGCATGTCACAATCGTAAGCAGAGGAGCACTCAGTAGAGTGCTGAAATAAATGAAAGCCCAAAATGACCCATGCGTCCATTACTAAAAAAGCTTAAGCTACGTAATTTTCGCATGTAGCTTTACAGTCCAAAATGAAGGCGAAACCCAAGTAACACCTGGCTATGGTAAACAGGTGGTTGCTTGAGTGCTTGGGTGGGGGGGTGTCTTAGGATCACAAACAGTTTCATTATGTAGCGGCTACAATAACTCATAGTATCATTGTGACCCCAAATCTGACCTCAGCTAAAACCACAAAAACATCTCTGGGTGTTGTTACAGTGGTCTGAATTTAGCAGTGCTTGCCACATTTGGAAACCTGACTGAACATTGTCCTTGGCTCTCTCCAGTCTGTTGGCTCTTACTGTTGCCTGGTCCAACCTCAGTTGCTGGCTAGGTGGCCACTGCAGTAAATTGGCCACCCACCTGGGAGGTGGCTCTCTTGAGTGCCCTGCATGTGCAGATAGGCCATTCCATGTCAAATCCATCAAGAATTTGTTGACAATTCAGAATTTTCTATAGATTTGTGAGATGATTGGGATTCATGAGCAGAACTGTCATATTTTTGCTCATGTCCTCTTAATTAATGAGATGCACGCTACCAAATGTAATTAAGCTAATTTTGCGCACCATTGTGAATTTAAATGCCTATACAACCCCTGGCAAAAAATTATGGAATCACTGGCCTCGGAGGATGTTCATTCAGTTGTTTAATTTTGAAGAAAAAAAGCAGATCACAGACATGGCACAAAACTAAAGTCATTTCAAATGGCAACTTTCTGGCTTTAAGAAACACTATAAGAAATCAGGAAGAAAAAAGTTGTGGCAGTCAGTAACGGTTACTTTTTTAGACCAAGCAGAGGGAAAAAAATATGGAATCACTCAATTCTGAGGAAAAAATTATGGAATCATGAAAACAAAAGAATGCTCCAACACATCACTAGTATTTTGTTGCACCACCTCTGGCTTTTATAACAGCTTGCAGTCTCTGAGGCATGGACTTAATGAGTGACAAACAGTACTCTTCATCAATCTGGCTCCAACTTTCTCTGATTGCTGTTGCCAGATCAGCTTTGCAGGTTGGAGCCTTGTCATGGACCATTTTCTTCAACTTCCACCAAAGACTTTCAATTGGATTAAGATCCGGACTATTTGCAGGCCATGACATTGACCCTATGTGTCTTTTTGCAAGGAATGTTTTCACAGTTTTTGCTCTATGGCAAGATGCATTATCATCTTGAAAAATGATTTCATATCATATCCCCATATCATCAATGACTGTGGAAATCTACATGTTCTCTTCAGGCAGTCATCTTTATAAATCTCACTGGAACGGCACCAAACAAAAGTTCCAGCATCATCACCTTGCCCAATGCAGATTCGAGATTCATCACTGAATATGACTTTCATCCAGTCATCCACAGTCCACGATTGCTTTTCCTTAGCCATTGTAACCTTGTTTTTTTCTGTTTAGGTGTTAATGATGGCTTTCGTTTAGCTTTTCTGTATGTAAATCCCATTTCCTTTAGGCGGTTTCTTACAGTTCGGTCACAGACGTTGACTCCAGTTTCCTCCCATTCGTTCCTCATTTGTTTTGTTGTGCATTTTCGATTTTTGAGACATATTGCTTTAAGTTTTCTGTCTTGACGCTTTGATGTCTTCCTTGGTCTACCAGTATGTTTGCCTTTAACAACCTTCCCATGTTGTTTGTATTTGGTCCAGAGTTTAGACACAGCTGACTGTGAACAACCAACATCTTTTGCAACATTGCGTGATGATTTACCCTCTTTTAAGAGTTTGATAATCCTCTCCTTTGTTTCAATTGACATCTCTCATGTTGGAGCCATGATTCATGTCAGTCCACTTGGTGCAACAGCTCTCCAAGGTGTGATCACTCCTTTTTAGATGCAGACTAACGAGCAGATCTGATTTGATGCAGGTGTTAGTTTTGGGGATGAAAATTTACAGGATGATTCCATAATTTATTCCTCAGAATTGAGTGAGTCCATATTTTTTTCCCTCTGCTTGGTCTAAAAAGTAACCGTTACTGACTGCCACAATTTTTTTTCTTGATTTCTTATAATGTTTCTTAAAGCCAGAAAGTTGCCATTTGAAATGACTTTAGTTTTGTGTCATGTCTGTGATATGCTTTTTTCTACAAAATTAAACAACTGAATGAACATCCTCCGAGGCTGGTGATTCCATAATTTTTGCCAGGGCTTGTATTTCAGGAGATATAGCAGATACAGAGCTAGTTGTGGTGTCATTTTAAAGCTGTACAAATCTCTATTTTCCTTTTCACTTTGGTGTCAAAAGAAATTACACATTATAATGCTTTGCATTTACTGCTAGCGATCAATTTCTGTTGATTCCAGGATGTAAATTAAAGAAATCATTGAGCACGTGCTAGTAAAAGTAGTTAAGATACAGTGCTGTCCAAAAGTATTGGAACACTTGGCATTTCGCACATTTGAGGTGATGGTCTAGTGGTTAAGGCGTTGGTTCTTCAGACCAGAAGATCCTTGGTTCAAAGCCCAGTCTGACTGGAAAATCACTAAGGGTCCTTGGGCAAGGTCTTTAATCCCCTAGTTGCTCCTGGTGTGTAGTGGGCGCCTTATATGGGAGCACCCTCACATCGGGGTGAATGTGAGGCATTTATGTGTAAAGCGCTTTGAGCATCTGATGCAGATGGAAAAGCGCTATACGAGTATAAATACACTCCATTTATTTCCATTTCAATTTGTTTATGTCATTTCAAATACAAAAACTAATCCAGGGGCAATATAAAAAATTCTAAAATGATCTTCCTTAAACTCAAACTGAAAGCAAATCTCTACAATTTGATAGGATTTAATTAAAAATACAAAAGCCAAGATGATAGGTTGCATAAGTAATGGAACACTTTGGTATAATACCTGCAAATAATCAGTTTTATTGCCAGTTTTCTTCAGACAAGTCAGGAAAATAAATACATGAACATTTCCAAGTCACTGAATACGTCTTGGACTTTATTTACAACAATGATGAAAAAATACAAACAGTATGGCACTCTGGTAAATCTGTATGAAGTGACTGTGCAAGAAGGAGAGGAGTGAGGAAAGCCACCAAGACACGCAGACTGAGCCTGATTTACTGTATTTGAAATGGCACAAACAAATTAAAATGTGTGAAATACCACGGGGCCCAATACCTTTGGAGGGCACTATATGTTAATAATGGTGATTTTCTAGTGAACATGATGCATATATTTGCCTATACCTCAGAGGCTGTCAGAGTGTCCATCACATTTTCAGGGAACATTGTTGAGACATAAGCTAACTTTGACTGGAATTTGAAAAAAAAAAAAGAAATATACATATTGTAGGGGTTCACATTTGAATAATTCAGTTTGTTGAGACTTTCTTCTGATTGGAGAGACTTTAGAGAGCTTAAAGAAAAGACATCAAAACCAACTCGCTAGCTTAGATATGAATATTTAATGAGCTGTCTCAGAGAAAATCATGCAGAAAAAGAAGTTGGCTGGAAGACCATCACCGATTTCCATGAAAATTTCCAGAAGTGAAGAACAATCATAAAAACTTGGACCCATGGCATTTTTTCACCCCATAAAATGTTCTGAACAACTTTAGACAGTTTTTAAAATGATACACTTGTGGCCATGCTTGCCGTCTCTACACTGAAATATAGAGTAAAAAAAAAAAAAAAAAAAGCCGATTTTGAAAGTGAATGTTCTCAATTCTCGGTGCCTGTATTGCTATTCCCTGGGTATCAGAATTTAGGAAATATATTTTCTAAATGTTTTTAGTGTCTGTAGCGTGGCATATTGCAGCATAAATTAGCAAAGTGGCCTTTTCTGATGGAATGTCAAATTCCCTAGTTACTGTCTTTAATGAGCTGCCTCAGAGAAAAGCATGCAGGGGTGGCTGGATGGCCGACTCTAATTTTCATGAAATTTTCACCATATACCCTTCAAGTAGATTGATTAAGAATGGCAAAGTCAGTTTTTCCATCAAGCAAAATTTTACTTGAATTTTTGTCAGTTCAAAATTTGATGTCAAAATGGCCTCAGATTGTGTTACATTAAAAAAATATAGTAAAAATGGCCAGCGTTGACATATCCATTCTCAGTTCTCGATGGGTTGATAGAAAAAGTGAGCGTGATTCCTGATACGGCGTGCCAGTGACCTTCAAAAACCACTGTTCGTTCTGTGGCATATTTCCTTATATTTCTGTAATTGACACTTTTTGAATCCTATAGGTGAGCACTTTCAGGGTCAAATCTGGGTGAGCGGGAAATTTGACATTCCTCATAAATCAGTCAATTTTCTGCTTATTTCAGCAAATCAAATGTGCTTTCCTATGTTTTCCAGTGTGCAGAATCAATTTATATGGTTATATTGGTGATTAGAGGTCAAGGTCATTGATACAGGTCAAGGTCATTCTCAAATTTTACAATTTTTCACATATGTTTTGTGCTTAACAGGACATTTTAGCACCTGAAATGATACAATTTAGTTTATGACTACATCAATTGATAGACCACATTGTTAGCATAAAGTTAAGTGCTAACATGCACAGTTTTAAGTATCTTTGCATTCCGTGAGGTTATCAAATTGAACATTTTAAATGCACAAGAAGTGGATGAAAAACTTTTGTTAAATTTTTTTATACTATGCCAGACTACGTGCCAGTGCAGGGATCAAAATTGTTCAAGTGTCAAGGTCGTGCATGCAAGTCAAGGGGTGGTGTGAAGCCCTGTGGTGGTAGTGAGAGGCGCACAATCATAATCCCACAGATGGTAGCTTCGCACCATTGGCTCCTCAGCCAAGCACATACACCAAATTGTGAAGAAAATCACATTTTGCGTGACCTGCGTTCACATTTCGGGAGATATTTCTTCAGTATTCACGTTTTGCAATTCACGATTTGCAGCTGATTCACCCCTCACACACACACACACACACACACACACACACACACACACACACACACACACACACACACACACACACACACACACACACACACACACACACACACACACACACATTCTATCATTTTCTTGGGAGCTTACCTTGTGTTTGCTCTCTTCACTTATGTAAGTAGTACTCTGTTGAAGAGGCAACAGCATAGTTCTGCTGGGCCTCTCCTCTTCATTCAGCAGTGAATCTGATTGTTGAAGCCCTGAAGTCACAAATGATTGTCAGTGAAACTGTCTTAGTTTCTAGTTGTAAGGTTTTACTAGCGTGTTGCCCGTGGGCATCCACAGGCTCTAGATTGGGTAGTGTTTATAAAATAGATAGCTAACATTTTTCAAGGGTAATAAATTATGCAGTTTCGATAATGAGTTGGAATGGTGTGTGAATCCAGAACGTTTTTAGAACCTTAGACCTCAACAATTTTTTGAGGAAGAACTCAACCCTTTTATTTCCTGTTAATTACGTAATTTTTTAAAATGTTAATTTACTGTCTTAATGTATTTAAGAATTGTTTAGGTTCTTGTTATTATATATATATATACACATATATATATATACACACACACACATACATACATGCACACACACTATTATTATTATCATTATTATTTTGTCATTTGTTTTTAAATAGACCACAATGGAAATAAGTCAGTTTCTTGTGTCATTCACTTTCTTGTGTCATCCATGTATTTTTAACATATTTACAATTACATTATGTACTCACACTGAACTTACTAAGTAAAGTAACGCATGTGCGCTTTTATTATATAGATATTTACTGCCCCCTGCTGGAATGGCGTTGAGTCCAGAATGTAAATAACAATGTCCATTGTTCGGTGTTGTTAGCTAATATTTGTAGTTTTTCTAAAAATATTAGTCTTATCAACGTTCCATTTTGGCGTTGTTCACCCTTGACCAAAAATAATAAACGGCAAATGTTAGCTGTCCCCAAATTGTCCATAGTCAAAATTGCATGCACGCTTTTATTTTTACACACCCACAAACAGAGATGGTGGCGGAAGACATCAAACGCACTATCCTTCTCACTCATGGAAATAACAATAAACTAAACTGACTAAACCAACTGAACTACAAAACCACAATAAATCAGCAACAGTAACATGAACCACAAAAACACTTAAAACCCCAAAACCCTGAACTTCCATGGTGCATTGCAGCACAATATCCCTTGTTCATTGTTCTTAGAAATCACATATTTCTCCAAAAATATTAGTCCTATCAACTTTCCATTTTCGCAATGTTCATCCTTGCCCCAAAATACATAAGCACACCATATGGCAAATGTCAGCAAATGTCACACGCATATACGCACACAGAGGCCACTTGGCTATTAGAATATACAGTAGTGTTCAGAATAATACAACCCCTGGCAATAATTATGGAATCACCAGCCTCGGAGGATGTTTATTCAGTTGTTTAATTTTGTAGAAAAAAAGCAGATCACAGACATGACACAAAACTAAAGTAAATTCAAATGGCAACTTCCTGGCTTTAAGAAACACTATAAGAAATCAAGAAAAAAAAATTGTGGAGGGTCAGTAACGGTTACTTTTTAGACCAAGCAGAGGGAAAAAAATATGGACTCACTCAATTCTGAGGAATAAATTATGGAATCACCCTGTAAATGTTGGGAAGGTGTCGTAGCACGGACCCACAACAGCGGGCGCAAATGAACGGACAATGAATAAGCCAAAAAGGTAACAATTTAATGTTGCGATAATACACAACGAAACGTACAGTAATCTGCACAGTCAATTTAACACCAGGTGACGTGTGGGCAGGCTCGAAGATAGAAGACCCCCGATGAGAGAGAAGCTGCGTCCCACACGGCTTCCACCACCAACGGCCTGAAGAACACCGGAGCCGCCAAGTCCCGAGTCCCCAGGTGGCCTCTGTCTTCGGCTGTCGACCCTGGTACTGCTGGCAGAAAGCAGAAATATGATGAGTGAGTGTGAGTCCGCACACTCAGTAAATCCACAGTTAACGAGGGAGGAAGCGCCTCCACCTCCAAGCACACACTCGTGCAGCTCCTGTTTGAGCACTTATCTGGGTGGGAGGTATTGCGAAGCCGTCGCTGAACACCTCAAACGCCACCTCCACAGACGAGTCTCACCGACAGGAAAACGGCTGCAAAGAAGAGTTTAGACAGATATACAGTCTTAAGTTCACAGAGAAATTACCTTGGTAATGGTAGTCGATTTCTCGGCGGGGAGGTGGAGTTGCAGTCCGGCTTTTATGGTGGTGATGATGAACGAGTGACAGCTGGTGCAGAGGATGAGTGACAGCTGTCACTTCTTCTGGGTCTGGCGCCCTCTCGTGCTTGGAGCCCGCACTCCAAGCAGGGCGCCCTCTGGTGGTGGTGGGCCAGCAGTACCTCCTCTTCAGCGGCCCACACAACAGTAAATTTTCATCCCCAAAACTAACACCTGCATCAAATCAGATCTGCTCGTTAGTCTGCATCTAAAAAAGAGTGATCACACCTTGGAGAGCTGTTGCACCAAGTGGACTGACATGAATCATGGCTCCAACACGAGAGATGTCAATTGAAACAAAGGAGAGGATTATCAAACTCTTAAAAGAGGGTAAATCATCACGCAATGTTGCAAAAGATGTTGGTTGTTCACAGTCAGCTGTGTCGAAACTCTGGACCAAATACAAACAACATGGGAAGGTTGTTAAAGGCAAACATACTGGTAGACCAAGGAAGACATCAAAGTGTCAAGACAGAAAACTTAAAGCAATATGTCTCAAAAATCAAAAATGCACAACAAAACAAATGACGAACGAATGGGAGGAAACTGGAGTCAACGTCTGTGACCGAACTGTAAGAAACCGCCTAAAGGAAATGGGATTTACATACAGAAAAGCTAAACGAAAGCCATCATTAACACCTAAACAGAAAAAACAAGGTTATAATGGGCTAAGGAAAAGCCATCGTGGACTGTGGATGACTGAATGAAAGTCATATTCAGTGATGAATCTCGAATCTGCATTGGGCAAGGTGATGATTCTGGAACTTTTGTTTGGTGCCGTTCCAATGAGATTTATAAAGATGACTGCCTGAAGAGAACATGTAAATTTCCACAGTCATTGATGATATGGGGCTGCATGTCAGGTAAAGGCACTGGGGAGATGGCTGTCATTACATCATCAATAAATGCACCATTTTACGTTGATATTTTACACACTTTTCTTATCCCATCAATTGAAAGGATGTTTGGGGATGATGAAATCATTTTTCAAGATGATAATGCATCTTGCCATAGAGCAAAAACTGTGAAAACATTCCTTGCAAAAAGACACAGAGTCAATGTCATGGCCTGCAAATAGTCCGGATCTTAATCCAATTGAAAGTCTTTGGTGGAAGTTGATGAAAATGGTCCATGACAAGGCTCCAACCTGCAAAGCTGATCTGGCAACAGCAATCAGAGAAAGTTGGAGCCAGACTGATGAAGAGTACTGTTTGTCACTCATTAAGTCCATGCTTCAGAGACTGCAAGCTGTTATAAAAGCCAGAGGTGGTGCAACAAAATACTAGTGATGTGTTGGAGCGTTCTTTTGTTTTTCATGATTCCATCATTTTTTCCTCAGAATTAAGTGAGTCCATATTTTTTCCCTCTGCTTGGTCTAAAAAAGTAACTGTTACTGACTGCCACAATTTTTTTTCCTGATTTCTTATAGTGTTTCTTAAAGCCAGAAAGTTGCCATTTGAAATGACTTTAGTTTTGTGTCATGTCTGTGATCTGCTTTTTTTCTACAAAATTAAACAACTGATTGAACATCCTCCGAGGCTGGTGATTCCATAATTTTTGCCAGGGGTTGTAGTAGTGCTATGTGACTCGAAAGATTAATCCAGGTTTTGAGTATATTTCTTATTGTTACATAGGAAACAAGGTACCAGTAGATTCAGTAGATTCTCACAAATTTTTTCATGATTTCTTCACATCTGCGAGGCATTAATTTTGTTGGTTTGGAACCAAGATTTTGCTAATTTACTAGTGTGCTTAGGGTCATTATCTTGTCGAAACACCCATTTCAAGCGCATGTTTTTGCAGGGCATCCTCTTCAGCATAAAGCAACATGACCTCTTCAAGTATTCTGACATATCCAAACTGATCCATGATACCTGGTATGCGATATATAGGCCCAACACCATAGTAGGAGAAACATGCCCATATCATGATGCTTGCACCACCATGCTTCACTGTCTTCACTGTGAACTGTGGCTTGAATTCAGAGTTTGGGGGTCATCTCACAAACTGTCTGCGGCCCTTGGACCCAAAAAGAACAATTTTACTCTCATCAGTCCATAAAATATTCCTCCAATTCTCTTTAGGCCAGTTGATGTGTTCTTTGGCAAATTGTAACCTCTTCTGCACGTCTTTTATTTAACAGAGGGACTTTGCGGGGGATTCTTGCAAATAAATTATCTTCACAAAGGCGTCTTCTGTCACAGCACTTACAGATAACTCCAGACTGTCTATGATCATCCTGGAGCAAATCAATGGGTGAGCCTTTGCCATTCTGGTTATTCTTCTATCCATTTTGATGGTTGTTTTCCGTTTTCTTCCATGCGTCTGTTTTTTTTTTTGTCCATTTTAAAGCACTGGAGATCATTGTAGATGAACAACCTATAATTTTTTGCACCTGCATATAAGTTTTCCCCTCTCCAATCAACTTTTTAATCTAACTACACTGTTCTTCTGAACAATGTCTTGAACGTCCCATTTTCCTCAGGCTTTCAAAGAGAAAAACATGTTCAACAGGTGCTGGCTTCATCCTTAAATAGAGGACACCTGATTCACACCTGTTTCTTCCATAAAATTGACAAACTCACTGACTGAATGCCACACTACTACTATTGTGAACACCCCCTTTTCTACTTTTTTTACTAATAGCCCAATTTCATAGCCTTAAGAGTGTGCATATCATGAATGCTTGGTCTTGTTGGATTTGTGAGAATCTACTGAATCTACTGGTACCGTGTTTCCCATGTAACAATAATAAATATACTCAAAACCTGGATTAATCTTTTAGTCACATAGCACTACTATTATTCTGAACAGTACTGTAGATGCAAACAGTGCTTACAAATACAAAGCAACATGGATACCAGACATTACCAGTAAAGTTTTGCAAGAAAGAGTTTAAAGTGACATACATGGGAATAAAAAGCAGAGCATCCTGAGATGGAATGTACTTCATAATTAACATTTTGCATTGGAACTTCATTTTGTGGGGATTATTTTTGACTACCCTGTTTTCAACTGTGCAAAAAACCCCTCCTCCGCTCACACCTAATCAGCATTGTCTGAGCAATGTTAACAACAACAAAATCAACCACTGTACAGCCCAAATGCTGCCCTGTGTTAACTGCAATTATCCATTTTTTAAGATTACTACCCAACCTATGAACATCCTGATACCTGTGCAAAAACTGATGAATTATCCTTATCCTTGATATAACTGGATGTAACAGACAAATATGGTAAACAGTGGGAGGGGACTTGAACAATATAATGTTTAATTTCAATCTGACTGTAAATTTTTAAAATCAAGGGGTCAAGAATGTGTATCTTTCGAATACACATCAACTTTGGCTGCCTTGATAGATGTTAAAAGAGCTCACACAGAACAGAGAATGTGTAAGTCCATACAGCACGTAAAATAACTATTGAACATGTCACCATTTTTCTCAGTAAATACATCCTTAAAGGTCCTACCGGCATGAAATTTTATCAGATGTTGTAACAACCCAAGTAATCCATGAATGCAAAGAAACCAAAACAACTAAGTACGAAATTAAATTATGTGTAATAAAGTGGAATGACACAGGGACAAAGTATTGAACACGCTTACTGAAATTTATTTAATACTTCAGACAAAACCCTTTGTTGGTAATGACAGCTTCAAGACACCTTCTGTATGGAGAAACTAGTCACATGCATTGCTCACAGACCTGTTCATTTGTTTTTAAGAAGCCTCCTATTTTGCACTCTTTACCTGTATTAATAGCACCTGTTTGAACTTGAACCTGTTACCTGTATAAAAGACACCTGTCCACATACTCCATCAATCACACTTCAACCTATCCACCATGGCCAAGATCAAAGAGCTGTCTAAGGACACCAGGGATAAAACTGTAGACTTGGACAAGGCTGGGATGGACTACAGGACAACAGGCAAGCAGCTTGGTGAGAAGGCAGCAAGTGCTGGTGCAATTATTAGAAAATGGAAGAAACACAAGATGACTGCCAATCTCCCTCAGTCTGGGATTCCATGCAGGATCTCACTTCGTGGGGTAAGGATGATTGTGAGAAAGCTCAGAACTACACAGGAGGACCTGGTCAATGACCTGAAGAGAGCTGGGACCACAGTCACAAAGATTACATTAGTAAAGCACGACGCCATCGACGATGGATTTTAAACCATTGAACACGCTTACTGAATTTTATTTAATACTTCAGACAAAACCCTTTGTTTGTAATGACAGCTTCAAGACACCTTCTGTATAGAGAAACTAGTCACATGCATTGCTCAGGTCTGATTTTGTCTCATTTTTCCACACAGACAAATCTTGAAATCTTCAAGTCTTCAAATCTTGAAGGTTCTGTGGACCTCTTCTATGAACTCTGATCTTTAGATCAGGTGAATGACTGGGCCATTCTAGCAGCTTTAATTTCACTCTCTGAAACTAACTGAGTTTCCTTGGCTGTGTGTTTGGGATCACTGTCTTACTGAAATGTCCACCCTCATCATCCTGGTAGATGGCAATCAGAATGACTTGGTACATTTTTCTATTCATCCTTCTTTCATTTACGTGATGTTTGCCAGTACTGGAGGCTGACAAACAGCCCCACACCATGATGTTCCCACCTCTAAACTTCACTGTTGGCGTGGTGTTTTTGGGGTGATGTGCAATGCCATTTATGGTGTGTATTATGGCACCCAAAAAGTTCAAGTTTGGTCTCATCTAACCAGACTATATTCTCACAGAATTTCACAGGCTTGTCAAAATGTTGTGCAGGAAATTTTAAACAACCTTCAACATGATTTTTCTTGCTCAGGTGTGATTTTGGAGGTGGTGATGACCTAGTGGTTAAGCGCTGGGCTTCAGACCAGAGGATCCTTGGTTCAAAACCCAGCCAGACCGGAAAATTGCTAAGCACCCTTGGGCAAGGTCCTTAATCTATGAGTGGGTCTGTCTGAATGGATGATTGTGAGGCATAACTGTAAAGCATTTTGAGCTTCTGATGTAGATGGAAAAGCTATTAAATGCAGTCCATTTACCGTTCTTCAGCAATGGAGTCTTGTGTGGTGAGTGTGCATACAGGCCATGGCGGTTGAGTGCATTACTCATTGTTTCTTGGAAACAACTGTTCACTTGTTCCCCACAAGTGGTCTTTGCTTCTATCAAACATGAGATGTTTCTTGTGTGACACCTTGATAATGAGACACCTTTTTACAGGCCATCAGTTGGGACTGAACTAGTTGATATTCATTTGTACTGAGAAGGGCAGAATGTTTTCTAATTACTGATAGATTTCAGATGGTGTTTTGGCTTTCCATGCCTTTTTTTCACATCCATTTCTTCATGAGTTCAATACTTATGTCATTTCACAATATTACACTAAGTTCTACAGTTAGGCTTATTCTTTTCTCTGATAAAAGTATCTGGAGAACAGAAACAGCAAGGGATACAAAACAACAAAACTTAACAAGTAGGGTCCAAAATCCCACCGCTACTCAGATAAAAAGAATGACCATCATTGTCCTCATGACGGTGCTACAATAACCACTTTTACGCTTTGGCTAATAACTTCTGAACCATGAATCATACAATCAAACTTCTTGTTTTGTTGGATTCGTCATGTCGTTCTGCATCTGAATAGGCCACATCCATTCGTACCTTGATAGTTTTTTCGCTACTCCTCCAACAATTTTTGTTAAATCATAAAATTTGTCACATGTCATGTTTGGACCGAGCAACAAAAAAGTTAGCACATGGATTTTTTTTGGCGTTTTTTTTTTCGTTTTTTGATGCCATTTGTGAGTAGGCGTGGCCTAACTCACTAAATGAGGTTTAGCTCATGAAGGAATGGTGCACGGTGACTTAGTGGTTAGCACTAAATTGTCTCCACAGCAAGGTCATGGGTTCGATTCCCACCTGTGGCCTTCTGTGTGGAGTTTGTGTGTTCGCCCCGTGTTTATGTGGGTTCTCTCTGGGTGCTCCAGCTTCCTCCCACATCTAAAGACATGCAGGTTAGGTGGACTGGAAACTTTAAATTGTCCATAGGTGTGTGTGCAGGTGTGAATGTGTTTGTGTGTCTGTATGTGGGCCTGCAACAGACTGGTGTCCTTTGTGGGGTGAACCCCACCTTGCGCTCCAACCCCCCACGTCCCTTCTTTGGACTAAGCAGTTGAAGATGAGTGTGTGAGGAATTACTCTTTTGATGTCAAACTTGGGGGACATCATGAGTATGGCCTTCTTAAAATATTGATACTGACCAAAAGGGGGACTACAACCACTGCAATGGACTTTTGCCAATAACTACTAAACCCTATACCTTGCATTTCTGGCTCTTTTTTTCTTATTTTCCTTGAGCTCAGGTGCATCAAGGCATGTTGGCCTGCCTACATCCATTTTGTACCTTGGTGGCCATTTTGATTTATTCCTACTCTTTGCAAAATATTTATTGCTTAGACCATTTATTAATTAATGAAACTTCTCAGAAATCTTCCCCAAGGCACCCACTGCTTGTGGAAATAAATATACACTTACAAACCGCATGGTGGCGCTATTATAACCACATTTACCTTTTGGGTCATTATTGCTGAACCATAATGCATAGAATAAAACTTTTTGGACATATACAATGTGGGAAATAAGTATTTGATCCACTGTCAATTTTGCAGGTTTTCCCACCTACAAAGAATGGAGAGGTCTGTAATTTTTATCGTAGGTACACTTCAACTGTGAGAAACAGAACCTAAAAAAAAAAAAAAAAAAAAAAAAAAAATCCAGAAAATCACATTGTATGATTTTTAAATAATTAATTTGCATTTTATTGCATGAAATAAGTATTTGATCCCCTACCAACCAGCAAGAATTCTGGATCTCACCAGACCTTTAATTTTTCTTTAAGAAGCCCTCTTATTCTGCACTCTTTACCTGTATTAACTGACCTGTTTGAACTCGTTACCTGTATAAAAGACACCTATCCACACACTCAATTAGTCACCCTCCAACCTATCCACCATGACCAAGACCAAATAGCTGTTTAAGGACAACAGGGACAAAACTGTAGACCTGCACAAGGCTGGGACAGACTACAGGACAATAGGCAAGCAGCTTGGTGAGAAGGCAGCAAGTGTTGGCGCAATTATTAGAAAATGGAAGCAACACAAGATGACTGTCAATCTCCCTCGGTCTGGGATTCCATGCAAGATCTCACTTTGTGGGGTAAGGATGATTCTGAGAAAGCTCAGAACTACACAGGAGGACCTGGTCAATGACCTGAAGAGAGCTGGGACCACAGTCACAAAGATTACATTAGTAACACACAACACCATTATGGTTTAACATTCTGCAGGGCAACAAGATCCCCCTGCTCAAGCCAGCACATGTCCAGGCCCGTTTGAAGTTCACCAGTGACTATCTGGATGATCCAAAGGTGGCATGGGAGAAGGTCATGTGGTCAGATGACACCAGAATAGAGCTTTTTGGTATCAACGCCACTCACTGTGTTTGGAGGATGAGAATAAGAAAACTGTCCCAACCGTGAAGCATGGGGGTGGAAACATCATACTCTGGGGGTGCTCTTCTGCAAAGGGGACAGGACAACTGCACCGTATTGAAGGGAGAATGGATGGGGTCATGCATCACAAGATTTTGGCAAACAACCTCCTTCCCTCAGTAAGAGCATTGAAGATGGTCATGGCTGTGTCTTCCAGCATGACAATGACCCCAAACACACAGCCAGAGCAATTAAGGGGGAGCTCCGTAAGAAGCATTTCAAGGTCCTGGAGTGGCCTGGCCAGTCTCCAGACCTGAACTCAATAGAAAATCTTGGAGGGAGCTGAAACTCCAAATCTAAAAGATCTGGAGAAGCTCTGTATGGAGGAGTGGACCAAAATCCCTGCTGCAGTGTGTGAAAACTTGGTCAAGAAGTACAGGAAACGTCTGACCTCGGTAATGACAGACAAATGTTTCTGTACCATTTGTTAAGGTCTGTTTTTTCTAGGGGATCAAATACTTATTTCATGCAATAAAATGCAAATGAATTATTTAAAAATCATACGTGATTTTGTTTTTAGATTCTGTCTCTCACAGTTGAAGTGTACATACAATAAAACTTACAGACCTCTCCATTCTTTGTAGGTGGGAAAACTTGCAAAACTGATAAATACTTAGTTCCCCCACTGTAAATTCTTCTGAGTACTGTACAGTTAACAACACTGCCCATGCCCACTCTTGCCTGGAACATTTCCCACCATTTTGAATAATGTGTAAAAGTGTTTTTCGCTCCTCCTCCCACATTTTTTGTTCAATCTTCATAAATTTTTGTCCATACCATGTGTGGACCGAGCCGCAGAAAAATTAGTCCATGGATTTTGGCTTTTTCTTTCCGTTGTTCTGCTATTGGCTGCCAAAGATGAGTGTGTGGGGCGTAATACACTAAATGTGCTTTAGCTCATGATGGAACAACTCTTTTGAAGTCAAACTTAGGGTACATGATTAGCATGACATTCTACAAAACCTGATAGTTTATGCAACCTCATGGGGGTGCTAAAACCACCACAATAGACTTTTAGCAGCAGCTACTGAACCCTGCATCTTACTATCGTTGTTATTTTTCCTGGTGTTTCTTGTGCTCAAATGCATCTATCTATGTTGACCCCGCCTTGTACCTTGGCTATCATTTTATTCCTACTTTTCACTAACACCTATATTGCTCAGACACTGTAAGTGTGACGTCAATGAAACTTATCGCATAGCTTGCCCAAGGCACCCACTACTCTCACTCACTTACTCATCTTCAACCGCTTTTCCGGGTTCGGGTCATGGGGGCAACAGCTCTAGCAGGGGACCCCTGACTTCCCTTTCTCAGGCCACAATGACCACCTCTGACTGGGGGATGCCGAGGCATTCCCAGGCCAGTGTAGAGATATAATCTCTCCACCTAGTCCTGGGTCTTCCCCGGGGTCTCCTCCCAGATGGACATGCCTGGAACACCTCCCTAGGGAGGCACCCAGGAGGCATCCTTACCAGGTGCCTGAAACACCTCAGCTGGCTCCTTTCAACGCAAAGGAGCAGCGGCTCTTCTCCAAGCTCCCCATGGATGACCGAACTTCTCACCCTATCTCTAAGGGAGACACCAGCCACCCTCTTAAGGAAGCCCATTTTGGCCACTTGTACCCGCGATCTAGTTCTTTCGGTTATGACCCAACTCTCATTACCATAGGTGAGAGTAGGAACGAAGGTTAACCAGTAGATCGAGAGCTTCACCTTTTGGCTCAGCTCCCTTTTCATCACAACAATACGGTAGCGCGAATGCAACAGCGCCCCTGCTGCACTATTTCTCCGGCCAATCTCACGGTCCATTGTCCCCTCACTCGTGAACAAGACCCTGAGGTACTTGAACTCCTTCACTTGGGGCAAGACTGTATTCCCTACCTGTATCCACTACTCATGAAAAATAAGTTAATTAATTAATTAAGATACACAGACAGGTCATCTGAGTGACAAGAGCCAGGGGAAGATTTGCCACGGCCCTTACTTGCATGTATCAAATGCGTGAACAGGGCGTGGAGCCCGACACTCACTGCTTGCGGATAGATTTTGTTTTGGTTCTTTATATGTGTGTATTACTTGGGCTGTTACCAACATCTGGTGAAAATTTCATGTCAATAGCACCTTTAGAATATATTATCCTAAGAAAAATGGTGAAGTGTTAAATACTTATTTAAACCCCGCTGTACTTAACAACGTGAGGCAAACCCCAGCCAATCCAAAAAATCAGTTGAAAGTTTCTACTAACAATCTTTCTATACAGAAACAACATAGAAATTAGATGTATTGATTTTTGTGCTTTCATTTATTGAAGCCACATTCAGCTAATTAATTAAACTAGCAGAAATACCCATTGGTTGGAATGCATAATGACAAAAGAAAATAAATGTAGGTGCAGTGACCATATTAAATTAGCCAGAAAATGAACCATTTGAAAAGGACTGTAAATAATGGTCATGGGTGCTATCATTTTTGTGCAATATTGCCATCATCTTTGAAAAGTGTTACTGCTCAGTACTCTGCTGAAGCAAGAAATAAAAACATCTTAGATCAAAATACATGTGAGATTGAAACTAGTTATATAATGTAAATGTGTATTTATTGCCTCTCAGACATCAGCATCATCATAATCACTCAAACTCAATTGTCTTAACACATTAGAGGCGTGGCTGGATTCAGTGAATGCTCATGTGGTGATCATCTTTTTTTTTTTTTGCTCGTGTATTGTCGCTGGTTGCAGTCTGCCAGAGGCTCAGGCTGGATTTGCTGTGAAGACCTGTCTTCTTTTAAGCATTTTATTTCAAATATTTGTAATATGGCTTGTTGTTTGGTTAATTCTTCTGACCAGATCATCTCAGATATGTTTTGTGCTGACATTTGCATGTGTGTTTGCTGCAGCTATTGATAGCTTCGTGACGTTAGGTCCAGTTAACCCACGATTACCATGGAAATAAGCAGGCCTTATTTTTAATGCCCACACAAAAGCAAAATCATTATAAGAACCACCACTCACCCCCCAAAATAAGACACTGAAATCAAGGCTAGCCTGTTAGCTGAAATTGTCGGGACGATGCTAACGGACTTAGCATTTGTAGCAGCTATCGGTAGCTAGAGGTCATTAGAACAAATTAATACACAATTACTGAAGAAATACATGGGTCATACTTTTTTATCCCAACACCAAAACAAAACCATTGTTAAGAACCACTGTTCAGGGTCCAAAATATGATGTAATGCACACCCAAACCGAGGTTAGCCTGTTAGCTGATCTTGTTGGTGTTTGAGTTTAATTTGTCATCCTGCTCAGATACAGTCACACCCATTCTCCTCCCCTTTACCCATATATGGGCTGTGGAGACACACACACACACACACACACACACACACACACACACACTAGGACAAATGCTATGTTATGTAAGGTGCTTTATATATAGGATAATTTAACACAACATGAGTTTTGACAATGTCTGAAAAGCGCAGTATGTGTATGTGAGCCAACCTTGAACCTTCGTGCGCATGCGTGAATTTTTTCACGCCTGTCGACTGCGTCATTTGATGGTAAGCAGCTTTTGTGTGAGGACGGGTGTTGTCTCTCATCGGATTTTCATTTCAAGGAAAATGGCGGAATGACTGGAGCAGCGCGACTGCATCAAATTTTGCCAGAAACTGGGCAACAGTCAGGTGGAAACCATTCGTAAGATTCGGACGGCTTTCGGTTACGATCCTATGGGCATCACACAGATTAAGGAGCGGTACAACCGGTTTAAAGACATCCGCACAACGGTGGAGAGCGAGCCACGCTCCGGTCGGCCATCAACATGCAGAAATGACCAGATCACCAGATGACCAGATATTTTATTGAAATTTATTTTTTATCATGGTTTTATTTATTTATGTATTATTTTATCTTATCTATTTTATTGTTATTATTGCTATTTTCCGTGTCTATGCTTTTGTTGTGCAGCACTTTGGAGACTCGGGTCTGTTTAAATGTGCTTTATAAATAAAGTGGATTGGATTGGATTGGATTAGATAATTTCCAAAGTGAACCCTGTGGTGATGCGGGACCGTCGTGTGACTATCCGAGAAATTGCGGAAGAGGTGGACATCAGCACTTTTTCGGTACATTCCACTGTGACAGAAGATTTGGCCATGAAAAGGATTGGCAGCGAAATTCTTTCCTGAAGCTTCTGACGGCAGAGCAAAAGCGCCTTTGTGTTGAAGTCTCACAGGACATGCTGGACTCCGAAAAATGATGCCCACGTCTTCCACCATTCGGAAGATTCAGACGGCTTTCGGTGGCTTTTCAGTCGTGTGACTATCCGAGAAATTGTGGAAGAGGTGGGCATGTCACAGCATGTCCTGTGAGACTTCATCACAAAGGCGCTTTTGCTCCGCCGTCAGAAGCTTCAGGAAAGAATTTCACCGCCACTCTTTTCATGGCCAAATCTTCTTTCACAGTGGGATGTACCGAAAAAGTGCTGATGTCCACCTCTTCCGCAATTTCTCGGACAGTCACACGACGGTCCCGCATCACCACAGCGTTCACTTTGGAAATGATCTGGTCATTTCAGCATGTTGATGGCCGACCGGAGCGTGGCTCGCTCTCCACCGTTGTGCGGACGTCTTTAAACCGGTTGTACCGCTCCTTAATCTGTGTGATGCCCATAGGATCGTCACCGAAAGCCATCTGAATAATCCAAATGGTTTCCACCTGGCTGTCACCCAGTTTCTGGCAAAATTTGATGCAGTCGTGCTGTTCCAGTCGTTCCGCCATTTTCCTTGAAATGAAAATCTGATGAGAGACAACACCCGTCCTCACACGAAGGCTGCTTACCAGCAAATGACGCAATCGACAGGCAAGAAAAAATTCACGCATGCGCATGAAGGTTCAAGGTTTGCTCATGCAAGCACACATGATTCAAATCCATCAGGTTTTTGCAAAAAATAAAAAGGTCGGATACTTTTCTAACAGACCTCGTATACCTGATGTTAACACAAAAATATGAATGTTACATTTGATGTCATGTGACTGCATGATTTCAGAGTCACCTCTTTCCTTCACCAGGCATCTGACTTGTTTCTTTAGTTCAAGTCTCTCTTCTTCAAGCCGTTCAAGCTAAGAAAAAGTTGAAAGAAGCTCAACAAAACATAGAAAAGCAGCCATGACACTCTTATATTTCGTCACTACACCACCATACCTCTTTGGTGAGTACTTGGTTTTCTGCTTTGTAGTGCCGTTGCTTGAGCTCCTTGGTTCGCCTGAACTCTGTCAGATCAACCTCGTGCTTTGGCTCAAGACCTGCAGTCATGACACAGACAGAGAGGCTCAAACATAAAATGAATTTCGCTGCTTCAGATCAGGTGCTCTACTTTTAATGAATGGAATAACACAAAGGACAACTTTTAATTAATTTTTTAAACAAGACTCTGACCTAGTCTTTCACGGAAGTCCTCATTTTCATCCAAGAGGTCACCGATTCTCATTTCAAGCTGGTTTATCTCCTTGGTCAAGGCCTCTATCTCACAATCCCTCAGTTTAATTATATTTTTACCCTCTTTGATCTCTGTAATGGCAGCATCCAGGCCATCCACACCCTGTAATACAGCAACAAAGCTGTGGTTACTCATCCTTGACAAAGCATTTCTTATTTCACTTTCATGTCTGTGGTTATCAAGTTGCACACTTTTGTAGAAGAGGAGGTGTAAATGCCAGTGGAAAACAAATACTTATCTTAAATACCCAAGAGCATGTTGATCACGCTCCTGTCACACACAGCCATTTCAATTTCTTAGATTAACCTTATGCTATGTAGGGGTAATAACCTACTTATCTGGTATCAATTAACTAGATTTAGACTAAAAGCAACGACAAACAAACTTTATTCAGGTGAAATGTACAAAAAAGAGCAGCAGTTTTGTGGAGACTTACAGTCAGCCTCAAGTAGTTTGACGTCTCAATTAGCTCTTTGTCTTTTTGTTCTGCATCGGCTTCTGCGAGATTTGCCAGCCGCTCTGCTTCCAGGGCTCTGTTCTCTGCTGCTTCCAACTTAGACTCCAGTTGTTCCAACTTCCTCTGTTGCTTAGCTGATGACAGGCCTTAGACAAGAATTTTTTTTTAATTATGCAGATTACATCAGGAGATTTAGTTACCAGTGTATCTATTTTATCTGCAAAACAGAAAAAGGCTGATTCCATTAAGCGTAATGTATACTCAACAAAAATATAAACGCAACACTTTTGGTTTTGCTCCCATTTTGTATGAGAAGAACTCAAAGATCTAAAACTTTTCCCACATACACAATATCACCAGTTCTCTCAAATATTGTTCACAAACCAGTCTAAATCTGTGATAGTGAGCACTTCTCCTTTGCTGAGATAATCCATCCCACCTCACAGGTGTGCCATACCAAGATGCTGATTAGACACCATGATTAGTGCACAGGTGTGCCTTAGACTGCCCACAATAAAAGGCCACTCTGAAAGGTGCAGTTTTGTTTTATTGG
Organism: Thalassophryne amazonica; assembly: GCF_902500255.1. Classification (NCBI taxonomy): domain Eukaryota; kingdom Metazoa; phylum Chordata; class Actinopteri; order Batrachoidiformes; family Batrachoididae; genus Thalassophryne; species Thalassophryne amazonica. The sequence goes on along the minus strand of NC_047110.1, from coordinate 26,188,968 downwards.
GAGGGGATACCAGTCAGTATCTGGTGTGACCACCATTTGCCTCATGCAGTGCAACACATCTCCTTCGCATCATCCGTGAAGAGAACACCTCTCCAACGTGCCAAACGGCAGCAAATGTGAGCATTTGCCCACTCAAATCGGTTACGATGACGAACTGGAGTCAGGTTGAGACCCCGATGAGGACGACGAGCATGCAGATGAGCTTCCCTGAGACAGTTTCTGACAGTTTGTGCAGAAATTCTTTGGTTATGCAAACCAATTGTTCCAGCAGCTGTCCGAGTGGCTGGTCTCAGATGATCTTGGAGGTGAACATGCTGGATGTGGAGGTCCTGGGCTGGTGTGGTTACACGTGGTCTGCGGTTGTGAGGCTGGTTGGATGTACTGCCAAATTCTCTGAAACGCCTTTGGAGACGGCTCATGGTAGAGAAATGAACATTCAATACACGAGCAACAGCTCTGGTTGACATTCCTGCTGTCAGCATGCCAATTGCACGCTCCCTCAAATCTTGCGACATCTGTGGCATTGTGCTGTGTGATAAAACTGCACCTTTCAGAGTGGCCTTTTATTGTGGGCAGTCTAAGGCACACCTGTGCACTAATCATGGTGTCTAATCAGCATCTTGATATGGCACACCTGTGAGGTGGGATGGATTATCTCAGCAAAGGAGAAGTGCTCACTATCACAGATTTAGACTGGTTTGTCAACAATATTTGAGGGAAATGGTGATATTGTGTATGTGGAAAAAGTTTTAGATCTTTGAGTTCATCTCATACAAAATGGGAGCAAAACCAAAAGTGTTGCGTTCATATTTTTGTTGAGTGTATTTGGGCACACAGACAGCCAGTGCCCTAAAATCTATGATGTACCTACAGTGTGCATGTAAACATTGCTTAATCTGATCATTTCATAAATAAACAAAAGGTCCCACTTCCATCCATTCATTTTCTAAACTCACTTATTCCAGTTCAGGGTCACGGCTGAGCTGGAGCCTATTCCAGCAGTTATTGGTTGAGATGTGGGCTACACCCTGGACAGGCTGCAGTCTACTGCAGGGCCACATGGACACAGACAAACTCATTTATGCTCTCACTCACACTTAGAGTCACCAATTCATGTAACCTGCATGTATTTGGAAGTGGGTAGAAGTTAAAATACCTAGAGGGGAAACCAGGCAAACACATGGAGAACATGCTAAGTGGCTCTACTCTACTCTTTTCTACTCTTCTATTTTACTCTTCCTTTTTAGATATTTAAATTTACCTTAGTATACTAGCATAGTTCCACCTTAGAATTGGAATATAATACACAAGATATATCTTACTGAATTTTCATGCAAACTCCACTCAGAAAGCACCAGATTGACTTCAAACCATGACATTCTCGCTGTGAAGCAGCTGTATTAACCACTAAGCCACTTTGCCTCCCCATTTACACCTTCTACTTACTGAACATTGACAATCTGAAAAAACACAGCTCCAATAACTCATTCAGTTTATATTTAATTTAGTTGAGGATGAAGATTGTTGACTGCATTTGGCCCAAAGACTTGGGAGTCTGACTTATGTACGAGGGTGGCTTCTAACTCTTAAGTCAAAAGGAAAATCGTCCTGTAAAACTACTACGTTGGAAATGTTGCTCTATATTTCTCCCCTCTCCTGAATGATTAAATGAAACAATGTTTCTATCAAAGACTAAGTGGAGGGAATAAAGGATGAATGATTTCTGTAGCATTTTATATTATAGAAGGGTATCTATTAAAGGTAAGAGAGAGTCCCGCACTCACATCCAGGCACATCCCACAAAGATTAAGTGAAGGGAATAAAGGATGGATGATTTCTGTAGCATTTTATATTATAGCAGGGTAACTATTAAAGGTGAGAGAGAGTCCCACTAGTGGAGCAGATAAGTTTTGATTTTTGTCCAGAATTGTTCACTTAGTGACACAAGCATCAGATTTGGCATGCATGTTCTTCATTAATCAGTGTTTGAGAAAAAAGTACGGGCCACTTGAAAATCCAATATGGCAGCCAGGTAGGGGTCAAAGAATAATTACACAGGGGTCAAAGTTTAAAAATGCTCCAATCATATTGAAAAGTATAACACATTATTTATCTGATCATAAATATTCCAAAAAGCTATAGTTTGGAATATCTATGACTGAATGTTATGGAGTTATGGGGTAAAAACAGCAAGAATGGTGACAAAGGTCAATTTCTGTTTGTACAGGGGTCAAAAGTTAAAGCTGCTCCAATCTTTGTAAAATGTGATGCAAATTATTGGTTGAGTAAATAGGGTTTTAAAAGGAATAGTTTGCACCATGTGTCATGCTTACTTGTCACATTACAGGGTAACATATGTCACATGCCATAGAATCCAATGTACGTCGACATTGTTTGACATGTGACATGTACCTTGCAAACCAAGCATTCAACACAGTCAAAACTATTCCATGTATTAATCCTATTAGTTCAACCAATAATTTGCACCACCTTTTACCAAAATTGGAGCAAGTTTAACTTTTGACTCCTGTACAAACTGAAATTGACCTTTGTCAACATTCTTGCTGTTTTTACCCCATAACGCCATAATATTCAGTCATAGATAGTCCAAACTTTTTCTCAAACACTGATATATGAAGAACATTCATGCCAAATCTGATGCTTGTATCACCAAGTGAAGGACTGTTTCAGTTATCTGCTGTACTACACTCACATCCAGGCACATCTCTTTCGGCTTCAGCTGGATTGAGTTTGGGCATAAATGTAAGATGAGCCAGATGAGCCATGAGTCAAACAGGTGTGAACAGGGTCTAAGTGTCCTGGATGAAGAGAGCGGCACAGCTGACAATTAAACACCACCTTGTCATGAGTCCAGGGTTCTTACAGCTTAAAGCATAATAGATTAAAGACTATTTTAATGCCAATTGGAATGAAATTTAAGACCAAAACCATGAATTTAGGTGTTCAGCCAAGTGCTGTTCAAAGATCTGTTAGCACTGGTGCTGGGATCTGAGACAGATGTATAGTAAAGATGAGGGCAGAAGCAGAGCACACAAGGTGCCTGTCGGCACACTGATTTTGCAGTGTTGATTTTTACTTTATATGTGGGATTCCACTGCTTTGATTCCCATCGTGCCAAATTTGAAGACTTTCCTGCATAAAATGCCCCATGCCTTCAAACACATTCCCTGGCATTGGTTTAGGCCACACCTGAAAATTCTTCCCTGAAAAGCCAGTTTTCATTAAATTTACAGTTTTCCACATCATCACGGCAAGAAACAAAACATATTTGTTAGGGTTTGTTAGAGTTGTGTAGCTTCATGTTAAGTTTTCACTGAAATATATTACAAAAGATATTTCTATTTATTTTGATATTTTTTAAACTGCAATGTCAGAAGAAAACAGGAATAAAATCCTACTTGCTATATCTTGACATTTTTAAGCCTTTGAAGGACTGGTTTAAGAGATTTTCATACCAAATAAGGCCTTATTTTTAGATTAACAAAATCAATGGCTTTTAAGACTTTGTAAGGATCTACAGGAACCTTGGAGTAGGTTAGATAGCAGGGTAAACCACCAAACCAACCTGGAAAGCATAAACAAGTTGTAAAGGTTGTATGGGATTGTCTGGTAAGTATTTGTCCAGGCGGCCTTCAACTCACACCTCTGAAGGAAAAATACTTTGACAGTCTCCTCTCCTCAATCTTACGAGCATTCCCACCATACAGAAGGCAGGGATGGGAGGCTCAGGTGGATCGAATGTTATGTCCCTGCCAGAAGTCACTGAGGTCTTCAAAAAAAATTCCTGTGGCAAGTCACTGGAATGAGAAAACACTTCCCTGAGCTGCTGAAGTCCTTGGATGTTGTTGGGTTGTCATGTCTGACACACCTATGCAATGTTGCATGGATGTCTGGGACAGTATGTCTGGAATGGCACACTGGGATGGTGGCTCCTGCGTTTTAAAAAGGGGCCAGAAAATGTATGCAGTTACACTGGAATCACACTTAGCCTCCCCAGAAAAGCCTATGTCATGGTGCTAGAGAGGAGACTTAGAACTTCAATCCTTATTTCACAAGGAGCAATGCAGTTTCCATCCTGGTCATGGAACAGTGGTCCTGCTCTTACCCTTGCATAAAGATTAGAGGGGGTTTGGGAATATGCCCAACCTTTGTCTATACGTTTTGTGAATTTCCTAAAGCCTGACCCCAGGTCCCCAAATGTGTTCTGTGAGGGGGTACTGCAGGAGTATGGGGTACTGGGTCTGTTGCAACTTGGTTGTAATATCTATGCAACCAAAGTAAGAGTTGTGTCCACATACTCTGCATTTCATCAAGCCTGTCTCTGGTGGGTGTGGGACACTAAGGCCCCTCCTTGTCACAATTGTGTTTGTGATTTTCAAACACAGGATTTCAAGATGCAGTCGGGGATTGGAGGGTGTTCAGTTTGGTCACCTCAGAATTGCATCTCTGCATTTTAGGGATGATGTGGTTCTATTGGCTTTATCGGACAGTGAGTTCTGATGCAACAGGCAGGTCTGGGGTTGCACCTCCAAATTTGAGACCATGATCCTCTGTCAGAAATGGCTCAACTGTCCCCTTTGAGTCAGGGGAGACTTAATGACCAAAGTGTAAAATGAATGAGTTCAATTATCTCAGGGTCTTGTTCACAAGCCTTGGAGGGGCAAGCTAGAGAATGAGACTGTTTTAATGTACTTTTACATGTGTGGTTTTGACTCTTCTGCACACAGACTATGGACTGTTATTTGTACTCTCTTTCTGTGGAAACCGGACCTGGGTATCAACCTGTGCCTGAACTCGAACCAAGTTTTACTGGACTTGAGTATAAATAAATCATCATCTTTCAATCCAAGCATGTGCTACTTTTCTGCAAGAGGATCACTGTCTACGAGTTTGTGACAGAAAGGAGCTAGATGGGGTGGTTCAGGCATTTAGTGAGGATTCCCCAATCAACTCCCGAGGGAGGTATTTTCAGACACATCCACCTCGGAGAAGGCCTGAGGAATGATGTAGGGAGGAAGGATGCAGGGATTATATGTCCCAGCTGGTGTGGGAATGCCTTAGGATACTGCAGGAAGAGTTAGGACTTGGCAGAGGATAGGGGCGTGTCGGAAAAGCTGCTTAGTTTGCTGCCACACTGATCCAGAAAAGCGCTGCCTGTAAAAATGCAGAGCAGACTGTATTTCTAAAGTGTTGACCAAACAGCTGAACTGCCACATGATTTATTTGACCGTTCGGCACAGAAGAAGCATAGTGGGTGCACAGTGTGCCAAGTCTTGATCGTAAGGGTTTTAAGAGCAAATGTGTTTGACAAATAGGGATAGCAAAAGACAAATATGCTGCTCTGAGTACCTAGTACAACTGCTGAAAAAGCACTGACATTTCGTCTTCTCTATTCATAGTGGATTTCTTTCAAAATTTCTTTACGCTAAATTGCCAATAAAATACAGGTCCATCATTGCACATCAAATCTTCATCTACACTACAAAAACAAACAAACCATCACTTGTGTGAACTATGAAAATTTAACTTGTGAGCTAAACTGGTTATTTTTTCAATAAAATAATGTTCAAATTGAAACTGAACAGAGGGCATGTAAATTTAATAATAATGATAATAATTTCCTTTATTTGTCATTGCACATACATATACAACATAATCTTTCCTTTACATTTAACCCATCCTAATTACATTTAGACACAATCCAACCACTCGGAGTAGTGGGAAGCCACAGTCCGGCGCCTGGGGACCAACTCCAGATGTAGAGATGTTTTTTCTTGTTTTATTTTGATTGTGGGAGGAAACCAGAGTGCCCGGAGGAAACCCACACAGACACGGGGAAAACATGCAAACTCAACAAATTAACACTGAAATTTTATTTTAAGCTCCTGTGACAAACTAGTGTTAGATGGCTTCCATTAGTGGGTATACAACCCCTGGCAAAAATTATGGAATCACCGGCCTCGGAGGATGTTCATTCATTTGCTTAATTTTAAACAGAAAAAAACAAGGTTACAATGGGCTTAAGGAAAAGCCATCGTGGACTGTGGATGACTGGATGAAAGTCATATTCAGTGATGAATCTCGAATCTGCATTGGGCAAGGTGACGATGCTGGAACTTTTGTTTGGTGCCATTCCAATGAGATTTATAAAGATGACTGCCTGAAGAGAACATGTCAATTTCCACAGTCATTGATGATATGGGGCTGCATGTCAGGCAAAGGCACTGGGGAGATGGCTGTCATTGCATCATCAATAAATGCACAAGTTTACATTGATATTTTGGACACTGTTCTTATCCCATCAGTTGAAAGGATGTTTGGGGATGATGAAATCATTTTTCAAGATGATAATGCATCTTGCCATAGAGCAAAAACTGTGAAAACATTCCTTGCAAAAAGACACATAGGGTCAATGTCATAGCCTGCAAATAGTCCGGATCTTAATCCAATTGAAAATCTTTGGTGGAAGTTGAAGAAAATGGTCCATGACAAGGCTCCAACCTGCAAAACTGATCAGGCAACAGCAATCAGAGAAAGTTGGAGCCAGATTGATGAAGAGTATTGTTTGTCACTCATTAAGTCCATGCCTCAGAGACTGCAAGCTGTTATAAAAGCCAGAGGTGGTGCAACAAAATACTAGTGATGTGTTGGAGCGTTCTTTTGTTTTTAAATGATTCCATCATTTTTTCCTCAGAATTGAGTGATTCCATATTTTTTTCCCTCTGCTTGGTCTAAAAAAGTAACCGTTACTGACTGCCACAATTTTTTTTCCTGATTTCTTATAGTGTTTCTTAAAGCCAGAAAGTTGTCATTTGAAATGACTTTAGTTTTGTGTCATGTCTGTGATCTGCTTTTTTTCTACAAAATTAAACAACTGAATGAACATCCTCCGAGGCCGGTGATTCCATAATTTTTGCCAGGGGTTGTATTATTTAAATATAACCAGCTCCAAGCAAGAAAAGGTGCTATAAAGTGAGGATTTTACGTTCCTATTTCTTTGCACACATGAGGTTCCTGAACTGGGCTTGTGTTATTTCTGAATTTTTATCATTCATTGTTTTCATTATTTGATTTTTACATGCTATCACAATTAAATATTTTTTTTCTACAGTCTGACCTTTTTTTAAACCAATTTTGAACAAGCAGAAGCATAAATTAATCTGCCTTATTTGCCCACAACCAGGCAGAATTTTACAAAATGGCTGTGATTTCTATACATGTCAAAGGAATGTATTTTTCAAGTGCTTTTGCAACTCATGAAGATGATGAAAGTGTTTTAGAATACCTCACACACTGATGTCAGCATGCTGCCATGCAAGGCACTCAACTACACACTGCAGCAACTGTGAGTTCAGTGATCTTTCTCAAGTGTGTCTTTGTGGTTTTGTGAAACAAGCAAAACCAAGTACTCTCTGACCACATGCCTACATCTCTAACCTCCAGACCTCCTCTTTCCCACTCCAGTTCAGTGTATACACAAAAAAAGAACGAAACAGGCTTGATAAAGTGTAATAGCAACCACAGTCAAAGGTAAGATGATGTACAATCATTGCATGATTACATCATCAAAGTGCCACTCCAATAAAAGTTGAGACAGGATAATACTAAGCAGTGATTCGCCCACCTCTGTCTGTCTTTGTGGATTTCTTCAGTTCTTCAATAAGCAGGATATTCTTCTCCATTTCCTCTGTATATTGCTTCAATTGTTCCTTCAGTATTGTGTTTTGGTTCTCTCGCTCTTGGGCAGCCTTGGGTCATCCACCATTGATTCAAAATAATGAGAATCAATGTGTTACACAAAAAGAGAGCGGCACTGTGAATTATCAGACATCACTCAGGAAATAAAAAAAAAAGAAAAAAGGATACTGTCTGTAATGAAACAGAAGTCAAAACAAAGATAAGGATCACTGCATTTCTTTTTTTTAATTTGCATTTTCCATATCACTTCAATGTTTTTGAATTGTTTCTGGCAACAAAATTTTCACAAACACACCACTGTACTTCTAGATTCTATGTATTACATATATGGTACCAAAATGGCAGGTTTTTTTTTTTTGCACCATTAAATAGATGGGTGACAGTATTAGCTGATCCAACATCTTACAGGCACTGGTACTGTATAAGAACCACCTGCATAAAAGTGAAGCATTGTGTTTACAGGTCTTTCAAATACACAGAGACACACCATCGATAAAATGTCCTACATTCAGTCCACCATCGTGGCAGCACGCAAGGAGGCAAAGATGTACTGTGTAAAGTCAGACACACCCCCTGGTGGAACATACCTGCTGCAAGGCAATAATGCCGCTTTTGTCCAAGTCCAACTGTGAGGAACGCAGCTTATCTTTTAGATCGAGGATCATCTGCTGGTAGACCCGAATTTCTTCATCCTTCCCAGAAAGCACTCTCTAAGATTAAGAAAAAGAAAATGCCAGCACAATGGAAAGGAAGCAAGAATTCCTTAACAGCAGAATACCTCAACAGACTCAACTACTTTGGCAAAGAAGTGTAATTATTTGCAGTTACTTATAATGTTCACATAAAAGCCGATATAAGAGGCAGACACTAAACAGAGCACTCAACACTGCTTCATTATTACGTTTTTGCTTGTGCTTTCTTAAAACAGTTTGAATTCTGCAGAAGGTGAGACTCTCGGTTTATGCTCCGAAACTCACCCATGGTCGTGAAATTTAATTTTGACCAAAAGGACAAGGTTACAGATACAAGCAGAGAAAATGAGATTCCTCCATCTGGTATCTACGCTTACAACCCAGGACAGGGTGAGAAGCTCAAATATTTGTGAATGGTTCTGAGTAGAGCTGTTGCGTCATCACATAGAAAGGAGCCAGCTGAAGTGGTTTGAGCATCTGGGCAAGATGCCCCCGGTCATCTCCCTCAGGGGGGCTTATATCTCCCAGTTGTCTTGGGAATGCCTTGGGATTCCCCAGAAAAAAGTTACTGGACTTAGCAGAGGATATCTTAGTGTGGGCAGACCTGCTTGGTCTACTGCTACTTAATAGTAAATTCCTTCGGCTTCTCCATTATTTCATTTGGGGTTGCCACAGTAGATCCGAGGTGGATCTGCATGTTGATTTTTATGCCAGATGCCCTTCCTGACACAACTCCACATTACATGGAGAACAGGTAGGGGTAGACTTGAATCAGGAACCTTCTGTACATGAAAGAAGCACACTTAACCACTTGGCCACAAACCCCACTCTACTGTCACCCAATCACTCATGTGAAAATTATTTGAGACCTTTTAGTTATAGCAGCTGCTGAAAGCATTCTAAATATATGATGACTTGATTGAACAGGGTATGTAGTCGAGCTAAACTCACATCAGTTCAGGTTAGCAAATTCATAAAGGGGCAAAGACTTTTCCACATAAGTCCAACTGATTGTGGATCACATTTTTGCTTTTATAAAGTCAAATATAATGCAATGCTAAAATGTGACCATTCTGTTAGCCATCTTTGAACTCTTCCAAGGTCTGTGTCCCAAGAATGGGCCCTGTGAATTTGAAGACCCTGGCAATAACACTAATGGACTTGAGCACAGACTATGGACGCAAAGTGTTCACAATACCAATGACCATATTTTGGCCTCGGGTTCATTTGTGTTTATTCAAATTTCCTTTGATTTGTGATTTTTAGTTTAAATATGTGAAGCAATTTCAATGACATACACAAAAATACAAGAAATATGAAAGAAGGTAACAGTATCACCAACCAAACAGCCCCCCCCTAAAAATTGGTCTGCACTGCCTTCACTGTGCATGCGTCATTTGGGACCACAGCAGCATGTCTGAGTCTGACTCTCAACATATTTGGAACAAGATATTTGGAATGCATGTTCATCTCATAACAAAGGCTTTGATCCATTTCAAGGAATGAAGAAAAAAAAAAAACAGAAACAAGTGATATGTCGCCAGCAACAAAAACAAGCCAAGAAACTTGTATTTTTTTAAATATTCTGGAACAGAAAATGAATTTGAAATAATGGTAATGGGTTAATGTTTTATTTTTCTCTTATCGCAAATTAAAATGTATTCTTGGTGCCAAGCTCATTTCCTGTGTTCCTCTGAACCTCAAGTATGTGGTCTGAATGGCAGACAGAAATTTATCAGTGGCAGGTCAACTTTAATCAATTACATTTATTTATATAGCACCTAATCACAAAATAAGTTACCACAAAGAGCTTCGCAAAGGTGAGGTCTGACCTTACCAACTCCACTGAGCAAGAACATAGGCAACAGCGGTAAGGAAAAACTCCATGTTTGATTTTTGAGGAAGAAACCTCAAACAGACCAGACTCAGAGGGGTGACCAATGGCCATTCTAACAATAACAAAAATCAGGTGAAAAAAATACAGCAAAGAATTGTCAAACATGTAGACAGAAACAAAAAGGTTCTCGTAGAAAGTCCACGAGACAAAGTCCAGCGGGCATCGTGAATCATAGTTTATCACTAGTGGGAATGAACAAATATCCGATACTGGTCCATACACTACATGCTCAGGTACAGCAGCACTATGGAGACAATTTTCTGCATTTTGGCCAATTCAGTTTAATTAACTGAATTAATCTGTGAACAGTTCATCAACAGCACCTCAAAGCAGAGACACAGACCACAAATTAATCAGCCACAACAAACCACTCACAGACACCAACTCTTACGTAGCAGCAAAGTAACAAATAACAGACAGGATGATGTGATTGCCATCAGCTAGCTCATCATGAGAGGGCTTCACGAACAGTCCCAGAATTTATATATGATGAGCCTGAGTCCAGCTCCCTTATTAGTAACAGTAGTTCAGTACAACACAAATATGTTAGTCATACAAATGGGAGAAGAGATGGGTCTTTAGTCTGGATTTCACTGATTCCACAGAATCAGCCTGTTTTATCTCAGCACGTAGTGCATAATAACAAAAAGCTCTGTGGCCTGCTGACTTCTTTTTACCCTTTAGAATAGACAGTAATCCTGTATCCTGAGAATGCAAAGCGAGTCCGTAAGGTTTAATTAGATCAGCCAGATAGGTAGGTGCTAGGCCATGAAGGATTTTGTATGTTAATTAAAAAAGTAAATAAAAAACTTAAAATCTGACCTCATACAGAGAGGAAAGTAGTGGAGAGGCCAAAATTGGGTTGATGTGATCAATCTTTCCAGACAGGTGGTTAAAGTAAAATCTGTTGTGGTGTCCCAGTTTCCAACAAGTCAAGTGTGGGAACAGACACCGGTGCTATATATTTCTGCATCCATCACACCACAGAACCATCCTGGGTCCTGGACAGCAACCACCCAGGCAGACAGTTAATCCATTCCCACCTCTCGAAAGTAACCATCAATATGTCACAGCCAAGTCAAGTGTGGATATCCCCTTGGCCACTAGGATCCTCAATACTGAGGTGTTGTTGGTCCATGCACATGCAAATGTGCCACACAACCACAATGCCATAGCTGATGTTCTCTCACAAAGCAAGTGACATTGCTCATCTGACTCTCCCTAAGTAACTGCTCATTTAATACAACTTCATTCCAGCAGTACCCATGTATCCTGCAAAGAGACCTAACACCAAAGACATCCAGTAATTGGTCAGCATCCAAGTCTTACAACCACACAGTAAAACAGGAAGCAAAAGAACTCTCAAGACCTGGACCTCTGTTCTCAAGCAAAGATGTTGGCATGACCAAACACCTCTATCCAGAAATCTCATGACTCCATAAGCTCTTCTCAGGCATCTCCTGATCTCAAAGGCCAAGAACCCAGAGACACGATTGCCACTGTCGAGGGAAGTAAATGTTTGTACAAGTTCAACACTTTCCCTGCATACAAATACACATTGAACAGGCAAGACCAGGAAGTCACTGAAAGCCTGGATCTTAGTCTTGATCCAAAACAGTTGTAAACCCAGACATTCCATTTACTCACACAGCTTCTCAAGTGCAGCAATCAGATATCCATTGAACCCCCAAAGATCACAGCATTGTGATCTTTGGACAATGCTGTGATGCTGCACTAGCAGTCACTGCAGAAAGGTTACGATGTCCAGCAACTTCTTGGAGATCCCACAATATAGCAGAGCATCATGGTCAACTGACCGTGATTGTTTGCAAAAGTCAAGATAGGCTACAAAAGACTCCTGCTTTGAAGACCACACAACACTGACCTTGTGTTATTTTTCTTGATCAAATGAGGGATTCAATGTCTATGAGGGCCAGAATATGGTATCGGTCTGCATTTTGTGGAAGGTACTGCTGCTTCAGGATTGATCTCTTGTTAACACCTACCTTCCACTCCTCCACCTTAGCACTGACTGCTGCCATGATGGGGTCATTTTCTTCAGCCATGCTATCGAGTTTATCCGTGAGTTCTCTCACCTACACATTAAACACATATTCATGACTTGATATATAAAAAAGGCAGCAATGCTTAAAATACTTTTGTGTTTTATCTTACAATAATCCATGAATCCATCCTAAAGTGCTGGTACTCACACAATCAAGTGGTGTCTGTTAAGAGCTTGGCTTAGTTTGTAAATTTATTTTACAAATCACCCACAGACTCAGAGTTAGAGAACAAAACATACCAAGAACAAACAGAAATTTGAAAAATGTGGAAAGTGGTGGATTAAGGAGGATTACTTGCAGCTTTGCATGATCCCTCTCTTTTTTGAGCATGTCTGTCATGGAATCAGCTTGTTGTATGGCAATCTTCATTTTGTTGTATTCATCTGTCATCTTCTCCATTTCCATTGCTGATTCCTCCAGGCTTTTCTGAATCTGTTCATATTGTGCTTTCAGGTGCAGGTTTTCATCCTCAGCCCGCTACAAAGAAAAATAAATACAACAATCAGCATTGTGAAAGGGCCATGGATTTACATTCTGTGAAGAGATGAAAGATTATGTATATATTTTTGACAGCCTGCAAATGACCACCTAGAAAGAAGACATAGGTACACTGAGCAGATACACTCCTGTAAAACATAATTATACATGTAAATATCACATTCAGGAGAGAACAATATATTTATACAGAGTTGTGCTCAAACGTTTACACCCTAGCCTAGCAGACCTTTTGGGGTTTTTATGAATGGTAACACAAAAACTTTTTTTTCCACTCATGGTTAGTGGTTGGGTGAAGCCATTTATTGTCAAACAACTATGTTTACACTTTTTAAATCATAATGACAACAGAAACTACCCAAATGACCCTGATCAAACGTTTGCATACTCCTGTTCTTAATACAGTGTATTGTTCCCTTTAATTAATTCTTTTTGTGTTATCATTCATATTCTGTGATAAATGGCCAAAAAAAAAAAAAAATCTACCACTGTATGTAAACGTTTGAGCATAACTGTATACACACACACACACACACACACACACACACACACACACACACACACACACACACACACACACACGCCAATCAATCAAACTTTATTGCAGATGCCAACGTCAAAGTAGACAAACCATCACATACAGTACAGAAAACAAACATACAGTGTAAAACATGTAATAAAAAAAAGTACTTGTGCAAATGCAGTAAAAGGCATCTACAACCCCTGGCAATAATGATGGAATCACCGGCCTCAGAGGATGTTCATTCAGTTGTTTAATTTTGTAGAAAAAAAGCAGATCACAGACATGACACAAAACTAAAGTCATTTCAAATGGCAACTTTCTGGCTTTAAGAAACACTATAAGAAATCAGGAAAAATAATTGTGGCAGTCAGTAACGGTTACTTTTTTAGACCAAGCAGAGGGAAAAAAATATGGACTCACTCAATTCTGAGGAATAAATTATGGAATCACCCTGTAAATTTTCATCCCCAAAACTAACACCTGCATCAAATCAGATCTGCTCGTTAGTCTGCATCTAAAAAGGAGTGATCACACCTTGGAGAGCTGTTGCACCAAGTGGACTGACATGAATCATGGCTCCAACACGAGAGATGTCAATTGAAACAAAGGAGAGGATTATCAAACTCTTAAAAGAGGGTAAATCATCACGCAATGTTGCAAAAGATGTTAGTTCACACAGTCACAGACTGTGTGTACCAATACAGAGTTCCCGTACACATCATCTGTGACCAGCTACATCAGCAAGTGCATAGATGATGTGACTGTCTTCAGGGCCATCACCACACATCCCAACCAGAAGCCGTGGATGACTGCAGAGGAGCGCGCACTGCTGAAGGCTCGAGACTCCGCCTTCAAAGCTGGAGATAAGGTGGCCCTAAGGAAAGCAAGGGCCAAACTGTCCCGGGCCATCAGAGAGGCGAAGCGCGCATACGGACAGTGCATCCACAGTCACTTTAAGGACAGCGGTGACACTCGGCGCATGTGGCAGGGCATCCAGGCCATCACCAACTACAAAACATCACCACCTGCCTGTGGCAGTGATGCCTCCCTTCCAGATGCACTGAACGACTTCTACGCCCGGTTTGAGACACAGAACTGCATGGCAGCGAGGAAGACCTCCCCTCCTCCTGACGACCAGGTACTGTGCCTTACAGCAGCTGATGTGAGGCAAACACTACGTAGAGTGAACCCACGTAAAGCTGCTGGTCCAGACAACATTCCTGGTAAAGTGCTCAGGGAGTGCGCGGACCAGCTGACAGATGTCTTCACAGACATCTTCAACACCTCCCTGGACAGCGCCACCGTCCCGACGTGTCTAAAAGAAACCACCATCATACCGGTGCCAAAGAAGTCTTCAGTGTCCTGCCTCAATGACTACCGTCCCATAGCACTCACACCCATTATTATGAAGTGCTTCGAGAGGCTTGTCAAGAGGCACATCAAGACCCTGCTGCCTCCTTCATTGGACCCCCTGCAGTTTGCGTATCGTCCCAACCGCTCAACGGACGATGCCATATCCACCACTCTGCACCTGGCACTTACTCACCTGGAAAATAAAGACACTTATGCCCGAATGCTGTTCATAGACTTCAGTTCAGCATTCAACACAATTATCCTTCAGAAACTGATTGGGAAACTGACCGCACTGGGACTGAATATTTCCCTCTGTAACTGGATCCTGGACTTTCTGACTGGGAGACCCCAGTCGGTCCGGATCGGAAAAAACACCTCCAGCACCACCACGCTGAGCACTGGGGCTCCCCAAGGCTGTGTGCTCAGTCCACTGCTGTTCACTCTACTGACTCACGACTGTGCAGCAATGCACAGCTCGAACCAAATCATAAAGTTCGCTGATGACACGACTGTGGTGGGCCTCATCAGTAAGAACAACGAGTCAGCATACAGAGAGGAAGTACAACGGTTAGTGGACTGGTGTAGAACCAACAACCTGTCTCTGAACGTAGATAAGACCAAAGAGATGGTTGTTGACTTCAGGAAAACCCCCCACTCCACATCGACGGCTCTGCTGTGGAGATCGTCAAGAGCGCCAAGTTCTTTGGAGTTCACCTGACAGAGGATCTCACCTGGTCCCTCAACATCGGCACCATAACCAAAACAGCCCATCAGCGCCTCTACTTCCTGCGGAGCCTGAAGAAGGCACATCTACCATCCCCCATCCTCACTACATTCTACAGAGGAACCATTGAGAGCATGCTGAGCAGCTGTATTAATGCCTGGTTTGGGAACTGCACTGCATCGGATCACAAGTCCCTGCAGCGGATTGTGAGAACGGCTGAGAAGATCATTGGTGTGTCTCTCTCCACCATCACGGACATTTACACCACACGCTGCATCTGCAAGGCAATCAACATTGTGGATGACCACACACACCCCTCACACACTCTCTTCACCCTCCTACCATCTGGAAAAAGGTACCGCAGCATCCGGGCCCACACATCCAGACTGTGTAACAGCTTCTTCCCACAAGCCACCAGACTCCTGAACTCTTCCCATAAGCCATCAGACTCCTGAACAGCCAGAGTCTGGTCTGATAATTGCACACATCTCATTGACTGATCGAACACACACACACACACACACACACACACACACACACACACACACACACACACACACACACACACACACACACACACACACACCTCACCTACAAAGACAATAACAAAACTGAAAAGCTGCTGCTAAAAATAAGTCTGTTTAAAATTATACTCCCTGCACCACCTCCTCCCCACTAATGTGGTCCTGTATATTTATTGTATATTGTATATTATTAGCACCTTGGTCCTGGAGGAACGTTGTTTCGTCTCACTATGTACTGTACATGGTTGAAATGTCAATAAAAAACCACTTGACCACTTGACCGGGTTTGACCAGACAAATAGAAACCTGGGAAATTAAGATGTTGATCCTCCTTGGTCCTACATATCATTATCATACTCTTTTCTGCATTATACTTGATGTCAAACTTGACTCCATAGTCTGAACATATGTTGAGAAGCTGATGGAACCCTGCACTACTGGGAGATATAATGGCCAAATCATCAGCGTACATAAAGTGATTGATTAAGGTGTTACCCACAATATACCCTGTTCTACAATCTCTCAACAGCTTTGACAGGTCCTCCATGTACAGGCTGAATAGGCTAGGGGACAGAAGCTCACCCTGCCGTACCCTGTCATATATATATATATATATATATATATATATATATATATATATAGTGACCAATTTTTATTAAGGCGGGTTGTCCTGCCAAGACAATGTGAAGTAAAAAAAATATCTTTCTAAAGGATCGCGCTATTGCTGAATTTTCTTTCCCCTCATTCAGTATTTGCTCCGTATTTCCATCAGTCATGTCCCATACTCCCATAATGATTATTTTGTAGTCTGTGGTGGTTTACAAATACCTCAAGGTCTTCCAAACACTGATAGAGCTGGCGGTTTGCCGAGTTGAGTTTTCTCTGAGTCTCAGCTTGCTCATCACGAGACATGACCGAGTCTTTTTTGTCCAGTTCTCCACGATAAAAATCCACATCTTGCTGGAGCTGCTCATTCTGTTGTGTCAGAGGAAAGGGAGATATGGCTTCAGAAAAACAGAATCTAATAGGTGACATTCAAGAATGTTTTAAATTTTTTATTATGTACTGTACTGATTAGCTCAAATCACATCCTATGTGCACACAACCTACATGTGAGTTATCAAAATGAATGACTACTAATTATACACTCACCAAAAATATAAACGCAACACTTTTGGTTTTGCTCCCATTTTGTATGAGATGAACTCAAAGATCTAAAACTTTTTCCACATACACAATATCACCATTTCCCTCAAATATTGTTCACAAACCAGTCTAAATCTGTGATAGTGAGCACTTCTCCTTTGCTGAAATAATCCATCCCACCTCACAGGTGTGCCATATCAAGATGCTGATTAGACACCATGATTAGTGCACAGGTGTGCCTTAGACTGTCCACAATAAAAGGCCATCTGAAAGGTGCAGTTTTGTTTTATTGGGGGGGGATACCAGTCAGTATCTGGTGTGACCACCATTAGCCTCATGCAGTGCAACACATCTCCTTCGCATAGAGTTGATCAAGTTGTCAGTTGTGGCCTGTGGAATGTTGGTCCACTCCTCCTCAGTGGCTGTGCGAAGTTGCTGGATATTGGCAGGAACTGGTACACGCTGTCGTATACGCCGGTCCAGAGCATCCCAAACATGCTCAATGGGTGACATGTCAGGTGAGTATGCCGGCCATGCAAGAACTGGGACATTTTCAGCTTCCAAGAATTGTGTACAGATCCTTGCAACATGAGGTGATGTTCTTGGATGATGGCACAACAATGGGCCTCAGGATCTCGTCACGGTATCTCTGTGCATTCAAAATGCCATCAATAAAATGCACCTGTGTTCTTCGTCCATAACAGATGCCTGCCCATACCATAATCCCACCGCCACCATGGGCCACTCGATCCACAACACTGACATCAGAAAACCGCTCACCCACACGACGCCACACACGCTGTCTGCCATCTGCCCTGAACAGTGTGAACCGGGATTCATCCGTGAAGAGAACACCTCTCCAACGTGCCAAACGCCAGCGAATGTGAGCATTTGCCCACTCAAGTCGGTTACGACGACGAACTGGAGTCAGGTCGAGACCCCGATGAGGACGACGAGCATGCAGATGAGCTTCCTTGAGATGGTTTCTGACAGTTTGTGCAGAAATTCTTTGGTTATGCAAACCGATTGTTTCAGCAGCTGTCCGAGTGGCTGGTCTCAGACGATCTTGGAGGTGAACATGCTGGACGTGGAGGTCCTGGGCTGGTGTGGTTACACGTGGTCTGCGGTTGTGAGGCTGGTTGGATGTACTGCCAAATTCTTTGAAACGCCATTGGAGATGGCTTATGGTAGAGAAATGAACATTCAATACACAAGCAACAGCTCTGGTTGACATTCCTGCTGTCAGCATGCCAATTGCACGCTCCCTCAAATCTTGCGACATCTGTGGCATTGTGCTGTGTGATAAAACTGCACCTTTCAGAGTGGCCTTTTATTGTGGACAGTCTAAGGCACACCTGTGCACTAATCATGGTGTCTAATCAGCATCTTGATATGGCATACCTGTGAGGTGGGAAGGATTATCTCAGCAAAGGAGAAGTGCGCACTATCACAGATTTAGACTGGTTTGTGAACAATATTTGAGGGAAATGGTGATATTGGGCCTCATGTATCAATGTTGAGCACTTGTGGCGTAAATTTACGGCGTAAACTTGAAATACACCAAAGTCGCTGTGACATGTATCAAGCAGTGCGCACCTGCCCATTTCTGGCATACGCCTGACGTGATCTTGATAAATGCGGCGGGTGGAAACGATCGTAATTATAATAAACACGCCCATAAATATTCAGACTCCGCTTCAGACACACCCTCATTTTACGACATTGAAGACGGGAAGACGGCAATGAAAAAGAACTCCACCAATCACGACGCGTGCCAATAGAGCATCAAAAGCGGCCATCATATCAATAGTTTTGTAGTATATAATCAATAAAGTGTTACAGTGGTCCCTCATTAATCGCTGGAGTTACGTTCTAAAAAATAGCCCGTGATACGCAAAACCGCGACGTAGTCAGCGTTATTTTTTACAATTATTACAGACGTTTCAAAGCTGTAAAACCCCTCACTACACAGTTTATACACTTTCTCAATCAGGCATGAACATTTTCTCACTTTTCTCTCGTGTGTAAACACTCTCAAAGTTCAAACCTTAGTAGGAAAATAAGACCAAACTGTTTTCAGGCCCAAACATTTGTTTGAGAAATAAAAATAGAACATTTTCCTATAAATCATTATGGCATTTAGAACTAAGGAATTAATTTTAACGATCAACGAACGAGTTCAGACACATAAGAAATTATTAATAGTGACTGACCAGTATTTCACAGATCGGGCCTCTGCATCCTGGCGCTGCGCCTTTTCCCACTCACACCTGGCTGCAGGTGTCTGTTTCCGTTTCAGTTATGAGTAGTTGTTGGCGCTCTTTTCTCTTCTGGGCAACAAGATTCTTATAAACAGATACGCAGAACACAGAACACAAAACAACAACAACAACAAAAAGGCATGCAAAATTGGACTAAATACTCCGCGAGACTCCGAGGCCACGACAGGTGAACGGCGTTATAGCGAGGGACCACTGTATTCTCTTTTCACATGTCAATAATTCTTGACATGTGGATATTTGCTCGCTCAATTAATAAGACACGCCTAATCTGTCAGATTTTTTTATTTTTTAAATGTATTTCTGTATTTATTTTATTGTGACAACCGAATGGAGACGACAAAACCTGATTGCAGCACGGGCGAATTAAGGGAATGACGAAACTACAGTTGTTATTATCAATTTCATTGTCTAAAACGATCACACCACATGAAGTTAAGCTCAGCGCTGCTCTGGCTCCAGGCTCGAAGCCTGGAGAAAAAGGCGAGCAGCGCTTTCTTTCCAGTCAGCGCTGGGGCCACGGATCGTGCTCCATAACAATCCCACAACAGCGGGATTTGTATTGATTATTATGTAGCATAATCAGGAAAGTGTTATTTATGTAACATATGCATTGATTTGTATAATGGCACTGTTTATCATGTTGATCATCTTCATTTTTATGTGGATTCCAGCGCTGGTTCATTTTGGTGTATAATTTACGCCTCCTCTCGACCTGGTGTATATTTTCAGCGCAGCGTACGCCAACGACTACATTGATGAATGCCAAGCAGCGCAGCCGTTTTGGCGTACACCCCATATACGCTCAAATATCGCTGTATGCAACGTTGATACATGAGGCCCATTGTGTATGTGGAAAAAGTTTTAGATCTTTGAGTTCATCACATACGAAATGGGAGCAAAACCAAAAGTGTTGCGTTTATATTTCTGTTGAGTGTAATTCCATTTTGGGCCCAGTGGCAAGATGACAGCCCCCCCCCCTTTTTTTTTGGAAGGAATATTTTGGATTTCAGTTGATCACCAATTGACATAACAACATCAAAGAGCTGGCTGAAATTCCACAGCATGACTAAGATAAATTCGGAGGGCAAAGGCCACCCTCTGTTGTTATCAGGACTTTGATGATAACTGGTGACAGGTACAGACACAGTGATACGTAAATGATGGGATAAAAACAAACTGTTCGGTTCTGTTGGTTTCATCAGACAGTGACCACCGATGCCCCCTAAGCAGCTTCGAGGTTGAGTGTGAAACTAGTGGGATGAAAATCAGCACCTCCAAATCTGAGACCTTGGTCCTCTGTTGGAAAATGGTGGATTGTTCCCGCTGGGTCAGGAAAGAGGTATTGCCCGAGATGGAGAAGTTTACGAATCTTGGGGTCTTGTGCACGAGTGGGAGGTAAGTTGGAGTGTGATATTGCTAGACAGATTGGAGTAGAAAGACACTGTACCGGACCGTCGTGGTGAAGAAGAGCTAAGCCGTAAGTCAAGGCTCTCAAGTTACTAGTCAATTTATGTTCTGATCCTCACCTTTGGTTATGAAGTTTGGGTAATGACTGTAAGAATAAGGTCATGGATACAAGCGGCGAAAGTGAGATTCCTCCATTGGGTATCTGTGCTTACACACTTGGACAGGGTGATAACCTCAATTATCCGGGAGGGGCTCAAAATAGAACCGTTGTTTCGTCCCATCAAAATCAGCCAGATGAGGTGGTTGGGGCATCTGGTGAAGATGCCCCTTGGTCATCTCCCTAGGGAGGTCTTCCAGACATGTCCAAGAGGGAGGACACCCTATGGAAGACCCAGGACACATTGGAGGGATTATATTTCCCAGCTGTGTGGGAACACATGGGGATTCCCCGGGAAATTACAGGATTTGGCCAAAGAAAGGGAAGTGTGGGATGAGCTGCTTACTCGGACCTGGATAAGCAGCAGAAAATGACTGAATGAACACTCAAACAGAGGTGGTGGCCTCAGAGAAACTTGTATATCCTGGTTCACTTGTAGTACCATTACCAACTAATTCCAAATACACATTCACATTCATACTTACTACAATATACACTCAACAAAAATATAAACGCAACACTTTTGGTTTTGCTCCCATTTTGTATGAGATGAACTCAAAGATCTAAAACTTTTTCCACATACACAATATCACCATTTCCCTCAAATATTGTTCACAAACCAGTCTAAATCTGTGATAGTGAGCACTTGTCCTTTGCTGAGATAATCCATCCCACCTCACAGGTGTGCCATATCAAGATGCTGATTAGACACCATGATTAGTGCACAGGTGTGCCTTAGACTGCCCACAATAAAAGGTCACTCTGAAAGGTGCAGTTTTGTTTTATTGGGGGGGATACCAGTCAGTATCTGGTGTGACCACCATTTGCCTCATGCAGTGCAACACATCTCCTTCGCATAGAGTTGATCAGGTTGTCAATTGTGGCCTGTGGAATGTTGGTCCACTCCTCTTCAATGGCTGTGTGAAGTTGCTGGATATTGGCAGTAACTGGTACACGCTGTCGTATACGCCGGTCCAGAGCATCCCAAACATGCTCAATGGGTGACATGTCCGGTGAGTATGCCGGCCATGCAAGAACTGGGACATTTTCAGCTTCCAAGAATTGTGTACAGATCCTTGCAACATGGGGCCATGCATTATCCTGCTGCAACATGAGGTGATGTTCTTGGATGTATGGCACAACAATGGGCCTCAGGATCTCGTCACGGTATCTCTGTGCATTCAAAATGCCATCAATAAAATGCACCTGTGTTCTTCGTCCATAACAGACGCCTGCCCATACCATAACCCCACCGCCACCATAGGCCACTTGATCCACAGCACTGACATCAGAAAACCGCTCACCCACACGACGCCACACACGCTGTCTGCTATCTGCCCTGAACAGTGTGAACCGGGATTCATCCGTGAAGAGAACACCGCTTCAACGTGACAAACGCCAGCGAATGTGAGCATCTGCCCACTCAAGTCGGTTACGACAACGAACTGGAGTCAGGTCGAGACCCCGATGAGGACGACGAGCATGCAGATGAGCTTCCCTGAGATGGTTTCTGACAGTTTGTGCAGAAATTCTTTGGTTATGAAAACCGATTGTTTCAGCAGCTGTCCGTGTGGCTGGTCTCAGACGATCTTGGAGGTGAACATGCTGGATGTGGAGGTCCTGGGCTGGTGTGGTTACACGTGGTCTGCGGTTGTGAGGCTGGTTGGATGTACTGCCAAATTCTCTGAAACGCCTTTGGAGACGGCTTATGGTAGAGAAATGAACATTCAATACACGAGCAACAGCTCTGGTTGACATTCCTGCTGTCAGCATGCCAACTGCATGCTCCCTCAAATCTTGCGACATCTGTGGCATTGTGCTGTGTGATAAAACTGCACCTTTCAGAGTGGCCTTTTATTGTGGGCAGTCTAAGGCACACCTGTGCACTAATCATGGTGTCTAATCAGCATCTTGATATGGCACACCTGTGAGGTGGGATGGATTATCTCAGCAAAGGAGAAGTGCTCACTATCACAGATTTAGACTGGTTTGTGAACAATATTTGAGGGAAATGGTGATATTGTGTATGTGGAAAAAGTTTTAGATCTTTGAGTTCATCTCATACAAAATGGGAGCAAAACCAAAAGTGTTGCGTTTATATTTTTGTTGAGTGTATTTCACATTTAAAAAAAACTATATTTATGTGACTAATACATGACACCTAAACAGATTCTTGTCATTTGATTGATGGATTGTATACCATGCAACATTTGAGCATTTTTGGACAATTTGTCTTGCATTCTTGTACCATATGTTTCGCTCTAGCAGTTTGCAAAAATGCTTCCATGATGTCAGGAAGCTAAAGCCAGTAGCTGCAGTGTTCATAGGGACAATTGTATCAGCCATAGAAACTCCTTTTCACTGGATTCGGGAAAGCAGATATGTGTTTCCACAATTAGCGGCTCTCGCTCTGTTCATCGTGTCAGCAGCTCCCCTTCCAGCCAGAGTCAAGTGCTGGTCGGACACAAAGTCCCCTGTTGTCTCCTTCCTGTAAGTCAAATTTCAAATGGTGCATATCTATTTAGGTGTCATATAAAACAAGTAATGAATGTTTTCTATTCATGCAAAAGAAAAAATATTTAATTGGTTGAAAGGTGGAATGCGTCATTAAAATTGGGTGACGCCTCGCTGAATTAAATGTTCAATTCCACTCAGCTCCACCTCTGTGAACCATCTTTCCACTCATGGAAATATTCTTAATACTGCACACTCATAAACATTCATTATTTGTATACAGCATACAACTGAATACAGCATCTACCTCTGCTTCTTACCTTCTTCTTAAGCTTTTTTATCTAAAGCGATTGAATGGGAAGAAATGAAAAGGAGAAAATCATAAAAGCAAATAATTGCCGAGCACATAAGGCTGAAATGTACTAGTGCTACAGAGAATGAAAAGGACAGTTGAAACCTACAGATTATGGGTGCGTAATCCTGAACAGACGGCATGTGATCTGTTGGCTTTGAGATGCTAGTGAGTTTGTGTGTTGTCACTACCTTACTTTCAAAATCTTTCATTTTATAAAGAGAATTATTTTCTATTGTGGTATTTAAAACATTCATATCGCACAGTCCTATGTTAACATATACTGTAAGTAAGTAAGCTCTTTTGGATTCTTCCTTTTTTACTTGGGGTCACTACAGCAGATCTGATATGCGTTATTTACTCCAGTGCAGCTCATGCAATGCACCAGGGCCTGGTGGTAGGCCAGGGATCAGTCAGGAGATTGACCATCCACCTCAATTTCGACCCTTCAGCTTGCTCCATCTAGTAGGATTTGTGTGGATGGATGGCAAAGGTGTTGAAAGTGCTGGAGGGAGCATTCTGTGATTCACACAGAGAGGGATGAACTGTGAGCCTGAATATTCCACTGTTTACAGCCAGTGCAGATGAACTAGCAGAACTAGCCTGAAGAAAATCAAAGCATGGGAAAAAATGCATCAGGGAAATATCTGCCACTGACACTAGACGTGTAAAGGACTACTGAATGACAACAAAAAAAGACAAAATGCAGAAAAGAAGAAATGTGACTGTATACAACCCCTGGCAATAATTATGGAATCACCGGCCTCAGAGGATGTTCATTCAGTTGTTTAATTTTCTAGAAAAGAAGCAGATCACAGACATGACACAAAACTAAAGTCATTTCAAATGGCAACTTTCTGGCTTTAAGAAACACTATAAGAAATCAAGGAAAAAAATTGTGGCAGTCAGTAACGGTTGCTTTTTAGACCAAGCAGAGGGAAAAAAATATGGACTCACTCAATTCAGAGGAATAAATTATGGAATCACCCTGTAAATTTTCATCCCCAAAACTAACACCTACATCAAATCAGATCTGCTCGTTAGTCTGCATCTAAAAAGCAGTGACCACACCTTGGAGAGCTGTTGCACCAAGTGGACTGACATGAATCATGGCTCCAACAAAAGAGATGTCAATCGAAACAAAGGAGAGGATTATCAAACTCTTAAAAGAGGGTAAATCATCACGCAATGTTGCAAAAGATGTTGGTTGTTCACAGTCAGATGTGTCTAAACTCTGGACCAAATACAAACAACATGGGAAGGTTGTTAAAGGCAAACATACTGGTAGACCAAGGAAGACATCAAAGCATCAAGACAGAAAACTTAAAGCAATATGTCTCAAAAATCGAAAATGCACAACAAAACAAATGAGGAACGAATGGGAGGAAACTGGAGTCAACGTTTGTGACTGAACTGTAAGAAACCGCCTAAAGGAAATGGGATTTACATACAGAAAAGCTAAATGAAAGCCATCATTAACACCTAAACAGAAAAAAACAAGGTTACAATGGGCTAAGGAAAAGCAATCGTGGACTGTGGATGACTGGATGAAAGTCATATTCAGTGATGAATCTCGAATCTGCATTGGGCAAGGTGATGATGCTGGAACTTTTGTTTGGTGCCGTTCCAATGAGATTTATAAAGATGACTACCTGAAGAGAACATGTAAATTTCCACAGTCATTAATGATATGGGGCTGCATGTCAGGTAAAGGCACTGGGGAGATAGCTGTCATTACATCATCAATAAATGCACAAGTTTACGTTGATATTTTGGACACTTTTCTTATCCCATCAATTGATAGGATGTTTGGGGATGATGAAATCATTTTTCAAGATGATAATGCATCTTGCCATAGAGCAAAAACTGTGAAAACATTCTTTGCAAAAAGACACATAGGGTCCAATTGAAAATCTTTGGTGGAAGTTGAAGAAAATGGTCCCTGACAAGGCTCCAACCTGCAAAGCTGATCTGGCAACAGCAATCAGAGAAAGTTGGAGCCAGATTGATGAAGAGTACTGTTTGTCACTCATTAAGTCAATGCCTCAGAGACTGCAAGCTGTTATAAAAGCCAGAGGTGGTGCAACAAAATACTAGTGATGTGTTGGAGCGTTCTTTTGTTTTTCATAATTCCATAATTTTTTCCTCAGAATTGAGTGATTCCATATTTTTTCCCTCTGCTTGGTCTAAAAAAGTAACCGTTACTGACTGCCACAAATTTTTTTTCCTGATTTCTTATAGTGTTTCTTAAAGCCAGAAAGTTGCCATTTGAAATGACTTTAGTTTTGTGTCATGTCTGTGATCTGCTTTTTTTCTACAAAATTAAACAACTGAATGAACATCCTCTGAGGCCGGTGATTCCATCATTTTTGCCAGGGGTTGTAGCATCCATCCATCCATCCATCCATCCATCCATCCATCCATTTTCTTCCGCTTTATCCGGAGTCGGGTCGCGGGGGCAGCAGCTCAAGCAAAGCCGCCCAGACCTTCCGATCCACACACACCTCCCCCAGCTCCTCCGGGGGAACCCCAAGGCGTTCCCAAGCCAGCCGAGAGACGTAGTCCCTCCAGCGTGTCCTGGGTCTTCCCCGGGGCTTCCGCCCGATGGGACATGCCCGGAACACCTCTCCAGCAAGGCGTCCAGGGGGCATCCGGAAAAGATGCCCGAGCCACCTCAACTGCCTCCTTTCGACATGGAAGAGCAGCGGCTCAACTCTGAGCTCCTCCCGAGTGACTGAGCTCCTCACCCTATCTCTAAGGGAGTGCCCAGCCACCCTGCAGAGGAAACTCATCTCGGCCACTTGTACTCACGATCTCGTTCTTTCGGTCATGAGCCAAATCTCATGACCATAGGTGAGGATCGGAACGTAGATCGATCGGTAAATCGCGAGCTTTGCCCCCCTACACAGCTCTCTCTTCACCACGACGGTCCAATACAGCGACCGCATCACTGCAGATGCTGCACCGATCCATCTGTCGATCTCACGCTCCATCCGTCCCTCACTCGTGAACAAGACCCAGAGATACTTAAACTCCTCCACTTGAGGCAAGGACACTCCACCGACCTGAAGAGGGCAAAGCACCTTTTTCCGGTCGAGAACCATGGCCTCGGATTTGGAGGTGCTGATTTTCATCCCAGACGCTTCACACTCGGCTGCAAACCGCCCCAGTGCACGCTGAAGGTCCTGATTTGACCAAGCCAACAGAACCACATCGTCCGCAAACAGAGACAAGATTCTGTGGTTTCCAAACCAGACCCCCTCTACACCCTGGCTGCACCTAGAAATTCTGTCCATAAAGATAATGAACAGAACTGGTGACAAAGGGCACCCTGGCGGAGGCCAACGCACACTGGAAACAGGTTTGACTTACTACCGGCAATGTGAACCAAGCTCCTGCTACGGTCGTACAGGGACAGGATAGCCTTAACAAAGGACCCCAGACCCCGTTCTCCCGGAGCACCCCCCACAGGGTGCCCCGAGGGACACGGTCAAATGCCTTCTCCAGATCCACAAAGCACATGTGGACTGGTTGGGCGAACTCCCATGAACCCTCGAGCACCCAATGGAGCATGTAGAGCTGGTCCAGTGTGCCGCAACCAGGACGAAAACCACACTGCTCCTCCTGAATCCGTGGTTCGACTATTGGTCGAATTCTCCTTTCCAGTACTCTGGAATAGACTTTACCAGGGAGGCTGAGGAGTGTGATCCCCCTGTAGTTGGAACACACCCTCCGGTCCCCCTTCTTAAACAGAGGGATCACCACCCTGGTCTGCCAATCCAGAGGCACTGTCCCCAACCGCCACGCGATGTTGCAGAGGTGTGTCAGCCAAGACAGTCCCACAACATCCAGAGATTTAAGATACTCAGGACAGATTTCATCCACCCCAGGAGCCTTGCCACCGAGGAGCTTTCTAACCACCTCGGTGACTTCGGCCTGGGTAATGGATGAGTCTGCCTCTGAGTCCCCAGTCTCTGCTTCCTCTTCGGAAGACGTGATGATGGGATTGAGGAGATCCTTGAAGTATTCCTTCCACCGCCCGACAACATCCCCAGTCAGGGTCAACAGCTCCCCACCCGCACTGTAGACAGTGCTGGTGGAGAGCTGCTTCCGCCTCCTGAGGCGTCGGACGGTTTGCCAGAATTTCTTCAAGGCCGACCGATAGTCCTCCTCCAAGGACTCCCCGAACTCCTCCCAGACCCGAGTTTTTGCCTCTGCGACCTCACGGGCTGCGGCACGCTTGGCCTGTCAGCTGCCTCCAGGGTCCCACCTACCAACAAAGATAAGTAGGACTCCTTCTTCAGCTTGACAGCATCCCTTACTTCCAGCGTCCACCACCGGGTTCGGGGATTGCCGCCGCGACAGGCACCAGAGAGCTTGCGACCACAGCTACGAGCGGCCGCATGGTCCACTCGGACTCCATGTCTCCAACCTCCCCCGGGATCTGTGAGAAGCTCTCCCGGAGGTGGGAGTTGAAGACCTCGCTGACAGAGGGTTCCGCCAGTCATTCCCAGCAGACCCTCACAATACGTTTGGGCCTGCCAGGGCTGACCGGCTTCCTCCCCTACCAGCGGATCCAACTCACCACCAGGTGGTGATCGGTCGACAGCTCAGCCCCTCTCTTCACTCGTGTGTCCGAGACACGTGGCCGAAGGTCAGATGATATGACTACAAAGTCGATCATCGACCTCCGGCTCAGGGTGTCCTGGTGCCACGTGCACTTATGGACACCCTTGTGCTCGAACATGGTGTTCGTGATGGACAAACTGTGACTAGCACAGAAGTCCAACAACTGAACACCACTCGGGTTCAGATCGGGGAGGCCGTTCTCCCCCTCTAGCTGCCACCTTATCATGGTGGGGGAGTTTGCGTACCGGGATGATCCTAGGAGCTATGTTGTCGGGGGCTTTGTGCCCCTTGTAGGGCCTCCCAAGGCAAACAGGTCCTAGGTGATGGGTCAGACTAAGAGCAGTTCAGAAGCTCCCATGACCAGTAAAAAAATCAAGGACCGAGACGTCGCCCGGTATGGCGGAGCCGGGGCCCCACCCTCACTTGTGAACAAGACCCGGAGATACTTAAACTCCTCCACTTGAGGCAAGGACACTCCACCGACCTGAGGCAAAGCACCTTTTTCCGGTCGTGAACCATGGCCTCGGATTTGGAGGTGCTGATTTTCATCCCGGACGCTTCACACTCAGCTGCAAACCGCCCCAACCTGCGGTCCTCAGAGGCAGACTCACCCATTACCCAGGCCTGGGGTTGGGGCTCGTGCGCGAGCGCCTGGTGGTCGGGCCTTAGCCCATGGGGCCTGGCCGGGCTCAGCCCAAAAGAGTGACCTGGGCCCACCCTCCTGTGGCTTCACCACCTGCAGAGGGGGCCATGGGGGTCGGATGCAGAGAGGACTGCGTGGTGGTCGAGGGAGGGTGGCCCGGCGGCCCGGTCCGCGCTCACAGCCCCTGGCTGTTGGGACGTGGAATGTCACCTCACTGAGGGGGAAGGAGCCTGAGCTTGTGCGGGAGGTTGAGAGATACCGACTAGAGATAGTCGGGCTCACCTCCACGCACAGCTTGGGCTCTGGTACCCAACTCCTGGAGCAGGGCTGGACTCTCCACTTTTCTGGCATTGCCCACGGGGAGAGGCGGAGAGCTGGGGTCACATTGCTTATTGCTCCCCAGGTCAGTCGCCATGTGTTGGCGTTCACTCCGGTGAAAGAGAGGGTCGCGTCCCTATGCCTTCGGGTCGAGGACAGGTCTCTCACTGTTGTCTCGGCCTACGGGCCGAGCGGCAGTACAGAGTACCCGACCTTCTTGGAGTCCCTGGGAGGGGTACTAGATAGCGCTCCGACTGGTGACTCCAATGTTCTCCTGGGGGATTTCAACGCCCACGTGGGCAGCGACAGTGAGACCTGGAGGGGCAACTGTACAGCAAAGTTGGTAATTGAATTTTGTTAGTGCATTATAATGCATTATAATAATGCACCCCTCTTTCAGTTTCATACACTGTTAGACAAGAAATATATTTCATGGAACATGTTTAACCCAGTTTGATTTCATGACAAATTAGGCTTAAGTCCATGTCATTTTTGTCAGGGTGTCTGAAATAACAGATACAGTCTGTTTCTTTACAAAAATAAAATGTGATTTTCATTTTGAAAAATATATGACATAAAATAATCTTATAAACACACCATTAAAGTGTTCACTGCAGATCCTTAAATACTTTTTTTTTTTTTTGGGTGGGGGGGGGGGGGGGGGGTGTCCTTTCTGCCTCACTCTGTGGATAGCTTTTAACCAAAGTTTGTTGGTGCTGAGCATTTCTAATATTCTCTTTGCTATCGTCCATCAATTCTGGTAATAATAAAATGATCATAACCAGGGATTTAAGTGTCTATTAATATTAACTTAATGAACATCAATATTACATTAACCTTTCATATTTTGAAAACTGTGTAACCCACTGTGGGGTAAGATCTGGCAGCTTTGCTGTTGTGATGATAAATGATGAATATCTGCGACTGCGCAATCAGCTATCTGATTGCACAGCACCAGCTGCACAGATTACTTTGGCATTCAGGCAACCACTGCCCACGGTACTGATCATTTGGTCAGAGGCTGGTTTGCAGGATGGTAGTTGTTGGGTGAGCTTCTCCTTGGAGACAGCATGTACAACCCCAATTCCAATGAAGTTGGGACATTGTGTAAAATGTAAATAAAACAGAATACAATGATTTGCAAATCCTCTTCAACCTATATTCAATTGAATACACCACAAAGACAAGATATTTAATGCTAAACTGATAAACTTTATTGTTTTTGTGAAAATATTTCCTCATTTTGAAATGGATAACTGCAACACATTCCAAAAAAGTTGGGACGGGACAACAAAAGACTGGGAAAGTTGATGAATGCTCAAAGAACACCTAATTGGAAACAGGTGAGTGTCATGACTGGGTATAAAAGGAGCATCCCCAAAAGTCTCAGCCATTCACAAGCAAAGATGGGGTGAGGATCACCACTTTGTGAACAACTGCATGAAAAAATAGTCCAACAGTTTAAGAACAATGTTTCTCAACATTCAACTGCAAGGAATTTAGGGATTCCATCATCTACAGTCCATAATATGATCAGAAAATTCAGAGAATCTGGAGAACTTTCTAGATGTAAGCGGCAAGGCCGAAAACCAACATTGAATGCCTGTGACCTTCGATCCCTCAGAAGGCACTGCATTATAAACCGACATCATTGTGTAAAGGATCTTACCGGGTGGGCTCAGGAACACTTCAGAAACCCATTCTCAGTTAACACAGTTCGTCGCTACATCTACAAGTGCAAGTTAAAACTCTACCATGCAAAGCGAAAGCCATACATCAACAACATCCAGAAATGCCGCCACCTTCTCTGGGCCTGAGCTCATTTGAAATGGACAGACGCAAAGTGGAAAAGTGTGCTGTGGTCTGATGAGTCCACATTTCAAATTGTTTTTGGAAATCATAGATGTCGTGTCCTCCGGACAAAAAAGGAAAAAGACCATCCAGATTGTTACCAGCGCAAAGTTCAAAAGCCAGCATCTGTGAAGGTATGGGGGTGTGTTAGTGCCCATGTCATGGGCAACTTACACATCTGTGATGGCACCATCAATGCTCAAAGGTACATCCAGGTTTTGGAGCAACTCATGCTGCCATCCAAGCAACATCTTTTTTAGGGACGCCCCTGCTTACTTCAGCAAGACAATGCCAAGCCACATTCTACATGTGTTACAACAACGTGGCTTCGTAGTAAAAGAGTGCGGGTACTAGACTGTCCTGCCTGCAGTCGAGACCTGTCACCCATTGAAAATGTGTGGCACATTATGAAGCGCAAAATACAACAATGGAGACCGCAGACTGTTGAACAACTAAAGTTGTACATCATGCAAGAATGGGAAAGAATTCCACCTACAAAGCTTCAACAATTAGTGTCCTCAGTTCCCAAACGCTTACTGAGTGCTGTTAGAAGGAAAGGTGATGTAACACAGTGGTAAACATACAGTGGGGCCAAAAAGTATTTAGTCAGTCCCTGTTTGTGTAAGTTCTCCTACTTAGAAAGAAAAGAAGTCTGTAATTTTCAACATAAGTACACTTCAACTATGAGAGACAAAATGAGAAAAAAAAAAAGATCCAGGAAATCACATTAGGATTTTTAAAGAATTTATTTGTAAATTATGGTGGAAAATAAGTATCTGGTCAATAACAAAAATTCAACTCAATACTTTGTAACATAATCATTGTTGGCAATGACAGGGGTCAAACGTTTCCTGTAAGTCTTCACCAGGTTTGCACACACTGTAGCTGGTATTTTGGCCCATTCCTCCATGTAGATCTCCTCTAGAACACTGACGTTTTGGGACTGTCGCTGGGCAACATGGACTTTCAACTCCCTCCACAAATTTTCTATGGGGTTGAGGTCTGGAGACTGGCTTGGCCACTCCAGGACCTTGAAATGCTTTTTATGGAGCCACTCCTTTGTTGCCTGAGCGGTGTGTTTGGGATCATTGTCATGCTGGAAGACCCAGCCATGTTGCATCTTCAATGTTCTCATTGATGGAAGGAGGGTTTGGCTTAAATTCTCACGATACATTGCCCTGTTCATTCTTCCCTCAACACAGATCAGTTGTCCTGTCCCCTTTGCAGATAAACAGCCCCAAAGCATGATGTTTCCACCCCCATGCTTCACAGTAGATATGGTGTTCTTGGAATGCAACTCAGCATTCATCTTCCTCTAAACATGA
Organism: Thalassophryne amazonica; assembly: GCF_902500255.1. Classification (NCBI taxonomy): domain Eukaryota; kingdom Metazoa; phylum Chordata; class Actinopteri; order Batrachoidiformes; family Batrachoididae; genus Thalassophryne; species Thalassophryne amazonica. Next base: position 26,156,411 of record NC_047110.1, on the reverse strand, counting down.
CAAGTTGAGTTTTTGCCAAAATGTTCTATTTTGGTTTTATCCCTCCACATGATATTCTCCCAATCCTCTTCTGGATCATCCATATGCTCTCTGGCAAACTTCAGACGGGCCTGGACATGTACTGGCTTAAGCAGAGGGACATGCCTGGCACTGCTGGATTTGAGTCCCTCTCTGCGTAGTGTGTAGCCTTTGTTATTTTGGTCCCAGCTCTCTGCAGGTCATTCATCAGGTCCCTCCGTGTAGTTCTGGGATATTTGTTCACCGTTCTCATGATCATTTTGACCCCACGGGATGAGATCTTGCGTGGAGCCCCAGATGGAGGGAGATTATCAATGGTCTTGTATGTCTTCCATTTTCTTACAATTGCTCCCACAGTTGATTTATTCACACCAACCTGCTTGTCTTTTGTAGATTCACTCTTCCCAGCCTGGTGCACATCTACAATGTTCTTCCTAGTGTCCTTCAACAACTCTTTGGTCTTGGCCATGGTTGAGTTTCGAGTCTGACTCTTTGAGGCTGTGGATATGAGTCTTTTATACAGATAACGAGTTCCAACAGGTGCTATTAATACAGGTAACAGGTGGAGGACAGAAGAGCTTCTTAAAGAAGAAATTACAGGTCTGTGAGAGCCATAAATCTTGCTTGTTTGTGGGTGACCAATACCTATTTTCCATCATAATTTACAAATAAATTCTTTAAAAATCCTACAATGTGATTTCCTGGATTTTTTTTCTCATTATGTCTCTCACAGTAGAAGTGTACCTATGTTGAAAATTACAGACCTCTCTCATCTTTCTAAGTAGGAGAACTTGCACAATCAGGGACTGACTAAATACTTTTTGCCCCCACCGTACCACTGTACCAGCTTTTTTGAAACGTGTTGCAAGCATCCATTTCAAAATGAGCAAATATTTGCACAAAACAATAAAGTTTATCAATCTGAACATTAAATATCTTGTCTTTGTGATGTATTTAATTGAATATAGGTTGAAGAGGATTTGCAATCATTGTATTCTGTTTTTATTTACATTTTACACAACATCCCAACTTCATTGGAATTGGGGTTGTACGTGCATGTGTGTGTATGTAGGGGTTGGTGGAGGGAAAGCAGGGAAAATATTTGCACCAGGGCCCAACATATCTACATTTCACCACTGCTGCTATGCATGTTGATTTGGCACAAATTTTGCACCGGGTGCCCTTCCTGACGCAACTTCAGATTAAATGGAAAATGTGCATGGGTGATCTTGAACAAGGAAGCTTCTGCTTTGGAACCAAGAACACCTACCATTTGGCTACCACATGGCCCACATTAAACTATACTGCACACCGCCATAAACCTAAACCTCACTACTGCGGAGGAAGAGACTTAACTTTAGAGAACGCTACTGTCTGTATGACTCTGTCAGTCAGTTGCCACATACCTCTCTCTTCAGCTTCTTGATCTCACCCTCAGCCTCCTCTGCATGCACAGCCAACTGGGAAAACAACAGAGTGCAAACAAGCGGCACTGGAATTTCAGAAACACACACCATATTCTTAGCACCAAAGAGGCTCGTCAAAAATGTAGTCCTCGCAAATCACCACCCTTCTATGTTATGAGCATAAACACTATCCAGCTGCAGATACTATGGACTATTTTCACAAAAATGTGCCAGCAAAGGTGCCCTGACACTTGCACGACTTTGATCCACGTACTTGCACGCACATCGTCGTGACGTTCCCAGCTGGACGCCGTGCTTTGTTCCACTGGCTGCCACGCATTGTGTGCTGGACGCTGTGTCTGTAAAATAATTATTTCGTAGCAGATTAATCATTTTCTCTTCAAGCTGGCTGTTGAAAACAGCTCGAATCGCTTCCTGAATCACAAAGGAGCGCTCCAGCCACAGTCTTTCTCGCGCACACTGAACGAGGGGGAGAACGCATTTGGAGCCGTCTAAAAAGGTAATTTGTCATGTAAAGGTATGTTTGTGATAGATTTAACATCTTGTTATAATCGCTCAGAGGAGTTGTGCTTCTTCTTCTACTCAACGAGCTGCACGTAGTGTTGGTGAGTAGTTCGCACAATGTTCACTCCCACTTCATGTTTGTTGCACAACATTTATGCGTGAAAGATTTTTTGAATATTTCAAAATTCTCGTAGCGCAACTGCACGCGCCAGCACCCCTCTCACGTTCAGTCTACACCCGTTAACGACATATTTACTCTCCTGCACGACACAGTGCATGTATCAAAGCCGTGCAAGTGTCAGGGGGCCTTAAGGCTGCCCTACAGATGTCTCTGTCAGTGGAAGGTCAAAGGTCTTATCAGCCATGTGGTGCACTCATGGATGAGAGGCCATTGTTACCCAGCTCTTCTTTTGTGTTGCTGAGATGCAAATTCTCAAAAGGTGCACTTATTGTGAGTCTTTCCCATTAGTTCAACAAAATCATTATAGAATCTTCAAAAACACTTGACTAGGTAATTTTCTCTTCATAAATCAGGATTTCAAATATATGGATTTCAAGTATATGAAATTTTGAATAATACAGGCTATATTATGCCACTTGGAATGTCTTTGCCATTATCAACTTTTGTCTCTTCCATTATTTTGCAGGCATAACTACAAAGACCACTTGATAATGGTACAGACAATAATGATATCTTGCATAATATAAATTTAGTCATCATGTACTAGGCTAGAAATTTGCTCAAGAGACATATTTCATGTATTAACCTATTAACCCTGGGGCTAGACAAGTTTTTCAGTACAAAAGCAAAAGAATAATGCAATAACTATAAAGACAACAGCCCAAAAAGTGCAAGTTATTTATACTCAACAAAAATATAAACGCAACACTTTTGGTTTTGCTCCCATTTTGTATGAGATGAACTCAAAGATCTAAAACTTTTTCCACATACACAATATCACCATTTCCCTCAAATATTGTTCACAAACCAGTCTAAATCTGTGAGTGAGCACTTCTCCTTTGCTGAGTTAATCCATCCCACCTCACAGGTGTGCCATATCAAGATGCTGATTAGACACCATGATTAGTGCACAGGTGTGCCTTAGACTGTCTACAATAAAAGGCCACTCTGAAAGGTGCAGTTTTGTTTTATTGGGGGGGGGGGGGGGGATACCAGTCAGTATCTGGTGTGACCACCATTTGCCTCATGCAGTGCAACACATCTCCTTCGCATAGAGTTGATCAGGTGGGTCAATTGTGGCCTGTGGAATGTTGGTCCACTCCTCTTCAATGGCTGTGCGAAGTTGCGACGACGAACTGGAGTCAGGTCGAGACCCCGATGAGGACGACAAGCATGCAGATGAGCTTCCCTGAGACGGTTTCTGACAGTTTGTGCAGAAATTCTTTGGTTATGCAAACCGACTGTTTCAGCAGCTGTCCGAGTGGCTGGTCTCAGACAATCTTGGAGGTGAACATGCTGGATGTGGAGGTCCTGGGCTGGTGTGGTTACACGTGGTCTGCGGTTGTGAGGCTGGTTGGATGTACTGCCAAATTCTCTGAAACGCCTTTGGAGACGGCTTATGGTAGAGAAATGAACATTCAATACACGAGCAACAGCTCTGGTTGACATTCCTGCTGTCAGCATGCCAATTGCACGCTCCCTCAAATCTTGCGACATCTGTGGCATTGTGCTCTGTGATAAAACTGCACCTTTCAGAGTGGCCTTTTATTGTGGGCAGTCTAAGGCACACCTGTGCACTAATCATGGTGTCTAATCAGCATCTTGGTATGGCACACCTGTGAGGTGGGATGGATTATCTCAGCAAAGGAGAAGTGCTCACTATCACAGATTTAGACTGGTTTGTGAACAATATTTGAGGGAAATGGTGATATTGTGTATGTGGAAAAAGTTTTAGATCTTTGAGTTCATCTCATACAAAATGGGAGCAAAACCAAAAGTGTTGCATTTATATTTTTTGTTGAGTGTAGTTTAATTTTTAAATAAAGATGTAGCTTTACTACTTAAATATCACCCTCTACTGCAGGTCTGAGTATCCAAGATGCAGAAAAAAATGTGCATTTTTTTCCAAAATGTTCTTTACCGTCATTGGCACAGTTTTATGGAAATAGCCCTGATGTTTTTTTAAAATAAACTATTGTTATATTTAATCCTCAAAACAATTTTGAAATAAGGTCATTATAAAGAATAGTAGAAGAAGCGTATCAGAGATATACATATATTTAATCTTGGACCTAGCTTAGGGCCCCTTCACACATAACACGAAAGATGCAGAAACCGGAATAAAATCTGTAAACCAAAAACGAAATTGGGAACCACGAAACATTCCACCTGCTGTTGGGAGGGACGCATGGTCGGATAGGCGTGCACGATACAACCGGCAACGGTTTTGTGCACGCTTGTGCAATGAACAACAGTGCAAGCAGCTGGAACATGTGGCACCACATCGTGCCGCTGTTGTGGAGAAAAAAAACAGCTGGAATGTGTTGCACCACATCACAACTGCTGTGGAGAAAAACAAAACAAAAAACAAACACCATAAAAACACCGCAATTTCGAGTAGACAGTACAAGTATGAACTGTCTGTTCCTCTGTAGATGACCCATGGTCATAGACGTACAGGCATGACTTGACATGAATGAAGCAGTGTGCTCTTATCATGTCCACATCTGCTGGTCCAGCATGTCCAGTTGGCCCTGTATGCGTGTCTGGCCCGACGTGTGTCCTGTGAGCGGTGCATTGCAGGACAAACACCGCATCATGTGGAACAGAGCTCATGTGGGTGCTGTGACATTCAGATCACCTGCTGTGTGTTCACATGATCTGATGTTCCGTTTCACCTGGGACAGCCTGTCAATGTACACGCTGTGCCTTCGCTCACTGCAGCCCGTCGCAAAAGCGACATATGTTATATGTATGTCCACGTGAGGATAGCAAGCAATCACACGCATGTCACAGTGGACAGCTGTAAGGTCGTGTTCTTCAATACATGGTACGTGTTCCCCAGATGTGACGTCCAGGACCAGAGACCCTCAATAGCTGCTGCTGTTGGCGGCCATGCCTCCATCCATTCAGCACACAGACCAACATGTCACTCTCTGTTTCTGTGTTATGTGATCATTTTTTTTTTGTTATTTTGTTATGTAACTGGGTATGTAGTTATTGTGGTATTTATTTATATACCTGTCCTGGCTGTGGTCTCGATGTTTTTAATGTGACACGTCGTGTGCACTGAGCTGTCATTTGCAGCTTTCAGTGAGTCTCTGGTCGGCAATCAGCAGAGAGGCGCCTCGCCGTGCTGTGTGCGCGCAGACATGTCTGGCCGCTCCCCATCTGTACATACATATGCTCCCCCTGCCACATATGTTGCGGGGGGAGCGTGAAACACACGCACACCATATGCATTGAGGGGCGACATACGCGCGATACACAAGCACGCCACGTATTGCAGGGGGAGCCAATACACTGGCACGCCACGTGTGCTGCTTTGCAACGCCACACTCGTGGGGGCACTTAGACAAATTCCACAGCCAACTGCAGCAGCTACAGATTTTCCAAGGTAATCAATATGTTCAGAATAGAAGAGTGTAGAATTTCTAGTTTTGATATTTCAAAAGAAAACCACTAGAAAACATTAGATCAAACAACCTACATACAGTCCGGAATTGCCACATATTTAGTAACTTAAACTTTCTGGGCTTAAATTATGTGCATATATGTTGGGAAAGTTCCCTGATAATCATTAAAACATTTAAGATCTCTAGATACTGCTGTCTGCTGTATTTTTCACTTTAAAACAATATTCGATTGATAACAGTATGACTAAAAATAAAATTTCATTACATTTGGCAAATGTTCGTTTTATTTTGATGATAAGTTGGCCCGCCTATTTTAGCCATTTTCAAGTTTTCTATGACTCCCCCCCCCGCCCAAAAAAAAAGATGTACTGGTCATTCTGAACATATTGAGTACCTTGGAAAATCTATAGCTGCTGCAGTTTAGAAAATACAGCTGTATTTGAAGTAACACTTGGGATGAAAAAGGGTGTGGTCATTTTCGGGATGTTCGTCCATGATAGAGGTTTTAGCACATATCCCAAGTTGTTCAATGGGGTTCAGTCTAGAACAGTTGAATTATTCTCTCCTAAATGATGTGCCTACATGTCTGAGCTAGGTCCTCTATTTTATAATATTTCACAATGCTATGTGTGTTTTTACTTAGTGTAATTATTCAAAGGGATTTAAGAAATTCAATTGACAAACAATGTCAGATTTGCGAAGTAAAATATTCAAGCAAAAGTCCGCACAGCCTAAGCACTCCCATGCAAAAAAACTTTTGCCTGAAGAAGGGCAGCGCCCGAAATGTCACTGGTGCCTAATAAAAGTTTTTGCATGGGAGCGCTTAGGTTGTGCGGATATTTGCTTTAATATTTGTCTCACCTTGATCCAGCATTTTGATGTACATATCTTTTTGATTCACTCAGATTTGCAGAGTAAGCCAAGCAGGCAATGCATTTTTAATACTGACTTTGCAGTCCCGTGTCCGTTACAGCAATTACGTGTAATGAGTTCATACCTCTTCATTAGTTTTCTTTTCCTTTTTCATTTCTTCGCTGAACTGGATCAACTCCTTCTCCCTCTGCTCCAGCTCACTCTCAAGCTGCCGAATCTCATCTCTCAGGAAGCGGCTGTCTGGCCCTGCGCTGGACTGCTGAGCATATGGAACATAAACAAGATAGACATGCAAACAACCGCCTCCAAGTTATCTTTTAACATCCGATTAAACTTCACTCTGATACCTGCATCGAAATACTTAAACTACCATGAACAAGTTCCTATGTAAACACTAATAACACGTTCTGCAAAGACTTTCAAATAGAAGAATAATTATAATAATGATGTGCTGCAAGAAAAAAGGGTTGTGTGGAATTAGGTGTAATCCTCTTAGGTGCGGTGTATCAATGGCTCATCTTATCGCCTTTGCAGTGCAGATAAACAAAAAGACTGTACACTGTGCTAGAAAAGAGCACATACAGCAACATGCAGTCCTACATTATAACATGTCAGTATGAAACAAGCGTGAACTACAGATTTACAGCAGTACAACTGTCCATTTCACTCCCACTCACAAAACTCTGCCTGGAACTGGTCGTACACACACATACACACAAATACGTGTCAAGCTGATTCCAGAAAGGGCCAAGGGGGTGCAGGTTTTCTTTAACCACCAACTCCACCAGGTGATTTCACTGATTAACATCACTTTGAGCATCAATGAAATAGCTCATCAATGAAAGATAAGATCATCAATGAAATCACCTGGTGGAGCTGGTGACTGCAAAGAAAACCTGCACCTTCTTGGCCCTTTCTGGAATCAATTTCACACCTAAGACATACAGTATATAGTCAATATCAGCATGTACGTAAACAGATAATATACAGGAAGTCAAAAATAATACTTGCACCTTCATGATTTCACATATAAATGGTAAATGGACTGCATTGATATAGTGCTTTTCCATCTACATCAGAAGCTGAAAGCCCTTTACAATTATGCCTCGCATTCACCCGTTCACACACCGATGTCAGGGCACTGCCATGTAAGTCGCTCACTACACACCGGGACCAACTAGGGGATTAAGGACCTTGCCCAAGAGGCCTTAGTGATTTTCCAGTCCAGCTGGGTTTTGAACCCCTCTGGTCTGTAGCCCAATGCTTAACCCCTATGTTTACTGACTTATAAAAGTGCTCCCTCATATACTGAAAGTTGTCACAATGCTAAATAAGAATGTGAATGTACACTCTACTGCATTAATGTAATGATTAATTTCCTTCATGCTACAGCCAATATAAGCTCAAAAGAAACTAAGCAATGGAATGACAACTACAGAATGCCTGAGACTGTAAATACTTTATATATGCACTGTAAGGAGTATTACCTTGGCTTCTCGTTCCAACCGTAACAGCTTAGCACGGAGTTCCTCTTCTACAACACAAAAATCAGTGTCAGTAATGTAAACAGCAATGTTTTTAGCCAAATATGTTTGTTTTGTTGACAAAAGAAGTAGCGACTAACCAGTTTTAGCATTTTTGTCAATGAAGTCAGTGACATGATTGAGTTCCCGATCCTTAATCTGACAAGGAGAGAAGAGTTACTTCCAAAGCATTCAAAACCCAAAGTTGTGCATCCAAATTACTTGTTTTTACAACCAACATTTCAAAACCCAAAGCTATTTGCCTTAAAGTGCAGCCTCTATGCATTTTTTTTCCTTTTGGCTTCTCCCTTTTTCACTTGGGGTCACCACAGCAGATCTGATATGGATCAGCATGTTGATTTGTCACATTTTATGTCTCATCCCTTACCAAAAAGTAGTATATGCAAGTATGTTTCAAGTATACTTCTAGTTTACTTTTTATATACTTATAAGTACTATTTTTTGGTAAGGGATCTCCCTCTTGACAAAAAGACATAGAGAATCTCTGAGATATTGTCTATGGGGCCAATGAAGTACAGTAATACCATGAAGTCCATTTCCTGGACATATCTGTGAATGATAGGTCTTGATGCACTGATTTCAGCATCAGTCCACTCCTTGTTCTTGAATTGGCTTTGCTTGGCAATCTTCTCAAGAATGCGGTCATCCCTGTTGCTTGCGCATCTTTTCTAACCACACTTTTCACTTCCAGTCAACTTTCCATGAATATGCTTTGATACAACACTCTGCAAACAGCTTACCCTCCTTGTGGAGGGTGTTACTGAGTGTCTTCTGGTCAACTATCAAGTCAGTAATCTTCCCGTGATTGTGCACAAAACCGGACTGACAGATTCATAGTATATACAGTTGTGCTCAAAGGTTTACATACCCTGGCAGAATTTTTTGATTTAGTGGCCATTTCTCAGAGAATATGAATGATAACACAAAAACGTTTTTTACTCATGGTTAGTGGTTAAGTGAAGCCATTTATTGTCAAACAACTGTGTTTACTCTTTTTAAATCATAATGACAACAGAAACTACCCAAATGACCCTGATCAAAAGTTTACATAGCCCTGTTCTTAATATTGTGTACTGCCCCCTTTAACATCAATGACAGCTTGGAGTCTTTTGTGGTAGTTGTGGATGAGGCTCTTCATTTTCTATGATGGTAAAACTGACCTTTGTCACCATTCTTGCTGTTTGTACCCCATAACTCCGTAACATTCAGTCACAGATAGTCCAAACTATACATTTCTGTATTTATTATGATCAAGCAAATTGGACCACTATGTAAGTGGTCCACACAGCATGTAAGTATCCCGCTTACATGCTGTTTGGAGCATTGTAAGTGGGATACTTTGTGGTATTTGTATAGTAATGGCTTTCTTCTGGTGACTCAACCATGCAGTCCATTTTTCTTCAAATGCCTCCGTATTGTGCATCTTGAAACAGCCACAGCACTTTTTTCAGAGAGTCCTGTGTTTCAGCTGAAGTTATTTGTGGGTTTTTCTTTGTATCAAATCAATAATTCTGCCAGGGTATGTAAACCTTTGAGCACAACTGTATCTATATATCTCTATCTATCTATCTATAATCTATATCTCTATCTATCTGATCGATCTATCTATATACACACACACTGCATAAATACTAAGTGCGACATAGGCCCTGAGGCTCGTTGGTGGTGGTGCTTATCTCCAGATTCTGTACTGACAAGTGGATGACAATGATGACTCCCCCTGGATGGGATGCCAGTCCGATGCAGGTTGCTTCACCAGCCAAGGCCAGTACATATTTACAGCTGGGTGGACTGAGAAGTGTAGTCAATGTAGTTTCTTGCCCAAGGACACAGACAGGTAGGATTCAAAACCAGGTCTAAAGATTGGCAGGCCAGCTCCTGATCCACTCAGCTACCTGCTCTACAAATAGTGACTGGAAATGAAATATTCAAATATTTTGAAATACATCATTTCTCTTTTTTGTGGTACTGTGGGCCATAATTATCAAAATTATCAATCAATCAATATTTATTTACCGTATATAGCCATTTACAGCAACCAGATGGTGTCCAAAGTGCTTTACAGTAAAAACAAGAAATAAAAATTCACGAGAATAAAAGCAAACATACAACAGAATTAAAGAGGCACATAAAAACAAAACATGTCACAGCGCCACTAGGTATTAAACGCCATTTAAAAAGTACAGAAATGTTGACAGAAATAGTGCGTAAATTAGGAGGTAACTTGTTCCACAGTCTGGGTTCAGCTACCACAAAAGCACAATCACGCCAAAATTTATGTTTTGACCTCGGAACATCTACATACAGTTGACCAGGTGACCCCAATACCTTATTGTAAGTGCAGGGAAATAAAATTTCAGACAGGTAGGAAGGTGCAACAACATTCTGGGGATTTGTAAAGATCAAAGAGACTTTGGAAATTTGTGTTCTTTAAGGGCTGTCAGAGCTACATGTTATCAAAGCAGTATAAACCATCTGGCTGTCGACTTTCGACAACTTTGATATTTTTGGGGCAATTGTACCATTTCTACCAAACAGAAATATTGTTTGCTGCATCACTTTACTATTTTTACAGGAAAAGGTCATTTTAAGGAAGACTGCAAGACAAGCACTTCATGAATAACATCAAAGGCTAAATGAGCATTTGAGGTAGCGGGTGCACACCGACTGTATTAGGAAGTAGTGCTCCTGCTCCCTGGTTTAGAAAATCCATGATACATACCAACTGTGGTAACCATTTGTTATGGATAAGAGGCCATTTCATGCTCACAAGGAATACTGCAAGTAAAACATGTTTCGAGTGGCCTTGCCCTTTGACCTTCCGACCACCCAAAAATATGGTTCAACAAAGTTGAATAAGGTTCCTAATATACATCCCATACGTACATAATAATCACTTTGGTACAGCAAACATTATTATGCTCACAAGCAGTTTATTGGAAAACAAATGCTTTAAGTGAGCTTTACATTTTTTTTTACTTAAAAATGATTTTAGTTCTTGGGGTTGGGCAACCAAGGAGTGCCAAACCCAAAGTAATGAATTGATGAATATTACCCCAACACCTGGACCACAGTCACTAAACTTTAGTGCCCACAGTCAGTAAAGTTTAGTGACTGTGGTCACTAAAGTTTAGTGTAGAGTTTACTTAGTGTACAGCAAAATTTAGTGTACAGTTCACTTTAGTGACAAAAGTAATTTTGCTGCTAACTGACTTATTTTATCTTTTTTTTTTCTTATATTTATTTTCATGCTAATCCATTTCTAGGTAAGCCTTCTTTACGGGTATGACTATTTGCCATAATGGTACTGGGAGGCACTGGAAGGAACCAAAATGCAGGCTGTACAGTACATCCATAAAGTCTTTACAAAACTTCACTTTTTCCACATTTTGTTTTGTTACAGCCTTCTTCCAAAATGGAGTAAATTATTTTTCCCCTCAAAATTCTACTCACAACACCCCATAATGACAATGCGAAAAAAATTGTTGTTTTTTTTTTGCAAATTTACTAAAAATAGAAAACTAAGAAATCACATGTACGTAAGTGTTCACACCCTTTGTTCAATACTTTGTTGATGCACCTTTGGCAGCGATTACAGTCTCACGTTTTCTTGATATGATGCCACAAGCTTGGTGCACCTATCTTTGAGCAGTTTTGCCCATTCCTCTTTGCAGCACCTCTCAACCTCCATCATGTTGGATGGGGAGTGTCGGTGCACAGACATTTTCTTTCCAAAGATGTTCAATCAGATTCAGGTCTGGGCTCTGGCTGGGCCACTCAAGGACATTCACAGATTTGCCCTGAAGCCACTCCTTTGATATCTTGGCTGTTTGCTTAAGGTCATTGTCCTGCTGAAAGATGAGCCGTCAACCCCAGTCTGAGGTTAAGAGCGCTCTGGAGCAGGTTTTCATCCAGGATGTCTCTGTACATTGCTGCATTCATCTTTCCCCCCATCCTGACTAGTTTTCCAGTTCCAGCCACTGAAAAACCTCCGCATGATGTTGCCACCACCATGCTTCACTGTAGGGATGGTGCCTGGTTCCCTCCAAACATGATGCCTGGCATTCATGCCAAAGAGTTCAATCTTTGTCTCATGAGACCAGAGAATTTTCTTTCTCATGTTCTGAGAGTCCTTCAGGTACCTTTAAGCATATTCCAGGTACACTGCCATGTGCCTTTTACTCAGGAGTGGCTTCTGTCTGGCCACTCTACCATACAGACCTGATTGGTGGATTGCTATAGCAATGGTTGTCCTTCTGGAAGGTTCTCCTCTTTCCACAGAGGAATGGTGGAGCTCTGACAGAGTGACCATCAAATTGTTGGTTACCTCCATGATTAAGCCCCAGCCCCCTGATTGCTCAGTTTAGACACGGGGGGGTCACCTCTAGGAAGGGTCCTGGTGGATCCGAACTTCTTCCATTTACAGATTATGGAGGCCACAGTGCTCACTGGGACCTTGAAAGCAGCAGAAATGTTTCTGAAGCCTTCCCCGGATTTGTGCAATGAGAAAATCCTGTCTCGGAGGTCTACAGACAATTCCTTTGACTTCATGCTTGGTTTGTGCTCTGACATGCACTGTCAACTATGGGACCTTGTATGTGTGCCTTTCCAAATCATGTACAGTCAACTGAATTTACCCTACGTGGACTCCAATGAAGTTGTAGAAACATCTCAAGGATGATCAGTGGAAACAGGACGCAACTGAGCTTAATTTTGAGCTTCTTGGCAAAAACTGTGAATACTTATGTACATGTGATTACTTATTTTTTTGTTTTTAATATATATTTGCAAAAATCTTAAAAAAAATCCAATGAAAGACTCGTTAGCAGGCTTTTAATGAGCCTTTCATTGGTTTCAGGTGTGTTGGAGCAGGGAGACAACTAAGAGTGTCAGGAAGGTAGATCTCAAGGACCAAACTTGGGCACCCCTGCCCTAGCTGCTCCTGGTGTGTAGTGAGCACCTTGCATGGCAGCAGCCTGTCATTGGGGTGAAAGTGAGGCATTGATGTGTAAAACGCTTTGAGCATCTGATGCCGATGGAAAAGCGCTTTATAAATGCAGTCCAGCGATCAAGTTACAATCTGCAACTCATACTTATACTCATGCACTTGTAGAGATAAGGCAATGAGATAAGAATACGACTTCACCACGAGAAACATGAGACTAGTTAAATAATAATAACTTCATTACCATTAACAGGGCCTGAAACAGAAGGATGAGGTGACTGAGTCTCTCTGGAGCTTCATTTTTCACCTCCCACTTCTTGTTCTGTGCGTAAAACACGGTGAAAGATAAAATTGCAGTCATAGTATGGTTCTGTACAAGTCACCAGAGTAACAAATCCCTGTCTGATAACACAAAGGTGATAGCTTTGAAAACTGAACAGAGTGATGTGATGTAGGCAGCTTCACCAAAGTCAGCATGTCGAAGACCAAGTCTACTTCACTGTCTTCACGTTCGCTAAGCGTTGCTGGGTCAATTCCCATCAGCTTCTTCCACTCAAATTCACCAGGCATTTTGCTGACACTTGATCAACACTACCTACTGTAGCATTAGCACGTTAGCTAATTCCATGCAACGTTACTATGGAAACGGTGATGCGCTTTTCAGAATAAGCTTCAAATTCTTTGTTTTCTCACAACGCTTGTAACCAGCTGAATGCACATTATTAGTAGTCCAGTCGTGATTATATAATTGTTAGTAAAAGCTGCAAGGGATATAACAAAAAAAGAAAGCCCGAAACAAGTGCAATGAAGACTTCTTCTTTTTTGTATAATATTCGGTTGAGATCCAGTTTAGAAATACAATACCGCCACCTATTGGGCTGGAATGTGGGCAAGGTAAACATACCAGAATGAAGGGAAAGGACATAACTCTCTAGTAAAATTTTTGTACTACTTATTTAGTCATAGTCTTGACTAAAATGTTAGTTTTTCTTCATAATTTAGTCATCTGAATTGTTTTAGTAATAGTCTTGTTTTAGTTGACAATCATATGACTAATATGACTAAGTAAACTACTAACTCCAAAGGAGAGTTGGTTGACTAAAATCGAGTGATAATGGCTGGACAGACAGACTCAAGAACACTGTCTTTCCCTGGGCCATCAGAACTTTAAATTCCTTATAAACAGGGTGAATGCACACTCCTTGATTTCAAGTAGCCATAATATCATAGGTTATTGGAATATGTTTATAAATATGGTAACTACTACTACTCTACATGAACTTGAAAACTTTCTTTTCTCACTTGTAGGATTTCTCGATCACACCGAATATGCTGCAGAGAGTCCGGACCAAGCTAGATCATCGCATGGATGTTTGTCGAGCAACGGGTGGGGTGCACATTCTTACACATTGGTGGCTACAGTTGCATGATCTAATAAAATTAAATGTGGTAACGGTTGGTAGCACAGACACTAGACTAATCACCCCCAATATCATACTGTTTTTAATAGGCCAGTTCACATTTGACTCAGCCAACAGAAAGAAAGCATAGTTTGGGAGCCAGACCCTCAGACAAGGAGACCACAATGGTTCTACTTTCTGTTGTTCATATACACTAGCATGCTGCCCATGTGGTTCCACAGGCTCTCGATTACTTACACCAAAAACAAGACTCGCAACAACATTGTTTACTGGATCTGCAGCGTGAAAAACCATAACATCAAGATCTTAACTACTGCCCTGTCACAACCATTCCGCTTTGCATAGCACATTGTTGAAGCAACAATCAGAGACAACCTCTCCCCAACAATGACCTACACAGGAAATCCAACTCCTCTTTCAAGATACGCCAACAGAATATCAGTAAAATGTAAACACCTATTCGGTTTTCCAAAGGCTAATTATGAGTAATAAAGTGCTATATTTTGGTATTGCTCATCTGTTACATATTAAATATTAATGGTTCTTTATATGTCTATAAATGGTCCTTTGGTATGTCTATGAATGATCGTTGTCTATGAATGGTCTGTTTTTGTCTATAAATGGTCTTTTTTTGGTGTCTATGAATGGTCCGTGTCAATCACGTCCATTGCTCACTGTTGTTAGCAAATATCCATAGCTTCTCCAAAAATATAAATTCTATCAATGTTCCATTTTGGCGGTGTTCATACTTGACCCAAAATACATAAGCATACCAAATGGCAAATGTCAGCTCCTCACTTTGTCTATGATTGAAGTTATACACAAACACGCATGCATACGCATGCATGCATGATATGTTATGTATGTGTGTGTATTTGTATGTATATATATATATATATATATATATATATATATATATATATATATATATATATATATATATTATATACAGGGGTGCACATAACACGAGGGAAGCACTTTCTAAGAGGAAAGCAATGACAGATTGTAGGAAAAGTGTGACCATTTAGATAAAAAGTCAATTACACAGACCATGGTTCATCCGGGACCACATCTCCATCTGAGCCCCTCCCGTATGGGACTAGTATGAATGTCAATTATTTTATCATCGGCATCGTGAAGCTCCAGTTTATACTCCAGCCTATAGGGGGTGATAATGCATCATATGCCACTCTTCTGTAAACACGAGACGAAGAAGAATCTAGTCACCTCTGCACCGGTAGGGATAGCTGGTTTACTGAATTGTGTTTTTTCTAAGTAAAATTATGTGTCTAACACTGTCAAAGTTTTGATATTACGTCTGCAGCCATTGCTTGCTCTTTTCTAGACACGGTAGGAAATTCAACAAAGACCAGGCGATAAACCTGTGTACATGTTTTCTGCCATATAAGGTTGTGGGAAGCTAGTTAGCGTTCGCTGTGGATTTAGCCATGGTAAACATAACTGAAGACATCAGGACATTAGACATTATTATCGCTTTGCTTGTGCTGCATGTATGGGTAGTAAGAAAGAACCTTTTATTATACAAATATATATCTTTAAATTGACCACGAAATGTAAGTGAGCTGTGGTTTTTAGGGATGCACGATATGGATTTTTGCCAGTATTCGATGGGCATTGGTTATCTTTCCGGTTGCTGGAACAATAGTCGTCAGTCTTTTTATTTTTTCTCCCCAAAGAGTTTTCCCATGAAAACTGGTGTTCGTTTGGCACGTGTAGTGGCTCCTGCACTGTTCATTGTTTGGATGGACTGGGTGTTGGGTGGGGTTGGAAACCAGTGACTTAGGTACTTTTTTGGCGAGGGAAGGTTTACTGACCTTTACTTCGTGATGATGACGTGATCTGTGTGGAATCTATGAATACTTGAGAGCATACATATCTCTGGGTTCTTGAACTTTGAGAATAAAAGGCACCTGAGTTGCTGGATAGAGGTGTTTGGTGAGGCAGATATTGCTGCAGAAGAACGAAGGTTCAAGTCTTTAGGGTTCTGGTGCTATCTGCCTTACTGTGTGTTTGTGAGACTTGGGACGATGTCTTTGGTACTAGGTCTCTCTTCAGATTATCCTTGGTTACCACTGGAATGATTGTGTCAAATGAGCAGTTAATAAGATGAGTGTCATTTACATTGTGAGGGAGCATCAACTTCTACATTTTGGCCATGTGGCACATTTCTCTGTGCACCATCCAGCACACAGGTGCCTGAGTGTTGAGGACCCCAGTAGCTGGAGAAGACCAAGGAGAGGCCCCAGTGTCAACTAGCTGTGGCAGATGGTCTTTTTAGAGATGTTGGAATGGACCATTTGTCTGTCTGGGTGGTTTTCATCCAGGACCCAAAAACATTAGGTGGTGTCACAGATTCCACAAAGTGCAGCACCCAGTCTGGATTTAGTCTGGGTAAAAGTGATCTGTATTTGGAAATCCTATATTTTTCTATCCAGGATCACATAATCTTTTAGTTTGGCACCAATTTTTCAAAACAATATTGGATTGATTAGTCTGACCCAGATACAGACTTTTCAGGATTACCAAATCTGGATGAAAAAATGTTCTAAATCAGAATAAACATTACAAAATAAGCTATATGAAGACTAACAGGTAGAATAGCATGGGGTCACTTATAGGAAAAGACAGAGAAAATAAATGATTAAAAAAAGTGAAAACTTTTTTGTCACTTCCTTTTTTTTAAGTCATCTGACATACAAAAACTATGTTATTTGCAAATTTGTTTAGAATTTGTACATATTTTAAAGCATAAGAACTGATAAATGCCCACCAGTTGGCAAGTAAAATTCTATTCATAATTCTTCATGAAGATACCAGCACTTTGAATCTGTGCTTTTTGGGTCATCTGTCTGGATGTTTCCAACAGAGCCACTTCAAAGTCTGTGGACTCTGCACATTATGCCATTGTTCAACAATATCTGTAACTTCAGATTGATTGCAAAATTTATATGTATAATCATATACTAGGTTTCTCCATCCTATGAGCTTTTGGGCCATATAGAATTGCACTTCATATATGTGTGCATGCATCTGTCCTTTTCTGTATTATGACTGAGAGTTATATTTGAATGCAGTTGCTCCTGGCTGGGAACTCTCAGCCATGTGTTGCGTCATTTTTCCTGGGCTTTGAGGAAAAGCAGAGCTGCTGGTCATAAGTGTTAGACAGTTGCTGACATTAACTCAATGGGTATCATGTTGCAGTCATACATTGCTAATGTGGAAATTGTGTTTGTAGTAGAAGATTGTTATATTTATTCATGTTATCCCATATGTGGGCTGCCTGATTATGGCAAAAATCATCTTCATCATTCATATGGAGGTCACAAACAGTTACTCAGTGATTTTGGAAACATAATGCATACCTTTAACTTAAAATGTGAACAGCAGCTGGGCTTTCATTATATATTTGTGCAAGTTTTCAGAATGTCAACAAAACACAGTAGTGAAATAACAGCAATTCGTGCATTCAAACCGTATAATGCACGGCTTCTTGTTGTTTAATCCTTACATATACAATGGATGGATGGTTTTGAATTTCAGTCCTTGAATTTAAAGTGAATTTTGAAATGAAATGGCAAGCAGAAGCCGGAATAATCTACAATTTGAAATTTTCTGCACCCTTGATGCAGGGCTTGCTAAATATTGGAGATTTGTTTATTTATTTATTTTTAATCCAGTATTGCAGTAAAGTTGTCTCATAAGATTTAAGAAGCTCTTGATCTTTTCCTCCATCCACATGTACCTCACCATGTATTTAGAATGTCATGTGACTTTTTCTGTATATTACGTGACCTATAATTGTGGAAAATAATTTTCCATTGCAGTTTAGCAAAATATGCCTTTTTGAATCACTTGAAAAAATACCCTTTCTATTAAGCATATTTTCAATTGATGCATTTCTATTAAGCATATTTTCAATTTGCTGTTTCAAATTGTGCACTTTCAAGGCAAATGGTAACCTGTCTACTGGATTTTCTTGAGCGTCATGGGTGGTGGGGTGGTGATAAACCATTTAAACATGGCTGCTTCTTCAGTGGCAGATAGCTTTTTTTCTTCCCAGTGACCTTTTTTTCTGTTGCAATTTCAATTTTAGTATCATAAAGCTGATGTTTCTAAAAATAATTTTTTTTTTTTTTGAAGAGATCAATGACGACTTTGGTCAATGATGGCTGTCGTGTCATGGAAGGAGACTTTGCTTTTGACTGGGCTGGTGGTGGGATGTTACTGGAACAGTCTACATTGCGGTTTTGTCTTTGATGATGTCTCAGCAATCCTTGACAACAAAGATCTACGCCCATCAACACCTCTCCAAAACCTTTTCCTTAATGATTTCTGGGGTACACCCATGGCTGAAGTAAGTGATGTCCTGTTGCACACCTCTGTGACCCATTTCATTTGGATGAGTGAAATGAAAATTTCTTCAGTGAAACTTGAATGGATTTAAATCAGCCTTCTCTTATTAACATGATTAAGAAACATTTAAAGATTCTCTCAAAAGCCACAGTAACCTCTAAGGTCTCTCAATCATCTGATCTGCATGCCTGTTTGTCCCACTGCAGGAGCGGAGCCATAAATCTTATCGCCCGTTGACTGTACTTACCTTCAGACTCAACTACCTCTTCAGTGAGCTCAGTCCTGCTTCCTACCACGTGCTTAATGTCATGTTACACGCCATTGTGTGTGTGCTTTTCCTGCGGGTGTGTCGTGTGTTTCTGGACAAGACTTCTAGCTTGGTGGCAGCATTGCTGTTTGCCGTTCACCCGATCCACGCAGAAGCTGTAAGTGCACATGGAGTATGCAAACCCTTGCATAGTGTATGTCGTGGCAAAAAGAAGTTTGCCTTAAAATATTTGGATGTACTTGAGCTGAATGCAAACTTAATATTATTTAATTACAACTACAAGTGGTTCATAAAATCTTAGAAAATGGTGAAAAATATCAGACATTTGAAGAGAATGGCAAAGGCCAGGATGTCGTCTTCAAATATCCTGTTATGTTCACATCCCAAAGATGTTTACTGTGGGAGAGGGTTGAGGAAACTATAACATTCACATTTAAGAAGATGAAATAAGAGAATATGGACATCAAGCAAAAGAAGACTCAAAACTATCCCTTGATTACTAAACTAGCTGGTGATTGATTTAATAATCGATTAATTGTTGGAGCACTACATGATGCTAAGACATATTAAACTCCATGTCTTTTAAATTATAGATGTTCCTTCTGTGGCTTTTTAATTTTGAGAGAAATTTATTCAGCTTGAATTGGGCTTCAAAGACCACTGACATTAAGGATAATTATATTGACCATATGGTACGTTATTGTGACAACTTAAACTTGGTTATATTATGCTTTGTTATTATTAAGCTATATTATGTGAAATAAAACTATTCACTGGTTCAAATATATTACACTGAAGGAAATGAAAATAAAACAATCAACTAAAAACAAATTTTAAAACTTGCGTAGAAGAACATCAGAAGAATTACAAAGACTTCCCAGTGTAAAGGGTTCACTGTCCCTCGAAAGTCCCTGTTGGAATGGGGCAGAATGAAATCTCCTCACTGCATGTTTGGCGTGCCCCCCAGTGGTGGAATATTCACTTGCATGTATATCCACATCCTCTGGATAAGTCCAACACTGATGACTATCTGCTGCTTAGTTGGCAATTTATGATATGTAACCGTTCCTTTTGCGTACACTCTGTGGGAAGCAATATAGATGAAAAGAAAAGAGCAAATGTTTCTCCACACACACACTCTATTCTCAGTCAGTTTGAATAGTTTGAAGTGATTTCAATCTTTCCACGTTGCAGCATTCACTCTTAAATTCTTAGAGCATGTTCTTTCGTGCTTGTCTTGATTTGTTTCAGCCTCTCACTGGCTTCAACTCATCCGGTTGTTAAGTGTGATGTAACGCATATTTTCAACTTCCGGGTCCAAACAAAAAAGGCACGCTGTCATTAATATTGAAAACTGGACTGAGACGCTCTGATCAGGCTGCACTTAAACCGTTGCACACGGACAACAGCATTTACATTGCGACATAAAACTCTTTTTATATTGTGCCGAAAACTCTCCTGGATATTGTTAATGTGTTTGTTTTATGTAAAAATGCCAGAAGCTCAGGTCGTTTCTCCGTTATTTTCAATGGGAGCTGCTGTGAGCTGCGATCGCTTCCTGTTCATGTCGTTCGGGGAGAAAGTGAAGTTTGCACT